>NC_064656.1:1043951-1391934 GCF_001723175.1 Penicillium oxalicum
AATCGCCATTTTGACCGAAGATGTGCCGCAAGAAACCTGCTCTTTCTGATTTCCAGCAGACGATTGGGCTCGCTTCTCGGGGGCTCCGAGAAGGAGGTCGCGTGTACCGACACAGAATCACCACTTCAATGCAGCCGGCGAGTCTCAATTGCGATGCGATACTTGAGAAAGGTGGGTAGTTCTCGATCCACCGGCAACGATTAGATCGTGGGTATGGAATGTGGAGCGCAACGAGGAATGGAAGGTCGGGTTTCGATTGAAGGTCGAAGATCGAAGGAATGTGTCAAGTCCACACAAGCTGAAGGGGTGAAAGGCGACTCAAAAGACGAGGATCTTTATTCGAAGCTTGATCCACACCTAAAAAAGCAATCTTTAAAGTGGTCAGAAGTCTCCCAGACAATAGCAATGTTGACGGATGATGGAACTGTGTCCGAGGTCAGGGCAATGTGTATGTGTGTGTGTGTGTGTGTGTGTATGTGGAAGGAGTGAGAGGGACACAAGAGGAAGAGAGCGTAGCTGCAATTCAGGAACCGGCGTCAAAACTCGAAATGGGTTGGCAATGATGCTTTTGGAGGCTGGGAATGGAGACGAAAGCCTAGTAATCGGGGAGGCTGGGCCAACCATCATTGTTTACCCTTTCGCATCCCGGGCAACCGCACTCCACCGCCCGCTCGATCTGGTAGTTCTGCCAGTCATTGTGGCGGTAGAGCAGCCCAAGCTAAGCTTAAAGAGGGTCAGGTGGGGTCGATCCACAGCAAACCACAGCCCGGGGTAAATCACGGGCTGCCTGACTACCCGAACAAGAAGGCAGAGAGAGACTTCTACGCTGCAGTGTCCAGGAAAAAGTAAAAATCGTGAGGTCAAGTAGTAGAACTATTCCATGAAGGCTGGTAGACATTAAGAATACACAAACCTTAATACAATGCTACCACTAATATCACGGAATATGGAGGTACAGTAGTCCTAAAGTACTAAACCAGGCAGAGACTTGGGGAGTGGGTCATCGGTTGGTGGTAGTGGTAATACTACGCAGGTGGTAGCTCATTTCCTCGAATCCGGCGCTAGTGCTCGACTAGATAAGAAGACAAGGAAAGGCCCGCCTAGGTCAGTAGTTGTGTGAATTGGTACTCTGGAAATTGACCAAGTCTGCGATATGGCCTTGATGCCCGGGAATCAGAGCCCATTGGGCAAGGCTGGGTGTACCTACTGCCTTCTCCTATAGAGTAATACCATTGGGAGAGTGGCCTTCTTCCAAGTCAGACTCACCAGGAAGTACCAGGAAGTAGCTACTTTTCCCATCGTCTTCAGTCCAGCCTGGCGCGAGAAATTCACGTACCTACATAGGTACTTTATAGACAAGGCCGCCAAAGTCATTTCCTAGCAAAGCAGACACTTTAGTGCTAGGTAGTCGACGGGAGCGAATCGATCTGACTGCAGCTCTCACGGGCTGGACTGACTTGACTTAGCCTATGTCCGGGATATGTCACACAGACAAGTGAGTTCCGTTGTCTTCAAGAAATCTCTAGGCCGATTATAGGTATTCAGGGAAAACATCCATTTGCAAACAGCAACATCTATTTGAGACGTCATTCAAGTTTGCAGGGAATCTCTTAGACTGTCCAGGAAGAGGGACGAGATGTGAGATGAATGTAACTCAACTGTAGCACAGTGGAAGACGGTACCAATAGTAATACAGCGACCATAGAAAGAATAGCAAATGGTGATAAATGTATATGTTAATGAACGTGAAACGCCGTGCTAGGTCGCCATGATAAAAAGAAACTCTCGCCAGAATAACACCAGAGGATGATCCCTTCAATGCAAATGCATATCGATTCAAACGACGCTTTCGGCAGGGACGCATGCCGTAGCAAATTTAACAAAATCCCAGCCCAAACTCCATGTTCACGGATCAGATGCGATTTTTTTTCATCTCGCTGCAAAAGAGAAACGCTGAAGATCCAATGCGGGAGTCGGTTTCTCGAGAGTTTCGTTGTCATCTTCTTCCTCATCGCTTTGGGGAACAATGAAATCTTCACTCCCCTGGGCTCCTTCGGCGAGAACCCGGGATTTGAGTGGAGATTCTCGATCACTCTGCACGTCACTGAATTCATTTCGTCGAAGCTTTGTGGGGAAATTAATGGACTGGCAGCGTCTTAATGCCGTGTGTCCGAGACGCTGCAAAGGTGTAAGCCTCTGGCGCTGAGCGCCTCGATTCTGTGCGGTAGTCGAAGGTGTTCGCGGCGCTGCAGGTGGCGTGAGTTTATTGCCAGATTGAAAGACCGGAATCTTAGCCATCGACAGTCCTGTAGCAGTTTCACTAGAGCCGGCCGTGAAAGTGTACTTGGATAGTATCTGCGAGTTCTGTCGCTGGACGTGGTAGTTTAATGCCTGATCAAAATCATGGTCTTGCGAGATCTCGTTTACCGCGGACGTCTGGTCCTCCCGGCAGAGTAGGTCCTCCTCTTCCTTGCTTGCCGCGGGCTTTTGTTCGTGTTCCGACTGAGGTTGTGTTGAGTTTTGACTAGTGGCAGGTGTTTCGAGCGAGCCCAAGGCATCTGACTGGGAAGATTGGTCGGCAATTTCAGAGAAGATGTCTTCCGCCAACTCATCAGAAAAGATGCCTAGGTGAGACTGGCGCTGCTTTTTGCTTCGAGTGGCCTTTTGTCCACTAGGACTGGCTGGGCTTGCTTTGGGAGAGAAGAATCGACTGAGTGATTCTGAGTGCACCGGGAGCTGGTCATCTTCATACTCGGAACAAAGTCTTTGTCGCTTCGTTGGTTGAGGTGTGGCGTTCGCAGTCTGAGCCAAGGCAGATTGGCGTTCAAGGCTTCGGATCAAAGGACTGGGGTGTTGGTCGGACAGAGTTCGAACCGGAGTCGACCGACTCTGGG
The DNA here is from genome assembly GCF_001723175.1 of Penicillium oxalicum. NCBI lineage: Eukaryota > Fungi > Ascomycota > Eurotiomycetes > Eurotiales > Aspergillaceae > Penicillium > Penicillium oxalicum. Next base: position 1,046,846 of record NC_064656.1, read on the forward strand.
TGGAGCGATAAGGAGCCGAGCTTGCTTGCCAGGAATTGTTCCTGTTCCTTTCCAGAAGACGCTGCTGGCTGGGAGACGGAGTGAGACTGTTCGGATCCAGCTCGCCAAGAGGCACTCGCTTGGGCGTGAAGAGCGAACTGATGGGCTTGCTTGACTTCAGCTCGGAAGATGAACCCAACGTTTGACGGCGAGTGATCCCAAGGGGAAATTTACCTCGGGTCAATGGTTTCAATTCAATTGGTTGTTTGGTTGTTGGGTCCAGGTCACCGCATGCAACACCCACGGCAACGTCCGCTACCACGTCTGGGCCAATGAAGGAAAGCTCATCAATGTTGACGCTAGCCTCTGGCACAGTCAGGGTCACCAGCTTTTTGGCATATGGACAGAAGACTCGCTGGTACAGGAAGGTGAGCTCGGCCTGTTTGAAATTTGCGAGGTAGTCTGCTGGAACCTGGATATTGCTCTCAAACTGCAGCATGCGCACGGTCTTTTCAACAGTTTTGTGCCTGCGAATGCTGCGATATGCCGTTTTCAGTCCCATCTTAGGGATATTGGCCAGATAGTCGCACCCACTCAGAATGCACATTCGCCGGAAGTCCTCATCACTCCAACCGGCAAGACTCACTTCTCGACAAGCTGTGAAGTCCGATCGATTTATTTCAATGCAATCACCATGCTGGTCCATCTTCGATAGGAGTCTCTTTGCGCCGAAAACCAACAGATCTGAATCCTCGGAGATGATGCCGTCAATGACGCCTTTCTTTTCCAGATAGACCAACTGGGCGTCGGCCTCGTACGGGGCCACGACGTATTGGACATTCATCTCTTTCAACTCCTCGATCAACTGCCGAGCCATGTAAGGTGTCACATCAACAGCTTTCTGAAACTCTTGGTAGGCCTCGGGTAGGCGGCCCTTGCGCTGTAGCTCTAGACCGAGTGCTTTGCTCTCCTGGCGGCGCCGATGTCTGTCGCGCTCAGTTCCGGCCTTACTGGGTAAGTTGTCGCCATCGAAAACGAGATACGGAATGACACCAAAGAATAAGAGCATCCGAACACGATTTAGAACAAAGTCAAGATGCCTGTCGGATGAGACGTGAGATTAGCAAGGACATTTCTTCTCTGAGGGTAAAGCTTTGAGTATCTCTTACTTCCGCGTAGGTCTCTCCAGGACCAAGTCAACGGAGCAGGCCACTGTACCACGGTGAAGCCATCCATATGCGTCCACGCCGAGAGTCTGTCCACTAAAGCTTTTAACATGACAAGGCTTTTGTATGGACTTCAGTAGCCCATGAAGTCCTAACTCCAGTCAGTTCCTGTCGTTGCTCCCTGACATTGAGAGCAATCGTACCTTTGATGCCCATGGCGGGCACCAGTCAAAGGACAAGCGGGTCCTCGAATTTACTGTAGAACGAATGACATGTATGTTGCAGATGACCAACCACAAATCCACGGTAGCAAAAAAAAAAGGGAATGCGTCTTGAACCACAGTTATTAAGAAGATTAGAATAGCGGAAAAGGACGAGCCCCAGCTGTCGCTGGAATGTTTGTCCTCGCTTGCTCCCCTCGACGCGCAGACGCGATGCAAGAGGTGATTTCAGGCAGGCGGTGATGTGGCTGCGACTCCCCTGGACCATCCTCGACCGCCATATTCTGCCCGGTCTTAAAAAAAATAATTGCCAGTGCCCCACAAAATTGTACGATAGTTGAAGTTGCATTGAACAGCATTTCAGCGAATTGTGACCACCATCATGCCCAGTGTTTCTCTTTCCAAGGTGCACAAGCACATCTCAAAGAAGCGGGGGGCCATGGACTCCATGCATGAGAACAGTCGTGACGCTCGGCGTCTGCGCCGAGCAGGTTCCAGAGAAGAACGACTTTCTCACCATGCTGGCATGGTGCTCAAGGCTCGCCAACCCTACAGTAAGCAGGGCTTCTCGGAGTGACAACTATTCATTTGACGCTTACAACATTCTTATCAGTGGAGCGCATTCAATACTTCCATGATGCCATTCAAGACAAGGAAGAGCCGTTGTCTGACACTCAACTGGCGGAGCTGATTCTCAAGTATGGCATCTATTCTCGTTTCTCTCTATAGGCCCAGGCAGCTAATAGACCGCAGTTGCATTCACAGAGACGACGATGAACTTACGCGGCTTAAGTCTGAGCGCCGAAAAGGGCGGCCGCCAACCCGACGAGAGGAGCTTTTGAACCAGCGAACCGAAACCGAGGAGAAGGAATTCAAGACCGGCTTCTGGTTGCCTGATTTGGGTGATGCCGATGTATTGCATGCATTGAAGCAATGGAATGGACATTGGGCCGGTCTCAGTTCGGTGAAGTTTATCCGTATTACACAAGAAGGAGCGAAGCAATCCTCAACTTTCCCTCCGAAGGGCATGTCATGATTACGGGATACCCTTGCATTTTGCCGATCAGCTGGAATAGGACTGGCGTTGGCGGAGTTCCGCTGTGTACTTTTTTCCATGTGAATACATTTTTGGGCCTACGAATCAAGACTACAACCTGTGACTATCCATGAATCACAACTTTGGTGATCTTCCTAGTGGAATCTAAACGACTGGATTACAGCTAGAATATAGGGAGAAGTATGAGACTACGTCCTCATAGTACCCTCAGTCGCGTCTTATGATAGTGTAACATCTAGACTAATGACTATAAAGGAACCGAGAGAGCCCTAAATACTAAATGATATAGCTATATTCTAAGTCTCTAGCTCGGAAGATTTTAATATTTCTAAATGAGTGACGCTGTTGGCACACCCTGAAAGTTATGCGGCACCCTCTTGGGCCCTAGAAACGGGATGGGAGCCTGAATCCTTGCCCAGATCGACGGAGTCAGCATTTCGCCCCTTCCACCACCACTCTTTTCATCACCTGCACGCACTACTACGTATGTCGAAAGGGCGAGGTCGGGTCTTTTATGTCGGAGCAACGCAACGGAGGGAGAGCTGACAAGAGAGTGTATTCAGACGCTCGTAGGTCGGGAGCGGCACAACCAACCGAATATCGTAAATCATAGGTCCTACTATCACAAAACATATAGTTTATTTTATTCCTTGTTGTAATAGTGCAGTGCCCGATTAATAACACGTGAAATAGTCATGTGAGACTTCAGCAAATCGGCATACCAAATTTAGGCGGTCCCGAAGATAGTGCGGGTCTTGGCACGGGAATCAACCGTTGAGCTCAGGCGCGTCTTTTTCTTCCGCAAGTTGTTCTCCTAGCTTCACAATCACATTCACAAACATCAAGATGCTTTCCCTTCGTACACTTGCTCGCGCTGCTCCGCGCATCTCGCGCTCTGTCACTCGCATGCCTCTGTGCTCAACAGTGATTGCTCGTCCGGCTGTTGCGCAGTCATGGAAGCAGACCGTCAAGCCTGCATACGCTGCTTTTTCAACCGCTAATGTCTTCCGTGAACCCGCTGGTGAGGGTGAGTGCGCTGTACTATTCCTGGCATTTCCTAAATACCTGGGGGAGATGCTGGCTATCTAATCCAAGATGGCACCTCTTGTGCTTGCGGACCCTTGACTGATAGCCTTTGGGTCATTTTTGCAGGTGACATCGAGCTCATCGCCAAGCTTGAGGAAGAATTGAAGCACGAGAAGGCTTCCGGCCAGGAGGATGCCCGAGAGCAGCAAGCGAGTATCGACTACACTCTGGAGGCTGGCCAGTGGCAGGTCAAGGATGTGGAGGGTGAACAGGAGGTGGTCCTTACCAAGACCTTTGGCAATGAGACGTAGGTTTCTCATATCAGTTTTCCTTTGATTATCAAAACTGACCAGCAAATTCCAGTATTCGTGTCACGTTCACCGTGGCTGATATCAACAACCTCGCTGAAGACCCGATGGACGACCTTACCGACGACGCTCTTGCCGATGAAGGCGACTACCAAAACAAGCCTGCCGAGAACGAGGACGAGGCCCTCCCCCCAACCTTCCCTGCCCGCGTCAATGTCACCATTGAGAAGCCCAACAATGGTGCTCTCTTGGTCCAGGCCGTCATTCAGGACGGCGACCTCCAGATTGAAGAAATTTCCCACTTCAAAAATGCCGACATCGCCAATGCACAGACTGCTGAGAAGGATTGGTCGCGTCAGAGCTTCTATGCTGGCCCTCCTGCCGAGAATCTCGACCCCGAGCTTCTTGCTTTCTGGGGTCGCTACCTTGAGGAGCGTGGCCTGAACCTTGAGTTCCAGAACATGGTCACCGACTACATTGCCTTCAAGGAGCAGAAGGAGTATGTTCGCTGGTTGGACAGTAAGTGAATCCGTGTCTGTCCCCCCGTACTTGGAAAATTCTGTACTAACCCTCACTCAAGATGTGCGCAAGTTTGTTGCCGCTTAAATGACTCTTTCTCTGCCTGTGTCCTCAGATATCTGCTCAGGGGCCATTGCTTCGCTGCGTTCCGGATCCGGTTGCAATACCTGGAGGGCCCCTGCACTATGCTCCTCGTTCCACACTTCTCTGCTGCTGCAGCTTGCCTATCGAATTTGTCCACCTTGGCAGTGCTCGTGTTCGCAGTCTTATACTTGTAACAATATTATGAACCACATATCAACAATTCGCTCGGTCGATGGTAATCTTTCCTTGGCTTCCTCAATCCGCAATATCGCCGTAAACTTAATCTCACTTTGTTTGCTACTGATTCATGATCTAAGCTCAAACATTAATCTCGGCCATTATCCGGGGCACCCCAGGAGAGCTTTCACTGCTGCAGGCAACCTGCCAACATAAAAGCGCATACATTGACATTCAAAGTATTGGACAATGGAGATCTCAGTGCCTTCGAGCTGTACTCTTCCGACCAACCCTATTGAGGATGTGACCTTCCCAAATTGGATCAGCATGACGTCTGGTATGACGCATCGGAACTATCCATGTATGGGTAGATGCAACCCTGCAAAACGCTGAGCGGAAAGACTAAAGAGAGGACTCTTTCTCTGGCCCTAGCAAATGGAAGCCCCCTAAAAACTATCTTTAGATCATTTCTACATTTATGTAGGGAACCCCCCCCCCCCCCAAGCTATGTACCTTACTACCTAGCGATACCGGCAGGTACCTGTATGAACACATTATTTTCCCATTTCCACAGCCTCTTCTCCATGAACCAATGTCAACTGCTCTGATCTGGAAGCATCATATGTTGATCACTTCAAGTTTACCTACCTATGCAGAAAACCTCTCGTGCCCAGCCGCAAGTTATATGTCCCTATCCGCTCGGAAAATGCGAATCTACCGAGATCTAGGTACCCGACTTACAGGAAGGTGATAGACATTTGCTATATATTGGATCCAGCAAGCGATGTTTAGTACTGCTCCCGCCCGAGTAGTCCAGTCTTCTATCTTGACCTGGCAGTTGAGCACCGAAATATCGAGAATATCTCTATCCAGGACTTGCTGAGACACATTTCCGGCTTTCAGGTCCTCGTGGAATATTGGAAGTACATTATGGAATTCGGAACGAAGTATGACTCGTTCGTAAATTCAAGTCTGTTGCACTTGTAATTGAAATATTCACAAGCACACTAAGACGAACGATGTCATAGTGCTGTGAAAAAGAGACAAGAGTTTCGGACTCCTGTTCAAAGTAACCAAAAGAAAAAAAAACGCCAAAAATGACAAAATACATAGCTGATGGGAATTAATGGAAGCCAGGGGCCAAAAAGCAAAATCGTCGGGGCATACAATTCATGAAAGCTGGAAAAGTAGCTTAACGAGCTGTTCGCGCCTTAAAACTCCATAGGATCAGCCTTCAAGGGCGGAACTGTTTCGTCACGCTCACGTTTCCCTGCGCGCTCCTCCTTGAGGAGGTTCGCAATGAAGGAACGGAAAAACTCGATGTATGGTTTCAGACTGGTCTTCTCGTAGTCTTGAATCTTGCGAGCGCCCCTCATATCTGAGCCATTCGGCATGCTGCCCTCGATTTCAGGTACAGCTCCGTCTTCAGAACCGACAGGTGGATGCTTGGCGTCATATGCGTCAATTTCACCCAGCAACTCCATGACAGTTGGGACCGATAAAGGGTCGAATTCCTCGGCCTTATGCGGATCGATTGGTACACAGATTCGTCCTGTGCCCGGATGGATGACAAAGGGGCTCTTCAACAAGTGAATCATCTTCTTGCTGACTTCAGCATCAAGACGGGGATAGGTGTATTCGAGGACAATATCTTGCTTGGCATCTCGAAGAGCCGAGGTGTTCAATGTGTTGCTTTTTCCAGTCTTCGCAAGTGCATCAATATCAGCCCACTTGCTGGTGCTAGGCCGATCGGGGGAAGAATCCCACTTTCTTTTGAGAGATTCATTCAAGGTCTTGTCCGGAAGTAGTCCCAAGAGCTTCTCCGCTTGCTCCGCACTTGCAAATGTGTTCTGATCCTTGAGGGTGGTCTGAGCGAAGTAAGTCTTCAAGATATCCAGACTGCGATTGATGTGAGGATGAAGTGGTCGCCGAATGTTCACTCGTTTGCCGCTCTGTGACCCTCCGCGAAGGATCTCAAGGTAACCAGCAATAGCCCTCCTCCGGTCGTCCGGCAAGTTGCGCGCACGAGCATCACACACCCATGCGTGAGCACCACGACGACCAGAGTAGACCCAAAGGATGTGTTCGAATCCAAAATCCTCCCGCAGAGCGCTGTCGATGACTTTGATAGCCATGGTCACAAATGCCCAACATTTGTGGCAAATGTTGGCTTTTTGACAGCATGTTCGGATGTCATCGTAGTCTGTCATGTCGATATCAAAGACTAGCTCTTTTGATACCGGTTTCATCTGGCCGCCCCGTAGCGTTTTGCGATCGCGTGGATTCGTGCTGTATACAGGACCGATTTCGAATCGCGACGGATTCATCTTGAGGATGTCCTTTCGGAATCTGTGATACCCAGTGTTAGACGTATGTTGTCGTTATTGCGAGTCTTGATGCGCTGTGAATGCCCTACAGGTCTGCGGTGGGATAAGACTGATAACGAAGATATGCGTCATTTTGAAGAGTCAGGGCGAATTCTCGATTGCCAAAATCCTTTGTTGGCACAACACCGTGATTGAGCCACTGGAAAAGGTAGCGGAACGGGAATAGACGCTGATAGAATGCAAGCATAACATCGGTATCCACGCCAGCAGGAGCTGCGGTAGGAGCACTAGATTCCGACCAAGCAATCAGATTGGATCATTGCTTCTTTTTTCTTTCGGCGACCGAAGAGCTGTGACCTACCTCGCTGGTGCGGGAGCCGGGGATGACTCCATCTTCACATCCTGGGCACTAGACGCTGGAAAATCGTCGTCCTCATCGTCAAACATGTCTTCCAATTTCACCCCAGAGACTTCCTTCTCACCCACTGAGGGTGCATCTGGAAGTTCCTCGTCATCACCGCGAGGAGATTTTGGAGATACTGAGTGTGGCATGATTGACTCGATTTGTTGCGAGATTCAATCCGTCGGTGCAGGAGAGTCCCGAACGGGAAAGCACACAAGACGCGTCTTCACGCGTCGCGTTTGGCTGGGTGGGAAGGTCATGTGACTTTGTCCATCTTACCCCATTGGGAATGCCGCTCCAGTGGGATCTCCATCGTACATCTAAACGTGCTAAAGCCTCACGGGCGCTCACCGTGTCGAATCACGGTGGTCGAAAAGTCTGCTGCAAAAAGGTTTCATATCCCAGTGGTCGGTTTGACACACAACTGCCCCCAGGTGGCCGAGCCTACGACGCCTGTGGGGTCATCATCTTGTCGCCGCATGCGTCTCTCTCTACGACTGTTCCTGTGCCTCGCTCCGAGACAGTAGATCTTGGATGACAGCATGACTTTGTATGCCAGGAGCAGCTCCACAGCTCAGGCACAGCAGTCATCATTGATTACCAATAGCTCATCTCCAACCGTATGAGACGACAGCCTGAACTGGCAGACAACTCGTTGCTCGCATGTACTCAACGTTGACTGACCCTCGGCCATGATCGGCCATTGCCAAATCCGGCAACTTGTACTTCCATTGCGACTATGAAGACAGATGAGGGATCGGATATGGCCAAAGATTAACGACTTCACCTGCAACCACATACTACAGATCTGAACTCGCTCCGTGCTACTCATCCGTCGCGGGAGGCCCACATTCTTCTGGTCCTCACGCCCTGTAGAGGATGTGATCCGTGCCTATACCGAGCCACTTGCATTCTTTTGACTTTGTAAATGGCGAGGTGATTCGTGAAATCCCCCGTTGAGATCCATCCCGCAATTTCGATCTGATCGCTTTTGTCCACGTTTCCAAGAACCTGGAGGGTGGAGTGATCACCATATTGTGATGCTACGCCCGGACTTGGTCACCTTGACCGACAATTCAGGGTTGAGTAACCCTTTGGCGAAGGCTCACCCAGCCCAATGAAATGAACACTGAGATAATAGCACATCATGATACTGTGCGATCTCTTGAGTAGCGCACATTAGCCTCCATTTCAAGTCATTCGAGTGAACGAATTGATCAAACGTGTCACCCCATGGACTGGTTTGCTATTCAAGGATCAATGACAGTGGTGTGTCCTTTCGACTTGGTGGCCGCATTGGGACCCTGCGGTGGATCTCGTCCAGACATCTTTTCACCGCAATGGTACTCCAAAATGTCACCTTTCCAGAGCACACTGCCCTTTCTGTGCCCTGGGTCCGTCATGTCCTTACTGCATTGCACCAAAAATCGCTTTGATTTTGAGGGGCAAGTTGTTGCAACGTCCAATCTTGATGACGGCCAACAATTTGTGGATCTCAGGACGTCCTTTACGTCTCCTGGACTCTACCATGGCAGCTACTTGTCCACCGTGAGTTACTATTTTTGCTCATCCTGAGAAAAAGCATATAAACCACCTCTTCGCCATCTCCAAGTTCCTTTTCTCCCAAACATCCTTCTTGAATACATTCGTTCGTTCGTTTCCAATTCTTCAAAATCTTCTTGCTTCTAAGCACACCCAAAAAAAATCCCACCAATTTTCCAAAATGGTCAACGCTGTGGCAATCCTGGCACTTGCCAGCCCCGCCCTTGCCGGTGTCATGCAGGCTCGAGGAGGCGAGTATATTCGTCCATCCTCTGCCGTTCAGTCATGGGGCCATGAAAGCGAAACCTCTTCGTGGACCACCCCGTGTACCACCTCGACCAGCGTGACTAGCACTCCGCACTCGACTAGCACTCACTCGACTAGTACTCACTCGACCAGTACTCACTCGACTAGCACCCCGTGCACCACCTCGACCAGCGTGACTAGCACTCCGCACTCGACTCGCACTCACTCGACTAGTACTCACTCGACTAGCACCCCGTGCACCACCAGCACCAAGGCGACCACCACCCATGCCACTAGCACTCACGCTACTAGCACCAAGTCGTCCAGCACTTCTCCGTGCCCGACTTCTACCACCACTGCGAAGCCCTCCACCACCCATGTGAAGCCTGGCCCGAGCACCACCGTTGTCACTATTGTGACCACAACCTGCCCTGGTACGTGCTATCGAACGCCCTTTGGACCGAGTCCGTAGCTTGGGCCACTTTAACTAATCATGTGCAGTCACTTCCTCTGTGGTCACCTCTGGCACGACCACCTACACGATCCCAATCACCCAGACTAGCACTATCACTTTGACCAAGACTAGCATCGTGGACAAACAGCCCACTATGGTGTACTCTACCAAGGTTCCTCCCGTCACCGCTAGCGCTTCTGTCGTCCCGCCTGCCAAGCAGCCCTCTGTCGTGCCTGTCGTGCCTGTCGTGCCCGGCGAGTCCCCATCTGTTCAGCCTGCCCACCCTGCTCCTAGCAAGCCTGCCGAGACCCACCCTGCGCAGCCCGGTGTTTCTGTTGTCCCTGCTCAGCCCGGTGCCCCTGCTGCTCCCGCTCAACCCGGCGCTCCTGGTGCTCCCGCTGCTCCTGGTGCCCCCGCTGCTCCTGGTGCCCCCGCCGCTCCTGGTGCCCCCGCCGCTCCTGGTGCCCCCGCCGCTCCTGGTGCCCCCGCCGCTCCTGGTGCCCCCGCCGCTCCTGGTGCCCCCGCCGCTCCTGGTGCTCCTGCTGCTCCTGGTGCCCCTGCTGCTCCTGGTGCCCCTGCTGCTCCTGGTGCTCCCGCTGCTCCCGGTGCTCCCGCTGCTCCCGGTGCTCCCGCTGCTCCCGGTGCTCCCGCTGCTCCCGGTGCTCCCGCTGCTCCTGGTGCCCCTGCCGCTCCTGAGGCTCCTGCTCAGCCTGCCCAGCCTGCCCAGCCTGCCCAGCCTGCCCAGCCTGCCCAGCCTGCCCAGCCCGGTGCTCCTGCTGCGCCCGCTCAGCCCGCTCAGCCCGCCGCGCCTGGTGAGTCGCAGCCCGCTGGTCAGCCCTTCACTGGTGCTGCTTCCGTTGTCAAGCCCGCTGCTGGTCTTTTGGCCGGTATCATCGGCCTGATGGCTCTGCTGTAAACCAGCACGTGATTGCCGTGGACTCTGCTCTTTCAATGGAGGGTTCTCCATGACAGAATACGCTTGTCCTGCCTGTGCTGTCTAAGGATTTGTTCTGTTTGATCCTCGTGGTGGGGACAAAAGAGCAAATGCAATTTGGAAAATTGGTTGTTTTCGCGTGTGCTTTTTTTTTGGTCAGGGTTGGAATCCGTTTACAGGCCCGCACAGCTATTTTCTCGTTGTGAAGACGAGGAGATTGTTGGAGATGCTTGGTCGTCACAAGGATATTTCGTTCGCTCTTACCCATACTTAGACCATCAATTAGTAGTAATAATAGTAATACATAGCTCTTGATTTTTATTGATCTTTGTTTCACAGTTTCACTACTCCCTCTGCGTAGGACCATTTGCCTCTTATAATTGACTCAATCCGAGTCCATTTCAAGACAAAAGTCCAATTTTAGGTTCTCCTCCACTGCCACTGCCTCAGACGGATTTAGGAAATTTCCCCGTCTTCTGGCATGAAAAAAAGAACGAGGCAATAATCACAAACTAGCTAAGGATACCCAACACTGTTCAATATCGAGAAATAATCATCGGATGTCGATACGCACGTATGTTGTCATGTGAATTATCCTTATACGTCAGGTACAGTTACGTGTCCAAAAGTACTTTGTCCTCTGGTTTCTGGGTTGTGTTTAACCGGCAATTCCAATTGAAGGTTACCTATCCGTACCTACGTCTACCAGGAAATCTCACAGAGTACTAGAGTTAGCAATATCCTTTCCTCCGTTTCCTACTAGTTACCAGCTTGCAATCCTAGTCTATTTGAACTGGATGGATGACAATTTCAGGCTGGGCCTGAGCTTGATGGATAGTAGCCTTTAGGTAGGTCACTTGGGCAGTTCACATGTGGGTACAAAATTGGAACTCGGTGCCTGACGGTGCTAGCCGTGTAAGTCATGCCTCGGCGTGTCCGGGGAGTAGATATCAATTAAGGTTGCTGACTGCCAGAGGTTATTCATATACACTAGCTCGGTGGATTCTCGGCACGGTGGTCTGGTTTAAATCTATTGATTGCAAGTAGACAATACTGGGTTCCATGGTTTGTTGGTTATGTAGGGAGCACGGACTGGTAGATACAGGAATGAATCAACTCGCTGGGAATTTTTGATATGGTTCATGTCCCAAGTTTAGCTCAAATGGGAAAGAAATAATTCAACAATGAATGTAGATCCCGCTGCGACGTTGAAGGCGTCTACTCTGAGTTCAAGGATATATGTAATTACAAACAGAGCAGAAGAAAGGAAACAAAATCTATACAAACTAATTCAAGAAAAAGGTCCGAGGGGTCGAATTTTTAACGTTGACCCTCAAGCTCCTGCTCCACCTCGGCCTTGACAATTTCACGCACGCCCTCCCAGCCTGCACCACGAGGCACCGCCGTGACGCGACGCTCACGCTGCTCCAGGCCCACAAACTCCTCGGGGAGTACTTCACTGAAGCTGTAACCGTCTTCCTTGCTCAAAGCCAGATCCACTGCGCTCGCGAACTTGGCAGGGTGTGCCGTCGACAGCGAAATGTGGCTTTCACCGGGATTTCGCTGAATTGAGCGGCGGGAAGCAGCAACACCAACAGCTGTGTGCGGGTCGAGAATGTAGCCGCCGGTCTTGGAGCTTCTGGGGCTACCAGCGGGAAGATCCTTGGGAACACAATTCCTGTAGGTTTCCCGGATGGTCTCGATGGTTTCTTCATTGCTGACTCGCTCGCTCTCGAATTCGGCCTTGGCGGCCTCGATGATGGCGGCGGGGACTTGGAAGCCGCCCTCGGTCTTCAGTTTGTTCAACCAGCTGCTGACACTTTCGCAGGCGTGCTTACGGCGCTCGTCAGCGGTAGCGGCCTTGTCAGTCTGGAATGCAAAGAACCAGAGAAGACGCTCAAAGTTGCTGCTGACGAGAATGTCCATGGCCGGGCTGTGGGTTTCCTTAACGCCCGCGTCCGTGGGCGCGTCAAGAGGCTTCTTGGTGTAGTGACCGTTGGTGCGGAAGAATCGGTCGAGGATACTACGTCAAACATCATGAGTGAATGATCTCCCAAGAAAATCGTGGAACAAACAAACTGGACTTACTCGTTCTCGTTGGTGGCAACCACCAGCTTGGAGAAGGGTAGGCCCATCTGCTTGGCGAACCATCCAGCCAGGATATCTCCAAAGTTCCCGGAGGGCACCACAACACGCACACCGGTACCCGGTTTGTAGTTGGGGGATTTTGTCAGGGAGAGATATGAATAGAAGTAGTAGGTGATCTTTGAAGGAAGCGCAAGTTAGTAAATTTTGAGTGTGGGGATGAGTGACATCTCCAAAGGTTGAAAAGAATTTGAGAGAAATCTTGACTGACCTGAGCGAGAATACGGGCCCAATTGATCGAGTTGATGGCACCAATATTGTGGGTCTTGTTGATATCAGGATCGGCGAATATGGCCTTGACGATGTCCTGGCAGTCATCAAAGGAGCCTTCGACAGTGAGGTTGTGGACATTCGCATCGAGTACGCTTGTCATCTGCGCCTCCTGAATGGGGCTAACCTTGCCCTTGGGGAAGAGAATGAAGACAGACACATCCTTCTTGCCTCGCAGACCATAGATGGCCGCCGAGCCAGTATCACCGGATGTTGCGCCCACAATGGTCAAGTGGTGACGGTCCTTGCCAGTCTTTCCCTGATTTTTGCGCACGAGGAAATATTCAAAAAAGTTACCCAAGCTCTGGAGCGCAACGTCTTTGAAAGCAAAGGTTGGTCCGTGGAAGAGTTCAAGGAGGTAGAGGTTGTCCTTGGGATCCAATGCGGCGACGGGTGTACGCTCCGGGTGACGGAAGGTCGAGTAGGACTTTTCGACGATAGCCTTCAGATCTTCAGAGGGAATTTCAGAAGGAGAGATGTATCTATCAGCGCATACATATCAGATTAGCGGCCGCTTCAATTTCAAGTCTTCATCCACAACGCAGTGTCCACTTACAGGGACATGATACGGTGCGCCAATTCGGCGAAGGACAAATCCCGCCACTCACTCTCCCATGACGGTGGCAGAGAAGGAATCTCCTCAGGAATGAATAGACCACCATCCGAGGCAAGTCCCTTCATGACAACATCCTCAAAAGACCGCTACCGTGCGAAACAAACAATTAGTCCAGGTGCTTCCCCAAGACACCTCATTGAGGCTCGGAGGATTGCAGATGTGGCGGAGATCTTGTACGTACTCCGGACTCGCTTCCACGAGTACTGAGATAACGCTGAGACATGGTGACGACAGCAACCACAGCAATTGACCCAAAATGCCCAAAAAGAAATCAATGGACAATGCTGGCGAGGGAGAGAACAATAAGAAGAATCGCGATCTGAATCACAGCGGGGCCCTGTGAATCATTTCAGTCTTTTGCTTATGCGCGCGGGGATGCGCCGTGAGACGCTGTTCCACCTTGGGACTAGCGTCTCCGAAAGCGGCCTCACGTGGGCGGACTCGATCTGCCCGATGGCCGGCGGCGGGCATTCGCATCCATCCACTCAACGTCGAGAAAAAGATCTGGACCCTTGTGGCTGACTGTACATCTACTTGATTTCACCTGCAAATCTTTTGACGAAAGGCAGGGACAGTGCCCTCGAGAAGCTATTTTACGTGAAATTCCGAATACACGCAAGCAGTGTAGATGGTCAATTGAAGCCATCTAAAGTAGAAAACTGGCAATCATATAACTTGAATGATGGTCGTCCTCCGTCTGCCTGCTTGCAGCTGTGATCCATATCACTCCCTCTTATTGAAACCTCAGGCAGAGATTTTCAAGGTCAACGACCAAGGCGCTTAGATCCTGCAACGACCACAGAGCTGATATAGGTCTATAGTCATGACCAGATAGTAGTATTCTTGCGTCTATCTTGACTGAATATGTACACTTCTTGGTGATTACCTCGGCACGGTTTTGGTTCGTTCACTCATCCTCATTTAGCTGAAATCACTGATTGACCAAGACGTAGCGGTAGCGGGCCTTGCCATCCTCCATATCCACAATGGCCTTGTTGGCTTCCTTCATAGATACCTCCTCGATCCAGGGTTGAATGCTCTTTTCAGCGACCAGCTCGAACATCTCCCGAATCTCGCCAGGGCTACCGACCATGGAGCTCTCCACCTTGAGTCGGCGAATCAGATTGCGGACAGGTGCGTAGAGGGTTCCGTCGTCAGGCAGGCCAACCTGCACCAGAGTACCGTTGGTGCGCAGCAGACCCAGATACTCGGCCATTGGCATCTAAATTCGAGCGAGCGAAACATCGTCAGTTCCCGGGTGTCATACAGTGAGATTGCCAGAACCAGGTGGGTCATCCTCGGCTTACCTTGGAGGAAGAAACCGTGCACACAATCAAGTCCAAGGAGCGAGCGTGCTTGGTGGCCCAGTCAGGCTCGTCGTCTGTGGCAATGTACAGATCCGCACCCATCTTGATCGCATCCTCGCTCTTGGCGGTCTTGCGAGAGATGGCCACGACCTTGTCGGCTCCCATGGCCTTGGCAAACAGGACACCAAAGTGGCCGAGACCACCGACACCGATAATGCCGACGCGCTTGCCTGGACCACAGTTGTTGTGCTTCAGCGGGCTATACAGAGTCACACCACCACACAACATGGGTGCCGCGGCAGCCGACGGGATGCTGTCGGGGATCTTGATGGCAAAGTGAGAGGGCACCCGGTTATAGGTCGCATAACCACCGTAGGACTTGTCGCCATTGTGGTACTTGCTGTTGTACGTGCCGGTGATGCCCTTGCCACAGTACTGCTCCCATCCCATCGCACATTCTTCGCAGTCGCCCTGGCGGCCCAGGCAAGAGTCACTCTGCGCGCCAACACCGACTCGGTCACCGACCTTGATCCCGTTGGTTACTTTAGATCCCACGCGAACTGCCGTTCCAACGATCTCATGGCCAACGCACACTGGATAAAGACTGGGTCTCTGGCAAATAATTAGAATTGCAAAGTTCACCTGGGAATAAATATTGAGGAGAAGCACACTCACCCAGCCACTGCGCAAGGTGTGCAAATCAGAACCACAGATACCACAGTGGGAAATTTTAATGTCGATATCGGTCTCCTCCCAGGTCTTGGGCTGGAATTCTTGCCAGACCATCTTGCCCTCGACGGAGCTGGAGTCCAGCCCCATCCAGCCCTCGAACTTGTAATCGGTCTCAGCCATGGTGGTGGTATACAATTTCTAGCGTGGTCTTTGTGAAAATATCTCCTGGAAGAAAGAAAAAGAGCTGATCGGCTGATTCGCGATCGGTCTATTTATGTCATGCCCACTCCAGTCCTCCCACCTAGCCCACTTGCCCTGGGGAGACTTCTGGAGCGAGATCCACTGGCTGGTTGGAGACTCGACGGAACCTCGGCACCAGCCGGTCTTCACCAGCGATGGAGGAAAATTGGTAATCAGTGCGGGTTTTCTGGTGGATCGGGGCATGATACCATCCATCCAACGCCTTTTCACTTCGGGCCCAGCTTGCCCAGTATGAAGCTTTGGACGTGGCTATCGTCGAAAGTCGACAAGGAGACTATGCAGGGGCGAGCATGACACGGATTGCAGTTCACGACACTATGTAGGTGACAGGGCAATCATACTTGGCACTTCACATCTCTAGCTGATGACGTGAACAGGGGTGGTCTAGTCGATGCTTAACTTCTTCGTGGGCTTGATCGGGCTGGGAGATTCCGAGTAGAAGACGAATGATCTCATCCACGTGCGGTGCCCAGTGACCGGGTGGCTCCACTGCGGGTCACTTCACCACGCCCCAAAATAATATTTCGAGTGTAGGAGCCATGTTCCATTGTGACTTGACATCTCCCTGTCGAAAATATTCATATTGGTTGGTCCATGGTTCCAATTCAAGCCACAGACGTGGTAAGTGGTGGCTCGGATTGTGTACTGATTAAGAAGTCAAATCGGAATTGACTGCGTCTCGTCGATGAAGGGGGATAAAAATGTACATGTATGGAACCCCTGAGATGTCCTATAGAGAAGAAACGCAGGGACAACCTCGATCAGGAGCGGATATTAAGCACATTAAGAGGCACAGAGAATCAACAGACCCTTCTATCTCATGCTGTCCAGAACGTCCATCCCTCTCGCGAGCAAAATACTGAATGATAGGGAGATGGAGGAAGGGAGGCCAGGGGCAGATTTGCTCTGCAGGTAACCAATGCAAGATAAGTCAACACGTGCCAGGCAGTAGGTCCTAAATAAGGTCCATCATATCATGACTGCCAGAGTTTTGCGGGGTACTGTGAGAGGCAGAAGCTTGATTTCCAGAGAGATCAAGACCGGAGAAACCATTCATCAAGTCACCAGCACCTCCACCAGGGGCGCCCCCGGTTGCTGCTTGTGAGGGACCGGAGTCGCCAAAGACTCCCAGCAAATCGTCCAGATTGTTGCTCCCCTGAGCCGGAGGTGCACCCGCGGCAGGTGATTGCATCCGAACGGGAGTACCTGCCAGCCCTTCCAAGCCGGACAATTCGCCAGAGGGTTCTTTTTGGGCGGAGGCGGGGGCACCACCGTCGAAATCGATGTCCAGCAAATTCTCGACGTTGTTTTGTGCCTGCGATGAAGATGTAGTGCCGCTGACTGCAGCCGCAGCCGCAGCCGCCAAGGGATTTTCTCGGGCATTCTGAAGTTGTTCCCTGGAGAAAAGAAAAAAGAGAGAAGAAAAGTCAGTACCGGCTAAAGCTGCGTAGGATATCGGTAGGAAAAGAGGGAGTTGACTTACTCGATAGCGGCCCGTTGGACGGCATCGGCGCCAAAGCGACCCTGCCCGACAAACTGCTCTGGAGGCTTGTGGTAGACAGAAGACAGAGTGGAGAGTTCCTGCAGAAGCTGGTCAAGAAGCGTCGGCGGTAATGAGCTGATGGTAGTGACGATGGGAGGCTTTTCTGAAAGGACAATGTTCTTCGTGGCATTCTGATCACTTGTGTTGGAGAGCAAGCGCCAGTAGATGTAAGCACGGTCACGAACGTCTGGGTTGTCGTTCTCGGCGGTGGCGGCTTGAAGGACTCGCTGAACGAGGCCTTGGGCCTTTTCAGGCCGCTTGAGGAAGAGCTTGACGACAGCAGTCAGAATCTGTAATTGAGTCTGCGAGAATTCCTCATTGAACCCGTCAACAAACCCGCCTAGGATGTCACCGGCGTTGCTGATCTTTTCGGCATATTCTCCCACAATCCAGATCAGAGCAGCACGAGCATTGGGCTCGTCGAGTTCATCGATGCACTTGCACAGAGTGGGAATGATGCCCTCGTAGCCAGGGTATTTCCGGAAGATATCCTTGATCACGACAATGGCCTCCTGCACGACATAGTTCACCTTCGTGTTGATCAGGTCCAACAAGGTGTTGACACATTTCTCACTGGCGCTCTCAATCTTGATGGCAACCTGCCCAATAGCCTTGACGGCACGACGAACAAAGTCCATGTCAACTTCAAGCGCATACTCCTTCAATTCGGCCAAGAGCTGGTCCACGTTGCGGTCGTTTGCTATCCGGACCATGATTTCCAACTTTTGGAACTTCACATAAGGCGGGTCGTTATACTTGCAGAAGAAAACACGGAGTTCCTTGTTCAGAATGTCGGGCTGCTTCTGGAGCAGGAGGTCGATGTTTCGCAGGGCGACATACTGAACTTCGGGCGCCGAGGACACCAAGGTCACTAAAAACCGAGTCAGCGGTCCCTTCGCGTCGCTGCCAAAAGAAAAGGGAAAAAAAAAGCAAAGAGGCAAGAGAAGGAGTTATGCCACGTACCTAAAGGTGGAGCCATCTTTTTCAGATAAGTCTTGGCCAACTCAGGCCCAACGTACTTCATGTGCAAAAAGACCACCTTCACGGCCGCCAGAACCACGCCGGAGTTGACGTGCTGGAACTGAGGCGACACACGCTCGCAAATATGCTCCGACTCTTTCACATCCACGGCACGGTATTCAGCCAACGTGGATAGAATCGTCACACGACCCCACTCCGTACACTCGTTGAGAGCCATGAGCATCTTTCGCAACGTGTTGGCAGTGACCTGCAGGGCCTTGGTTTCCGGGGCCGTGTGCTGAATCTCCGATAGTGCAGTGACGGAGTTGGCGACCACCATCGGATTTGGGTCTCCAATCATCTCCTGCAGCATCTCGAGGAATCCATTCTCAAGACACATCGCTGGGTTCAGATCAAAAAGCTTGGCCACACAGATTGCAGCCGTCTTGCGTACGTACGGCGACTCGTCGCGGAGTGTCTTGCGTAGAGGCTCTTCCATGTAGTCCACCATCTTGTCCACACGAATGCAGCCCATCGTGCGGATGGCCAGAGCGCGGATCAGCGGATTCGGGTCTTCAGAGTCTTGGACGAAGGTATTGACGGCGAGAATGCAGAGGTCAGGGTGTGATTTGGCGTAATTCCTGAAAACATCAGCCCTATCCGTATCAATGATTGGCAACAATCTCTCACATCAGATATAAGTAGACCAATTTCTTCTGCTCCAAGTCTGCGGTGGCAATGTTCTTCAGCACATCAGGGAAGAGAGCTGATACATCTTTGCCCAAGGTCATAGCCATGATCGTCTTTTGGATTGATTCTTTGCTAATCAGACTGTCAGCATCATCGCCGTGTTCCGAGCGCGGACCTGTTTTGTGACCATGACGGTCAGTCTTCGTGGACACACCGTTCATAGGCATATTGAGATCTGTGCAAAGGGTCAGCATTGCCAAGTCGCATTCGTAGTTGCGCTACACCGAGCTGCTGTGATTAAGACACGGGGGAGGGAAACTTCGTACACCAGGCCAGCTCGCAACTCAAAGGTCTCTCCTTTCCGGGGCACCGCAAAGGCACCGCGGATCTTGTTCATTGCCATATTGAAATGAGAGTTTCAGCAACGACTGGGTCGTGCGTCCACTGGGAAAGTCGGGGAGGAAAGGGGAGTTCAGTCGGAGCCGTTGAGCGACTGCGGGGGAGTTGCAAGAGCTACCGCGGTCGCGCGACACGGGGAACGGAGAGATACAAGCAGTGATCGGAGACGATCAGTCAGACCATGTCACGACAAGCCCGCGAACAATTCCGACAAGCTCTATGGCGAGTGACACTCAAAGCAGGACGCAGAGGGGATGACCGGAAGGCGACCGGGGTGTTTTGCGGTGATCAAAAGTTGTCCACAATGGCGGGCTCTAGACCCCCCCCGATTGCTGTCCGCTTTGGTTACGGCTCCTGGCTCCAACTTCGTCGCTCCGCAGCTTCTAGTTACCCCCTGACCTTATCCTCGATCTTTGCGTTCGCCTCTATCTGACTAACAACATTGAAGAGTGACAAGCATCGCTTTCTTCCAGTACAGATGGTCAGTGACTTTAAAAACGCCCAAGACGGGGATTTGTGAGCGGTACAGCGCTGACGATCCGAACAAGGCCAATTTACCAAATTTGCGCCGTCTCTTTGTCGAGGCTCGGACAGAAGTTGAAGAGAATGAGTACTCTCGAACAGCTGTCAGTGGTTCTTTCCTTGGCGTGGCTACAAAATAAGGCGTGTGTACTGATGGGGTGAATAGTTCTACAACTTGGTCTTATTCATTTCGTCCGTCGCGATCTTTAGTCTGGCTGCCCAACGAATGAGTGGGCCAAAGGCTGCTCGATGAGAGTCAGCCAGTGCGACTCTCTGAGACATACGCCTGATACGCTGCTGTTTGAAGTCGAAAGCGCGCACATGTAAAATGAGCGGGCATATCGCCGCCTTATCAGACACGCGCAGTGTACGATTGAGTATCCCGGTGGGCGTGTCCGAGCATTCCGATCGGCGCTTGACGACCAAAAGTGGTGCGGTCGTCAGTCAGTCTCTTCTCCATCGCTGTCTAGAAAGGCCAGGGCTTGGCGCCCACGCGCTGCACGGCGAGGCCTTGCTGGCCCATCGTTGTCCTCTTCATCCTCTTCCTCGTCCTCTGCTCCCCATTGCTTTGCGCCTTGCTGGATTTGCTCGAGATCGGCCTTTAATTCTCGCTCGTCACGGATCTGTCTGGCTTTCTCGAGAGAGTAGCGACCTTTCATCCCCACATCTTCAAGCATTTGTTTGAGGTGCTTGATCTTGGCCTTGGGGGTCTCGTACGGCTGAAGCTCTCGCCACCACATCTTTCGGATTCCGCATTTGACCAGCCATCCTTGCAGCCGCTTGATCTCTGCTTGATCCGGGTCCAGGTCTTCATCTTTTCCCTTGGCAGCGCCTTTCTTGGACACGGGTTTCTTGGAGACGCCCTCACTGCTTTTACTTTTGCGGGTTGGCTTGGGTTTCGGCTCCTCATCGTATACCACCGACATCTCGCTTTCTGAGTCATATTTGGTAGCATCTGCATGCAGATGGCCAGAGTCTTCTTCCTCATCCATCTCCGACTGGTCAGACAAGGTTTGCTTATCTTTCCTCGATGAACTTGTTTTCGCCGGTGATGGCTTATCACTCTCGTCGGAAGCTGGCGCTTGTGCCTTTTGGCGCTTCCTGGGCTCTTTCTGAGTATTGGGTCCTTGCCGCTTGATCTTTGGACTCCTTTTCGGTGGTTGAGCGGGTTCTATCTCATCCGTTGATTCATCGGCTTCTTCGTTCTGCTCCGGTGCGCTTGTGCGAAGGATTTCCTACGTGGCGGGCTTCCATCAGTCTCCAAGTCCATCCCAAGCTTCTCTTCGTCGTCTGGGGACGTCTCACAAATTCATCCTTGATAATTTCCTCACTTCGTGTTTTCCATTCACCCGTACCCTTGAAGTAGCCTGGCTCCAGGCCTAATTTCTCTTCAACCGCGTGACGGACGCGTTTGACTGTGAGCTCCTCGTAATTCTTCGCGCGGTACTTCTCCCCCACTTCTGCCCGCAATGCCTGTTCCAGCACTTTATCCGAGGGCCTCGTATCCTCTTGCTCTGAGTCGGAGTCTGAAAGTGTGTATTTGGGCGCCATGATCAGGTCGTCGCGTTGAACGGGGTCCAATTGTCGCGTAAGCTTCGGAATGAGTAGGTCTGAGACGGTCTCAATTCTGTGCGATAGCGATATTTACAGGCATCGAACAAAGAGAGTGAAGCGATGAGCTGCCCTAAAAGCGAAATCGACCTGGATGAATTTCTTATTCAAATCAAAGATCCCGACGACGCAGATTGCTTTTGTTGATCCATTGGCCATGCAAAGGCGCCACGATACTTGGGAAGCGTCAGTCCCGAGGCTGGGAAGGCTCACCGCCCGCGAGTGAACGGGGAGCTTTCTCGAGATGACATGTTTGGCTTGAGATGAACTGCAATACAGGGCACAGACAGCAACAGAGTCTGACCTTTAGGTGGATTTCAGAGCCCTCAGCTCTTTTACTCTGGTTGGTATGAGTTCCGACTGTTGGCTCTCCACCGTGGATCTCAGCGGTCTGGGTTTGATCTATATCCCCAAACAAAAACCTATTTCTACTTCCGACGCTATTTTCCCAACCGAAAGGCAACTCAGAATGGCCTGAGGTGGTCGACGTTTTCTATGGCAAATTACTTCTTATCTTAACATATTTTCTTCTGAAGCACACAAACCAAGTCCGGCCCTTCAATAAGAAGTGCCCGTAAGAAATTAGCGTCACAGGGTGGAGTACGTGGTGCCTATAGCCTTTGCCCGCTACCCCGCCATGCTTCGTGGCGTGGCTGCATTTAAGCCGTCGGACAGCTTTAAGGAGAGAAAAGAATAGAGCAATAAACAAATAAGGATCTTGATCGAAGCTAGTATCGGTATCCGATCATCGTGACAAGTGCGACGCGCGATTCCCCAAATAGGTGTGGCCAGCAGAGCGAGGAGACATGGATCCAATCTCGATATTCGGCTTGGTGATCGAGGTTGGCCATGTCCTCGCCAGCGTGATCAACTATGCGCAGACCGTCAAAGATGCCAAATCAGATATTCGCAAATTGAGCGAAGAGCTCTTTGCCCTCAAAGGGATTCTGGAGCATTTGTCGACTGGAATCGGCGACAACTCTTCTGATCCTGAAAAGCAGACCGAGCTGGAATCATCGTCGATGATGATTGACAAGGACGTGATGGCGCGCGTGTTGTATACGACAAATGATTTCTTGCGCACTCTTCTCAGTGAGCTGGAAGAGCCGGCGACCAAGTTCAAAAAATTGAAGCAGAAGTTGGAATGGCCGTTCACGCAGGATCAATTCAATGCGCACCTGGCTCGATTGGAGAGGGTCAAGTCGTGGTTGATCTTGGTGATTACGGCAGATGCGGCTGTGGTCGAACGAGATTTGCATCGCGAAGTGACCGATTTGGCGAAGAATTTGAAGGACGACCTGCGCCTTCGAAAGCAAGAAAGGAGGGAGAGAGATAACTCCGCCCTGCTGAAATGGATCGCACCGATCAGCCCGGCTGATTCGCACATTCGCGCATCAAGCAGTCGACCTCAGAAGATTGGGCAGTGGTTTACCAAATCCTATCTGAGAATCTGGATGCGTGATACATCAGATGAAAGACGTGTTTTGTGTCTTGTCGGGAAATGTAAGGATTCTGCGGAAGTTTAATGTGCCCTTTTTCTTTCTGGTCGGCCTGTGTGTTAATCAAATGTGCTTTTCGCAGCTGGAACCGGGAAAACTACGCTCTTGTAGGTGACTTCTCAATGAGGATTTCTGACTTGATATGCTGACTGGCAAATAGTGCTCAGACCGTGGAGGATCTGATTGCCATGGCCGCGCATAATCCAACGAGTTGCCTTGCCTATTTCTACTGTACAATCACCGACACTGCCTCCCAGATCGCCGTCAATGCGCTTGGCTCCATCGCAAGCCAATTAGCTAAGAGTATTCCGGCTCTCTTGGACGAAATCAGGTCGATATATGAAGGGTTGCCCAAGAACCAAGTCCACAAGCCGCCAATCAGCCTATCTGGTTTGGAAGATGCAATTGTGAAACATTCAACTGCAATGTCCCAGATTGTCATTCTCGTCGATGCCCTGAACGAGAGCTCGGAAACGGAAAAGATGGAGCAGTCCCTACTCAATCTGGCGCGTAGGGCTTCAAATGTCAGAGTGATCGTCACAACGATATCGACGAGATTATCTCCCAGAGAGGTCAAGTTTCTGAATATCCGAGCGGACACGATGAAGTATGACATGAAGGCTGCCATTCAGTACCGTCTCGAGCACGATCATGCACTACGAAATCTAGCTCCAAGCTTTCAAGCTGAGATTACCGAGACCTTACTTAAAAACGCCGATGGATCGTAAGTGCGAGGTGCTGGACACAGAATCGAGATAGGATAGTACACTGACCAGATTTGTATTTCAAGATTCCGATGGGTCCAGCTTTCTCTGGATAACATTTGTTCCCAGCGAACGGCCAAAGCGATGCGCTTGTCGCTGTCGAACCTTCCGAGCACTCTGCGAGAGATGTATGTGAATGCACTCGAACGTGTCGATTCCAACGACGTTCCTCTCCTTCGCGACGCGCTATTTTGGCTCAGTTTCGTGAAGCAGCCCCTCAGCCTGCGCAAATTGAATGAGGCCGTGGTCCTCGAGGATGATTGCACCATCATAGATGAGGACATGATGCTTCACCCGTGGGATATCTTACTTCAGATCGGCCAGGGTCTCATCACGACCGATCAGATCGGCAACGTTAATTTGGCCCACTCCTCCGTGAAAGACTTTCTGACTTCGGAGTGGATTCGCAATTCCAAAGTGAGCCAATTTACTCTTGATCCCTCCACCGCAGACGCGATCATGATGCGCAAATGTCTGCAATACCTGTGCCTCGACAACTTCAAACACGGCTATCGTGAGTATCGCAAGCACACCAAGGTTCGCGCATTCCTTCAATACGCAGCTTACTTCTGGCCTGTCCATGCGTCTGCCTGCGTCATGGGAGACGCGGAGCGTGATCTGGTCAATCGCCTCTTTGCATCGAGGGAACTCCCTCGCCGTGGTCAATACGGCGTCTGGATGGAAACCTTGATTCCCGGCGTGGAGCCTGCAATCGTGGAGAACACTGATCCGCTCTACTACGCTGCCTCGTTCGGCATGGCATCTGTTGTCAAGGCTATCCTTGCATCTGACTCAACCGTGAATGTCAACGCTCCGGGAGGCCGCGTGGGAGCAACGCCACTGTTCGCTGCCGCTTGGCGCGAGAATAATGAAGTGGTAGAGATTCTGCTGCAAGCCGGAGCTGACCCCACGATCGTTGACCCTGGGACGAGGATGAATGTGGTCGAGTTGGCTAACTGGAGACACTATCGCCCTCTTCGAAACATTCTGGCTTGCCATAATGTGGACCTTGATCCGGAAATCACAAAGTAGCCAACTCACTTAAGCAAGGAAAGGCTATACGTTCAAGGATCCCGTTTGCGTATAGAGATGAAGATTAAGATGAGGATAGAGTACAGGAAACTGGCAAAACTCACGTGCGTTGAGAAAGATAAAGTAGAATTTGGAAGAGCTTAGTAATATCAAGAGACACCACCTCAGAGCAGAGAAGACTCAAGGAATTTGTAGGGCGTGTGAAGAGTGTAGTAGTCTCTTCTACTCGACGACCAGAGTAACTCTCTGCTACCACTCCCGCCTTCTCAAGACTTGCCTTACCTGGTGACGATGTTGCTGTCTCGTCCTTATGAATACCTCACCCAAGGTCTCTACTTGTGCCCTCTGAACTGTAATCTCCTCTTGCGTTTCTTCTTCTGCATCACATCTCTCCGCCCAAATCCCTTCATCGACATGCTGCCCCCATCAACGGTGCCCTTCTCCCTCCTGGACAGCACTGAGTCGGCGACGACCACTGGAAGTCCTCAAATCACTTTCATCGGATGAGGCAGCAGCGCGAGGCTATGGATCGTACCTGACATTCGAAATTCCGGGTGCGGTGATGTTGTAGGCCCCCTCTATTTCAGCCCTCGGGCAAACTACGAGTGATTTCCATCATCAAATTAACTCCGACCCATCTTATTCGAATTAGTTTGCTATCGCGTAGAACCTGTTCGACAAGTATAGGAGCTTCTCGGTGGAGATCGAAATCCCCTTGATGTTCCCTACAGGTTGACACTCGATACACAGCACCAGCAAGCAATCATTCGAATCCTGCCCTCGGGAGCTCATGGGCGAGTAACGCGATGATTTTCAAGCACACTTGCTCTCAAATTGTCCGAAATGGGAATCACTCTGCATCCTTACACTCGCAATGCGGCTACCCGGTATCACGGAGAATCATGCAAGAAAGAAGCTGACGAGTCTCTCACTCCATTGAATAACCCTTCGGATGATTGGCCTTCGCTTGTGAAAGTGACCGGTCTGTCTGAATCTGAAGGCACAACTACGGGCCAATGCGAGCTAGTAGTTCTCAAACCCCAGCTACCAAGTGGGAATGGTCCTACTTATTCTAATACAGAGATCTCCCGAGCGCAGGGTCATCTTGAAGCTCTATAATCTCAGACCATTCAATCCCAGGATCACTCGTGCACTACAGGCAGAGGTTGAGCGCTCTCTGTTATCCAATAATTCGACCCCTCCAACAGTGTCATGGCCCTACCTGGCGGTGGATGAGATTGTCATTACCTCGACAGAGGTCGAGAATGCTCCAATGGAGCTACAATTTAGAGCCTTGATAGGTCGCCCGCCCGCCCTCAACACGAAGGGGAAAAAATGGGTTGCCTTCACGGCCGATGATCTTGCTGAGTGCTGCCGCTTCGCCTTTCAGTGAGCAAAAGTTTGCTGTGTCCTACTTTATCATGTATTCTTATCAATAGCAGAAGATTGCTGCATACTACTTTACAATGCATCATTATCAACAACTTCAACCTTAGTACCCAATCCATTAGACCCCAAATGCGTCATTGAATCAACAGCACCTAATTCAGTACACAATTTATCACGAAGATTATCAGTCGAGAAGGAGAGACAAGACAGTTTGAGGAGTCACCACACCAAAATATCCATTCACGTCGACAGAACTCAATCCAAAAGAGCTGCATGGTATCCATCTACATTTGCTGTCAGAATCAGAGAGAAGGTCGGGCTCCACATAAGAAAGCCGGTGCTCTTGCGTCGACCTCCCGGAGCTCCGCATGTCAGCCGAACAAGCCGCCCGCCGCATTAGAAATCACAAAATAAGCTTGTTCGCAGGTCTTCCACGACTCCCAGAAGCATCACCCACCTGCAGATCTTGACATATATTGCTTTTTCACAGCATTTCCTCTTCGTCCGCCATCTGATCCGAGTCTCCCATTCAAGAACTCCCACAAAATGACAGAAGCACAACCGGAGCAATTCAGGGCGCAATCGCACGCCTTCAACCAGGCGCTTCCCAAATCCACCGACGAGTCGCACGGCACCGACTCCAAAGCACCTTTACCCAAGGGTGTCGTCCTAGACAAGGATGGCAAGCCGTAAGTGTCTCTTCTTTTTCCCCCTCGATTTGAATCTAGCCCTTCATACGCGATCATCTCATGGGCGAGGGGAAGGGCGAATTCATGTGTTAACTTCTTTCTCTCTTCCCTACACAGTTGTCGGACCTGTACCTCGGTAGCCTCATGGCGCGCGCTCACAAAACAAGCCCAACAATCCTCCTCCTCCTCCAAAACAGACTCCTCGACATCCTCCGCCACGCAATCAATGCCGGCCACAGCCGCCAGATCTACACCGCAACCCACAGAGTTGCCGGCGGATTGTCCGCCGGATGTGGAACAACTCGGCCGCTCGACGTGGACGCTCCTCCACACGATGGCGGCCACATATCCGGAGAAGGCCTCGGCGCAACACCAAGAGGACATGCAGGGGTTTCTCAAGTTCTTCTCAAAATTATATCCGTGCTGGGTGTGTGCAGATGATTTCCGAGCGTGGATGGCACACCCGAGTGGTCGGAATCAGCCGAAGCTGAGCGGGCGCAAGGAATTCGGATGGTGGATGTGCGAGGCCCATAACGAGGTGAACCGCAAGCTGGGGAAGAAGGAGTTTGATTGTCGATTGTGGGAAGAGAGATGGAGGACGGGTTGGAAGGATGGCCGATGCGACTGAAACGGGGACAAACTCCGCCTGTTGACTTGGTCGTCCATGACGGATGGCACGGATTCTTGTATGATAGCTATGGAGAGGGGCGCCAGGTCGCCGTGTAGGCCTTCTCCCCTCCCTCTGACTTCCAGTTGACCGTCAACTCGGAACGATGTCCCGGATCAGAATATCTCCCAATATGTATATGTACGCTTACGTCCTGGCCCAAGATACGTGTTTGGATTAAACAGGGCATATTGATGGCTGCAAGACCTTCAACCTAGGGGGCAAGGCTGGGACTGAAACATGAAACATTCGCGTACACATTGACACCGCTAAGTAATTAGAATTTCCGATACAGGAACGTCTAGAAAGGGAGACGAAGAGCGCCAAACACGCTCGTGATCCTAGGAAGAAACAGGCGCCGCAACAAGGACACGACAGCCCCGAGGACCGCGGAAGAGGGGGAGCCACGGGCAACGGAAAGGGAACCTATTTTGGAACCGCACAAGAAAGAGATAGAAGAAAGGGATGGGAAAGAACCGTCAAACTTCGTCATGTGGCGTGAGCCCAAGTCCATTGCTCTAATATTGAGTCGGAACAAACAGGCGCAGGCCGCTCGCGGGCGCGCCGATTTCGGTCACGTCAGATATCCGGCAAACACTACCCTTGTATTGCTCGTGGTACTTGGCGCCCGTGAAGGGATCAATCACGCAGGGAGAACCACTGAAGATCGGGGTAAAGGAGGCGGCGCAAATATCGAATTCGGCGAACTGGTCGAACTCAATATCGATCGCATCTTGGGGGTTTCGCTCACATTGAGCCTTGATCTTCTTGGCCTGTTCAAAAAATTAGTCGAGAGATTTCAGGCACAGGCCAGTGGTTCCTGGGTTAATGATCGTCATCAACTTACCTGATCCAGCAGCTTGGCGGATCCACCGTTGGCAAGCATCCGGTTGGCGAAGCCCAGCGCGGAGTTGTAATTTTTGTTGGCGAACGCGAGCTTCATAGCTGCCATCAGAGCCAACTGGCGGTGAGCAACCTCAAGCTTGGGAATCGTAAAGTACGCCGACAACTCCAGGCTACGCTTGAGACCCTCGGGAGTATCGGTAGACAGGGAACGACGTGCCAACTCAATGGACATGGCGAGAATGTACTCTCTGGCAGTGGAGATGATCTTCTTCGCTTGCTCAACCTCACTTTCGGACGAGACGGTATTGACAAGCAGTGTGTGGAGAATGCGCTTGAATGTCCTCACGCCGTCCTCGAGCTTATTGGAGCGCATGGCGGCGTATCCTTCCTGAAGATCAACACTGGCCACCGTTTCGAGATCGCGGGGAATCAGGGGCAGGACCTTGCGGCTGTCCGTTTCCTCGATGGTTCTTCGCACGTAGTTGGCCAGGGGTGGTAGACCACTGGAGGCAGGCAAATAGGTCTTGGAGCCCTTGTAAATCTCGAGGAATCGCTCCTTGAGAGGAGCAAATTGAACCGCACCGACTTGACGGTTCAATAGCTGCATTGCCGTATCGAACGAACCAGCAGCGACGTGGTCAGCTGCCAATGGCGAGTTGCGGGCCCACAGATCAGCCTCAGAGCTGCCTGCGCCAGCTTCAGCGCTTTCGACGTTGACAAATTCAACATCTTCCTCGACGTTGATATCATCTCCCATGTCCCACCCAGAAGCATCTTCCTCCTCTTCTTCCATAGTGTCCTTGGTGACAACTGCCGCTGTCTCATCGTCCTGAATGTCCAAAGAATCGGCGGCAATTTCTTCCTCATCACCGACCTCCCCCAGGAGGGCCTTCTCGAATGAAGAGTGACCAGCGGCTTTCACAGGCCAATTGGACCTGAAGGTGGGAGCAATAGGGTGCGCGATCTTGAGGGGCTCCTGGAGGGACGGCAGGGTGATTTGATCCTCCGTGAGACCACAGGCTTCGAGAATGGACTCGGCCTCTTCCGTCAACCCATGAGACTTGGCGGTGAGGTAAGCCAAAGGATCTGTGCAAAGGTTAGCATCGTGGAAGTTTCAAAAAAAGCAGAGTTAGCGAGCCACCAAATTACATACACTGGTCGACCTCCTTGAACATCTGAATGCGATCCTCAACGTCGCCACGATAAACAGCGTTCTGGAAACGAGAAGTAAAGTCTCCCCGGTGCTCCGCGATCTTTGCCATGCGAGCAAGCTTCTCTTGATCACCCGTAGCAAGGTAGAGGAAAGAAAGTTTGTCGAAATTGCGCTGCTTCTGGTAGGTCATCTCCACGGTCTGATGGTTTCCGTGTGCCAATGCTTCGGCCCCCAGTCGACTCCAAATTTGTGGCCGATCAAGTTCACGGGCCATCTCAGTCGCAACTTCAAGGTTTCCACACTCCAAGGCCAGATCAAATCGAGTCTGTGGATCTTGCACGAATTGAAGAGCAATTTCAGGATAGCCCTTCTTTTGAAGATAAGAGATGATGCTCTGACCAACCAAGCTTGAAGTCTTAATGATCTGGAGCATCTCGTCATAATTCCGCTTCACAAGGGCCAGCTTGAAACGGTACTCTGTAGGATCGATTGCGAGAATCTGGGGTTGAGCATTGCGATCAAGGCAGTACACATTCCGTCCCTTAACGCGGACCAAGTAGACCGTCTGATCAAGTGTTCGAATAATTCCATTGTCGCTGCAAGTCCGTGGTTAGTATATTGGCACATCACTCCATCATCCGCGAGATTACATACCCATTCAGCAGGGAATATTTGACGTGGTTAAGGGTTGAATAGATGAGTACTCCAGTGTCGTCCCATGTTGCGCTCTTGATCCGGATAGTCTCGTGCAGGGTGCTGACCTGTTCGAGAGTCTTGGTAACAATCGTCACATTGTGCTTGCTCAGGAGGGCACAGTAAAGACCATCGTTGGACCAAACAACATATTTCACCCCGCTGACAGCAAGCTCAGCAAGCTGCTTTTTCTGCTGAATATCGAAAAGCGTGACCGTGGTAGGCGTAATAAAGAGCAGGCAGCCAGTGCCGCCAAAGTAAATATCAGTTGTACCAGCGGGGGGCTTGATGGTTTTCGTGGTAGAATTGCTAAGATCTTTGATGTCTACCTGCTGGCTTGCAGGATTGAAGACGGCGAATCGGTTTCGCGCAACAAAGACAGCCGACGTAGCCTGGCCACGCTTCACATCAGTTGGCTCCACAGCGCCCGTTGCATCTCGAGGGAGGTGAATTAACTCGTAGGTGCCGCTGTCGGTGGGAGATGTGACCAGAATGGCACGCTCAGCGGGGTTGTATGAGAGGGTTCGAGGTGGGACCCAGGGAGAGCCAAGCTTCCGGAGTGACAACATAGGAGGGGATTCGACATTCTTGCCAAAATCGTAAGACTTGACATGCTTCTCCTTGGTGATGTAGAATAGCTGGTTTTGGTACACAGCAGAAGCGGGACGCTCACGCTCCAGTTTGAAGACCATAACACCAGTGTCGTGACCAGCAGCAAACAGGTTCATCTCCGGATGGGCGGCGATTACCCAGAATCGGTCGAGGTCTCGTTTGAATGACTGCACAGAAGTGCGCTTGTTGAGGTCCCACACACGAATCGTCTTATCTTCACCAACGGAAAGAATGAGATCCTGGTGCGGATGGAAAAGACACGCAGAAGCATTCTGGTAGTGTCCTCGGCACGTGTCAACCTCCCATGCCTTCGTGTCTGCAGAGAACATGTAATCAGTATTGCTACAAAACGGAGGCAAGTTGGGTGACAAAACTCACCACTCATGCGCCACAACTTGATCAGACGGTCATCACCAGCGGACACGATCAAGGGCAGGGTCGGATGGAATGACACCCAGTTCACACCACGATCATGGCCTTCTAACACGAATTTTACAATGGCGTCGGTGTTTCCAAACATGTCAGCTTGGTTGGGATTGGCACGAGCCATTTGATCCTCAAAGGACACGGAGGTAGGAGCAGAGTGCTTCTTTCGCAGGCCGGAAATATCCCAAATGCGGACGGATTGGTCCAGTGACGCGGAGGCGATGAGGTCTTCTGTAGGATGGAATTGAGCGCACATGACATAGTGGTTGTGTCCAGTCATGGTGCAGACTGAATTTACACGGAATATTAGCAAGTCGCAAAGGATAACCGTGCAGAGTACCGAGCGCTTCTAACTTACTCAGAGAGCGATTCTGCCAATTCCAAATGCGAATGGTCTGGTCATCGGAGGCAGACAGGATCCATGGCAGCTCAGGGTGGAAGAAAACGGTGCGCACATAGTCCAGATGCCCGTTCAATGTGAACAAACACCTCCGTGTCTGGTAATTCCAGACCTTGATCTTGTAGTCATCACCACCGGAGACGAACAGGGGCTGCGTGGGGTGAAAATCGATTCCTCGGACAGGGCCATCGTGCTCTTCAAATCGGTCGATGAGAGTTCCCATCCGGTAATCCCATAACTGAATTGTGGAGGAGTGAAGGGAGACAAGGATCCATGGTCTGGTGAGGCACAAAGACAGGTTAGTGCGACTGCTCCAGCGTGTTGTTGTGTCCCCGCGGACTCGACGTACCGTTTCGGGTGGAATGCGATTCCCTTTGCTCTGGAAGATTTTGACTCAAACTAAGGAAGACACATTATGTCAGTATAGTCCAATTGTAACCATCACCCCTATGTACGATCTGGAGAGCTCGTTGTCGAATGTTGAAGTTGATCGAGGGGCGGCGTACCTTAGTGAGCATGTTTGGGGAAGACTGCATCTTGAAAGAATTGGCCGGAGCCGCACCAAACAGCAGCAAGCTCCGCACACGAGAGAAATTAAGTCAACAGAGAAAGCCCCTGCATTCAACAGAAAGCGTAAAACGTCGAGACAAGTAAGTCGCAGTGGTCGTGGAGGTCTATGCTTGAAGAGCAGGGAAGGTAAACTAAACGTGGACACAATTGTGGGTGGGTAAGGCGGTGGCCAATCAACCCGTGGGCGGTGAGTGAGCAGGGGTCTTTAGTAGACTATTGCTCGAGCAGTGACCACAATGGATAGCTTGACATTGAATGGGAAATGATCTTTAGCTTCAATTTTGGCACTATGACTGGCTACGTTCAGTCGCTGGAGCTCGTGCGTGACTGTATATACTCACATCTTGCTTGGTGGATCAAGGTGTTTTAGAAGCCGTCCACCGCACGCATCGAGGATTGGGGAACCGGAGCTTCCCCTATCCCCACTAGAAGCCTCTGGAAGACTCGCATAATGTGGTATTCCAACGTCTCACAGTTGAACTCATGCTTCACAGCGAAGTTCTTTCTGGACCTCAATATCCCAGATTGAACCGTCTCAAGGGAGAAGGGGTACTCATTCGCCAGAAAACTCCGTCTTGTTCGAGCTTTTCCCTCTTTCTTCAATTCTATGACGTGATGTGATCGAAGTACCGTCGGCGCCTTTATACACGGGTACATTGCAGATCCGGCTCAGCACCTGGGCTGAGAATGGAAAGGAGATTCGTCCGCCAGAGACCAGATATCAAAAGATACTCTTTTTCATCTACAGATTGCTTGCTTACACGGGTGACAGACGGGAGCGTGCAGACTGACGACAAACCAGTCAAATCGGCTCACGAAGATTCGACAGAGGAGATGGCGACGGAGGGTAATGTCGAAGTCTTGCGGCCCTATGCGATCGAGGAGCCTGCCGACGATGCACCGGAGCCTGCATCTTTACCGCGACGACTGGTTTTACCTTGTCCCCCCGACCAGCTTGAGCTGTGGCAGCCCGAGGTAGTCGAGCGCATTGGCGATACTGTGGAAGGGGACGAAACTCTGCTTGGTGAAGAAGTTCCGTCCGTCTTTACCAAAAGAGGTCAAAAGCGAAAGCCAGCTGGAGCGGCTAGTACTGGCCCGTGTCATCCAGGCTTTCACCGATCCAAATCAAAGATAAGAGACGGAGATCCTACATTGCCTGGATGGGGTCTTCATCCAAAAAGGCGTCGCAGGCGTAGTAAAGCGATGGACGATATGCTCAAGGGTCAGCATTCAACCATTCCTCTCCATGAATACCGCATCGCTTGTGCTCAGGAAAGTTCGAGCTCGGACGTTCCCTCGTCCAGCAACAGGGAAGCTACGAGGGAATTTGCCACGGTCGATGAGATGGACATTGACTGAGGCTTGCTGATTTACGGTCAGGAATGGAGGATCCTTGAGGGACAAGAGGTGTTTGTTGAAGGGTCGCTCAGGTTCCAGACTGAAGTATGTACAAAGTATGACGTCATTGATGTCTCACGGGTGCGCTCCCAGTCTCCGGCTTCATCTATACGTCAGTTGTCCATGTCCGGCAATCTCCCTTGCAATAAGGCATTCATTATTGCCCACATGGAAACAGTCAACTTCGCATAATTCATTCCTGAAGACCAACCGCCGAAATCCGCTCTCGGAAGTGATCAAAACTCAGTCATGGTCCGTACGTCGTCGCGCCAAGCGGCTCAAAAGGCCAACGAAGCTTTGACTAGTCACAAGACAGGTGGAAAAGCGTCAGCGGGTACAAAGAGAAAGGCCTCTCAGACTGCTACTTCCGAGCCTAAGAAAGAAAAGATCGAGGAGCGACGGCGAAAATCACCGGAGGAATCAGAGAAGGAAGCTGGTGCAGAGCAGCAGAACAGGGTGGATGAGACAAAGACAGACAAGGAGTCCGATCCTAGTGAGCTGGAGAAAAAGCCAGCACCCGATATGAAGACTCAGCCTCAGCAGCCGGGCAAAGACTTAGTGAAGGAGGAACGAGCAGAGGAGGGTCCGCAGGAAGCAGCCCCCAGACAGGAGAGTGCAGACAAAGCTGCCTCTGCAAATTCGACCTCTGTGGCCCTCGAAAATGCTGAAACGGACTCCAAGACTGAGCTGGGCGTCCATAAGTCTGAAGAGCGGGAGAAAAATGTTTCTTCTAATATCCTCGAAAAGGGCATCATCTATTTCTTTTATCGTGCACGTGTGAATGTCGACGATCCTCACGGGATGAAGGACATTGCGCGCACGTTTTTCGTGCTCAGACCGACCCCAATTGGAGCTGAGCTGGACTCCGTGCAGGGATCAGTGGACCGAGAAGCCCGATGTCGCCTATTAGTCCTTCCGAAAAAAAAGTTCCCTACGTCTGGTAGCGAGCGCGACATGGCTTTCGTGGAGAAATCGAATCAGTCAGTCAAGGACCTCCAAGAACACTTCATTGCCGGTTCGACCTACCAGACGGCCACCCGGGGTGAGCGCCATGTTGAAGAGGCTCAACCGCTCGCAGAGGGTGTCTATGCTATCACATCCGCAGGTCGGGCCTCCCACTTAGCCTATCTGTTGACGATTCCCTCGGACCCCGGAGACCTTCAAGAAAACTTCGGCCTGCACAAGCGCGGTAGCTTTATCGTTCAGTCCAAGAATCCTAAATATCCTGGACCCGTCTCCGCTCAACTTCCCGACCAGCCAAAATATCCTGATTCGTGAGTCTCCATGCGAAAATGGCGCACTGAGTGTCAGATGAGTGGGAGATCAGCAGTGACTGACCTTGAATAACTAGCATTATGGAGCAGTTCCGTGACCTACGATGGGCACCTCTCCGACCAGAATTTCTGGATTATCCGAACGCCCAGATCCTGATGATTGGCCAGGCGCATGATTCATTGGGCAAAGCAGCCACCGCCGAGGTCGAGAAGAAACCGCACGAGAGCCAGCCGGGAGAGGAATTGGAGGAGTTGGAGCATGAAAATGAGCTTCGAGTGCACGCGCTCAGTGGTTAGTCTGCATCGGTCAATCACCTCTGACTTTGGCCGGGGGCTAATTCAATTGAACATAGGCGATGACACCATTTTCCAAGATCTTGGCCTCGATGCAAAGAAGCATGACGGAGTACCTACAACATGGGGAGTGGCAGTGAAACATGAAACAGAGTAAAAGTCACTACAAAACTCCGACATCGGCCGCCGTGAACGGTTCTGCTTGGCCGTAATGCACCTGAAATCGTTTCCCGAGGGCTCCGCGTCCCTTGATAGGAACTTTTTTTTTGCAATTGTGTGGGATTGGGAATGCAAGCAAGTCATTCATATGAAGGAAGATTGCAAGTGCGAGCGAGGAGAAGTATTGTTCTTCAGTTCTGTTGGGCATTCACGCAACTCAGAGCTACGAGCTACTGTTATATAACAGACAACATTCGGCAATTATCTCGAAGTGATCTTTCGCTGGGAGAGATTCCTTGACCTTTGAGTTCAGATGGACGTTTTCGATGGGAGTACCTGCCTCAATGGGTCATTGAGAGCCTTGTAGGAAGAAAACTACGTAAATGGTGAAAGACATAGCTTTTGAGGCGGCAGCCTCCACCCTGTGAGTCCGCAACACACTTCCAGTGTAGGTCAGGACGTCCAAGATTTGGCCCCATCTGATAGGTACATACTTCCTCCAATGTACTGGGCAGCCATGATGGTATGTGCCTATTGGCGGGTCCATCTAAATCACTGCCAAACGCACCTGTCGAACATGTTAAATACGCCATGGCCCTAGAGCTCGGCATTTGGCAAGTCCACAGCTCATGTCCTCGAAGTATGATGGGCGACAATGCGGATTTCCAAGTCAACGACTTGTAAGCAACGCAGTTCCCTTCGAAATTTATTGGGGAAACTGCGGCTCAGACGCTTGAGAAACTCGATTGGCGATGTGCCACGCTTACTCTTGGCGAAGTCAATCTCGTCTGGCGAATAACGATCGCCATTTATTGCACGTTGGGATGTGGAAATCCTAGTTCCCGTCTAGCGTCGCGTGCGACTCGGAGCATACAACTTTTGATGCAAATTCCAACATCCAGATAAATAAGATGAATTTCTCTCACTTTCCGCCCATGAATGAGTTTTTCTTCGGTGTATCCCGACACTCGCAGTGACTATGAGGACGACATTCACCATTGCACTCCTGGCTTCGGTCGCAAATGCAGCCCATGTGATAAACCAAACCACTTGCGCGGGTACTACTCATAAATATACTGGCCTGGCGGGTTATGGTTTCATCCCATCCGACGCAACAGACAAATACGGTGATACCATTGGGGGTATTGGCAGTTCAATTGCGATTGACCAGTCGACATGGCGTAAGTTGAACGGTGAGCAATACTCCGGGACAGTTTACGCAATTCCGGATCGTGGCTGGTGAGTCTCACCTGCTGAGCGTTTGCAGGGGCACACGCACCTTCTTATTAACTTGAGAGGGGAACTCACCATCCATTTGTTCAGGAATACCAATGGTACATTGAACTACCAAGGGCGGATTCACAAATTTGATTTGACCCTCAAATTGGCCCACAAGGCCTCGGCAAGACATCCATCTGAGCCTAATCTCCGGTTGAAATATCTTGACACGATTCTCCTGACCGGTCCGGACGGTCAGCCCACCACAGGCTTGGATGCCGATGCGCTTGGGGCGGCCTCTTACCCCGGGTTTCCGCCTTTGCCAGTGGCAACCTACACTGGCGACGGCTTTGGAGGTTCGGGCAAGGGAGGCAAAAGGATTGCGATAGACGCAGAGGGATTAGCGCTGGCTCAGGACGGCGGCTTCTGGATCTCTGACGAGTATGGTCCGTACGTCTACAAGTTCAGTGCCTCTGGGCGCATGGAGCTCGCAATTCAGCCTCCCCAGGCCTATTTGCCTCGCCGTAACGGTACAGTCAGCTTCAGCGCCGACTCTCCTCCTTTGTATAATCCCTCTGAGAAACCGGATCCCGAAGAGACCCAGTCTGGGCGAAACAATAACCAGGGCTTCGAGGGTCTCACCGTCTCACCGGATGGAAAGACACTTTACACGTTGATACAAAGCTCGCTTGATCAGGAAGGTGGTCCGGAAAAGCAGAATCGCGAGCCTGCTCGCATGCTGGCGTACGATATCTCCAGCAAAACGCCTCGTTTTATTCATGAATGGGTCGTGATGCTGCCGAGATACATCGACTATACTTCCAAACACGCCAGCAAGGCCAACAAAGTTGCTTCACAGTCAGAGATTCATCAATTGCCCACGGGCGATTTCTTGATCCTTTCACGAGACTCAGGCTTCGGACACGGGCAAGATGAGTCGCGCTCCGTCTACCGTCAGGCAGACATATTTTCCGTACTGAACAACCGTTCAGTCACCGATTTCAGAGATCAAAGTGACTATGACACTGCCACGGGTGCCATTGCTTCATCAAATGGTGTCTTGAAAGCCGGCATCACTCCGGCCGAGTACTGCCCTTTCCTCGATTTCAATGTGGATTCCGAATTGGCCAAATTCCGTCTGCATAATGGTGGACCACAGGATCGCTACTTGTTGAACGAGAAATGGGAAAGCCTGGCAATCGTGCCTGTACATCCATCCAAAGAGGAACATCATTACAAGCAACGCGAGCCGCAGGAATATTTCTTGTTCAGCCTCAGTGACAATGATTTTATCACTCAAAATGGTACGCAAACCATCCACTATCTTTCATATGGAGCATTCTCACTGACAGTGCCGTCTAGGTCATATGAATTCGGGAAAGTTCTCATACAAAGACGGATCCGGATACAACATCGACACACAGGCCTTGGTATTCCGAATAAAGTTCTAGAAGGCATGCGAGCCCGATGAGTGGACTCTGTCGTTACTCGAGCCAATTCTCCAAATTCTCAATTAGCGTGAACGTCGCTGCGGCACACGAGGTACTCAATCTAGTTTCGAGTCGCCACTCGGATTGTGGGCTTCTGACAGATTACGGCCACTCTCCACTGGCCGGGATGTCAAGAATCACTGAAGGGCAAATGACTAGCATTCACTTGCAAGGCCGTCCTTGTTAATACCAGAATTAATTACGGTTTCCACTCTCGTACCATTCCCACTTTCTTGTAAAAAAGACTCAAGGACTCCTGACTCCAACCCTCTAGGTTTGATTGTGATAGCTATGCACACCGCATGACTCATGAGTTGGACTGTGGTGGAAATCCCGAAACTATCGTCATGACTCGGCACATGCTTGGAACCATATTCAACTATTAAACGAGTCTCTGAATGTTACTTAGACGATTTTGCAAAAGGCGGACTATGACTCTGTCTTGCAGATCTCTAGGTATCTACCTTTATTTTACCGGAAATTTTCAAGGAAGCAGGAAAGACTCTCTTTTGAAAGATGCCGTCCAATGGGTTTGTTCCCTTGGCTGTGATTGCCAAGATTTCATGCGCCGGCGGACAAGCACAACCCACATCGCGACTGGGCCCGGCTATCGCATGGATCAGCGGTTCATCCATGTCCTTCGTTCTCTGGACAAAAGTAAATAAGATCACGTATTCCACTCTGGTGGAAGAAATGGAGGAATCTAATCCAGAATCGGTAATGTTCACACTACACGGAATGACCTGTTGGCCCAGACCAGAGCCTCCCTTGGCGATCCTCACATTGCGGCAAGTGGTCCCGAGTGGGGATGGGTTCAAGTATTCGGAGTAAATGCGGGCACGAGTAGTTTATCACGATGAAATCCTGGGGTAAATTTGCTCTAGAGACTATTTTCTTCTGTCTCACCTAGCCTCAGAGAGCACATCATGGCAGATACAATGAAGCCTTCGACGCAGGACAAAGTTGTCGTGGAAGGGACGGCTGCTGTGGAAGATGTTGAGCGCCTTGACACTCACGCATCCACCTTTGAGCCTCCTCCAATGCGCCCATGGCAGCGACGAGTTTTAATTTTATCGCTCTGCCTGTCTCTTTTCTTAGGTGCGCTTGACATGACCATCATCGCCACTGCACTACCGACCATCGCGAATCATCTCAATGTCACCTCCCGAGAGTACGCTTGGATAGGAAGCAGCTATACCTTGGCAACAACCGCTTCAACGCCAGTCTGGGTCAAGATCTCAGACATCTTTGGGAGAAAGTCTAGTATCCTGGTGGCTGTATCGATCTTCATGGTCGGAAGCCTCGTGAGTGCTTTGGCCAATTCGAGTGTCTCACTCCTTGCTGGGAGAGTCGTGCAGGGACTGGGAGGTGGCGGCTCGATTGTTCTCGTGACGGTCATTATTGGCGATGTATTTGCACTTGCAGATCGACCCAAGTACTATGGTCTCACTGGGATTGCTTTTGCATTGGCAAGTGCCATTGGCCCTGTGCTGGGTGGTGCTTTTACTGACGGGATCGGATGGAGATGGTGCTGTGAGTTGTCTTTCTCCTCAGATCATTTTGAAGTACTGTATCCCTGCTAGAGAAGGATAGCTTGCTAACATTCTGAAAACATGACAGTCTATATCAATCTTCCATTCGACGGAGTCGTCTTGGTCCTACTTTTTTTTACGCTGAATGTGGCCATCGAAAAGGAGTCCCTCGCCAATGGAATACGAAGTATAGATTGGACGGGCTTCCTATTGATCATCGGCGGAACCATCTGTTTCTTATACGGACTCGAGACGGGCTCGAGTGGGCTATTACCATGGAAATCTGCGACGGTTATTCTGCTTGTCGTTTTTGGCGCGACCATCCTGGTGCTTTTCATGGTTTGGGAGGCCAAATTCGCCAAGAACCCTCTCATCCCATTTCGCATTTTCCAAAAGCGAACTTCTGTGGCCTCATTTGTGGTCGCTTGTTTCCACTCCTTCGTCTTCATATCTTTCGACTTCTTCCTGCCCTTATATTACCAGGTGGTCCTTGAATTCAGTCCCTTGATATCCGGTATCACCCTCTTTGCCCTGATCATCCCGATGTCGATATCAACCTTCTTTGGTGGCTTCTATGTCCGGAAAACTGGCGACTATCGGGCCTTAATATTCATGGGAACTATTCTTTTGACGCTGGGTACGGGCCTCTTTATTGATTTGGGGGTGAGTAAATCGTGGGTCCGCATCATCATCTTT
The DNA here is from genome assembly GCF_001723175.1 of Penicillium oxalicum. Taxonomy (NCBI): domain Eukaryota; kingdom Fungi; phylum Ascomycota; class Eurotiomycetes; order Eurotiales; family Aspergillaceae; genus Penicillium; species Penicillium oxalicum. Next base: position 1,087,086 of record NC_064656.1, read on the forward strand.
GAAGTTGTGGCGGGCGTTGGAGCTGGAGTCTTGTTCCAAAGCCCCATGATTGCATTGCAGAGTCACCTTCGTCAGTCAGATATTGCAGCAGCAATGTCGGCGTTCTCATTCCTGCGGAATCTATCTACTTCTGTTTCAATCGTGATTGGAACTGTTCTGATCCAACAGACCCTCCACTCCGACAGCCTGACCACGGCGATTGACAACAGTAGTACGGCCGTCGAGGACAAAAAACTATACGTGCATGGTCTGCGTAACATGTGGATCTTCTACACATGCATGGCATCTCTCACCATCGCCGCCACATGCTTCATCAAGCCGAAGGTGCTGAAGAAGAAGGAGTCTCAGGAGGAAGTCACAGATGTCGAGGCGAGCACGGAAAAATGAGCAATGGTAGTACTCACATAGATGGATATAATTTGAATGAATTGAATTTCATCGAAACTTGTTTTTATTAATACTAGCGAAGGAAATAAATCTCCCCGGGCCCTTTCTACGCCTTCTCGAGCTTGCCATTCAAACGTAGAAAAGGTGGAAACTGTCTACTTTTGACTCAAGCATGTCTCGCAGTACCACAAATTCAAGGGAATTGAAAAACAATTACGAAATTTACTATCATCAGGTCAACATAGTAGTAAGCAAGCACATGCATCCATCGAGTGAAAAGACATGGGCGATGATACTTGAGGAGATTAGACCAAAATAAGCTTCCCCGCAGTGCAGGCCTGCCAAACCCCAAAATCTCCAATTTCTTATCAGCTCTGACATCACCTGAGCCGCCCGAGTTGAATTCCAACCTCAATCTCCACGATGTCGACGCGCCACGACGCGTTGCACCAGCCTCTGTGATTGATCAAATGCCTCCGCCGGTGGTGCGTTAGTTAGTCCCCTTATTTCGGTCGGTCTGGAATTCTGTACTCATCTCAAGGACTCCAGACCCCGTCCCCCTTCCGCCCCTCCCGCCGGTATCCTCCGTCACGACGCAGCGGGCCACAGTTTGCCAACTCGCCGCGGTTCTTGTTATCGCAGTCAACACCACACAGGGGCGATATAGACATAGTCGACGATGAAACTGCTCTGCTGTCCACAGCTTCACCTACGAATGATGTAGTCGTGCAGCTTATATCAAGCACTACCCAGTCCCGCCGACAGAGGGAGTCGATCGATGATTCGGAGGACGACAAATGGTTGGACAATGTAGACCCCCGAGAAAAGGGAGAGTCGGGACTTGCAACCGATCAGATCGAAAGCTCTCCACCTTTAAATTCCCAAACACCTGGATATGATGATGCCAGAGATGCCGGCACACGCTTCGCCTCAGCCGGAGACGGCAACAAGAGAGTACGTCTCTCCATGCAGGGTGTCCCACCCCCAGCGAGCGTGGGTGATGATCTAGACGGGGCACTCTCGCCCTTGCCAGAGGTACAAGTCCCAATACCGCATGCGATGCGAACGCCAGGTCCGCGAATACCTCAACGGCCCGCTGTTACGCAGGATGGGAGCGTGGGCGGCCTCCGGGCAACTCCCGACACGCACGGAAGACCACGGCCACCGGTTGTCGAGACACCTGGTAATAACACACAAACACCATTTCGAAACAGGCCGCGATTTATGCTGTCGTCGCAAAAGCCACGAAGCAGTCAGCCTGTACTCCTTGCTGAAAGTCCCTCGGCGACACAGTCCAGCTCACTAGAGAGGCGCAAGCCTACCTTTGTGCTTCCGCGTTCGCCATCCCCAAAACATACAGAAGACGACATCCCTGCCCCGTTCTCACCATCTTCGAAGTCGCTACATCGACGTGGGAAGAATCGGTCAGGATTGATGGGCTATGTGCCCGGGGGGATGGCAGCTGAGGTGCGGAGCTGGATTCTTGAGACAGGATCCAGGCATGAGCAGGTCGGTTCGAATCAGAGTCTTGACATGTCGAGCAGGCAATCTGCCGAATTGCATTGCTTCCTTGTAGCTGCTCGTGTCCTTGAAGTGAGACCCGCAGTTCTTAGTGGCTCGGGTGCACTATCATTCATTCGAGCTGAGAAGGTCGCTGTCTTATCAAATGAAGATACGCTGAACAACGAGTATTTCAATATCGTTCTCATGGGACCCCCTCGGTCGAAAAAAAGAGTTGTACAGCCGCCATCGCGAGATGGCGAGTCCTCAGACACAATCTCTCCGGGGGATTTGCTGGGAGTCCAGAGAGGTCTCTCGTGGTATGTCACCTTGGCTGAATACCAAGCGCTATACGCTGCCAGTGGCGTCCTAGACCCAATGGCTCAAGTCCGCAGACCTACCGAATCCGAAGAGTGGCTAGTTTCCATGCAGTGGGAGCTTGTCCAGAGGGCCACCTAGTTCACACCAGATACGACATCATAATTGGGAAGCAAGATTAATGCGTGGCGGCTAAAGCCATGAGTTTGGTGCTTATTCTCTATAGCAAGGGGTATATTGTTTTGAGCAGAACATGATATCACAAATGGCTCCCATCCTGACATAATCATTCCTTGACGGCTTTCAGTGCATCAACCGCCACGTTGCAGCCCCAGCGAACCAGCTTTTCCTCCTTTTCAGTAACAAGATCGGTCTTCGCAACAACCTTGCGGATGAAATAGATCAGGCCTTTGGCAGCCTGGGGAGTCTCCTGAACTCGCAAAAAGATTTGCATAAGAGTCTCCTCGTCTCTTGTGTCGGTAAAGTCGGACTTTGCCTGCTTCTTTTTCGAGCTCTTTTTCTGCTTTTGCGACTGCTGGATGACACTGATGATCAAGAGCTCCACAAAAGTCTTGGTCTTGGGCTGGAGGTAGGCAAAATTGAGGTTCTTCAACACGCTGAGAGTGAGCGTTCCATCGGCAATGAGCATACCAAACATCTTGGCCAGATTCACCACGGCTTTCATGCTCACACCTGTCTCCTCATCGTCGGCGTCAAACTCCGCTTCATCCTCGTCGTCGTTCTGCTCACCCATTCGCTTGAAGACATTCCACAGAGCGAACATGAACGACATCTTAAGCCGACGGCCAGACTCTCCGCAGAGACGTCGCGCGATCAATGCGTAATAAGGATTGTGTGCTTCCTCCTCCATGGCGCAATGCAACAAAACGCGGGGAATCTCGAATTCCTGCGCACGCTTCAGGCGCAGCTTCGTCAAACGCACTTGCGCATCCTGGTAATCTGTTGCGGACATGATTGCCACAAAGATCGACCGGCGAACGTCTGTGTTCATACGGTGGGCTCTGGCGATTTCGCCCAAGTCCGGCTCGGCTTCGCTATCATCTTCCACCGCATCGGCACGCTTAGCCTGAAGGTCAGATAGTTCCTGGCGAGCAGAGACCAGAGGGTCCTCTCTCCAGCTTGCACCAACAAGCCACCACTTGCCCTTCTTGGAAGAATCATGGATATCCGCCCGGGTGATGTTGATTGGCTCTGAGGCGCGAATGACACGGGAGTTGTTCAAAGAACCCAAGATCTTGCGCATCTTGGTAATGTGCTCCGAGGTCACCCCGGCACCAATTCCAGACTTGACTCGGTTGTTCTTCAGATCGGTAATCGTATCGATCATGAACTTTGTCCGCACTGACAGATTACCCTCGCCAATCTTGGCGACAGCAGGCTGAATGAGGAGAACAATATCTTTGAGAGCAGAGGGATCGTCTTGGCGCAATTGGGGACCAGCGTCTATGACTGCGTGAGCAAACCGATTTCCCCAAGTCATCAAGGATTGTACTTACTCCGAATGATCTTGAGCAGAAGCTCCGTGTTTGTCTCATTGATCTCCTCCAGAAACAGCCGGATGTAATCAAACATCAAAGGATGTCCAATCACATGGAAGTTGTAGAGTTGGCACAAGAGGGAGACGAGGTTGATGTACTCTTTCCCCTCCCACTTGCCACGTTCGTCACCACCAGCATCCATAGATTCGACAATCTTCTGAACAATCTCAGCACCAAAGTCCATGCCCATGATTTTGTAGACCGCGGCAATGAAACCTGCATGGAGCACAATGAAAGTGTCATTCAAAGCCGACCTTTCGGCAATCAAAGTCATCAGCAGAGTGATCAACGTGGAGGTCACATGTTGGCGGGGATAGTCTCGGTAGAGCTTCTCAAACTCTCCCAGGATGGAAACTAGATTCGCCTCAGAAAGCTTGTTGAGGTGTCCCTGAGCTTGACGGCGCAGTCGAGTGAGCGCTTCACTCTCTGGATCTCCACGAGCGCGTAACGATGGCGGGATGTACTTCTGGGCAGCTGCAGGCTCGACTTTCGAAACAGGCGCCACATATGGGTTTTCCCGTTGTCTGGGCTGCTCCTTCTCATTCTCGTCAAACCCGTCAAAGTCGCTGTCGTCTGCGTACTCTTCATCCTCATCATCCTCCGATCCAAAGATTTCCTTGTCCAGATCATCCATCTGGTCATCGCTATCGTCTTCATCCTCATCTTCATCTTCGTCCGTCTCCGGACCTGGTGCCTGACGCTGCAGAGCCTTTTGTCTTTTGCTTTGAAGCCACTCATCAGCTTCACGCTTCCGCTTCTTGCCATCATCATCGGAAATCTCAGCCAAATCTCCCATCAGCTCCTCAAGACCATCTTCAGCAAAGGCTTTGGGGAGCTTCTTCCCCTTTTTCAGACCAAGCTTCTTCTCCAAAGCAGCGATTTCGGCATCATCTTGGGCGATCTTAGATCTGACCGTTTCCGAGATATGACTTGCCCGTGGGACGTTTGCGTCTGCCTCGTCAGAGTCCTCAATGTCATTCTCATCGTCATCGAAGTTCCCTTCGTCATCGTCGTCCTCGTCCTCTTCTTCTTCTACCACTACGAGTGGCCTATGTTGTTCAGTCTTCGAGGCTGGTAATTGCTGTGGTTTCGCTGAAGTTTTCTTGCCTTTCCGCCTGTCGTTTGTGTCTTCTTCGCTAAGAGAGTCTTCGTTCAGGTCTCCACGGTAATCCTCGTTTTTGCGGTATCCATTGGAACCAGAACTCCAGTGGGTGTTCCTCCTGGCAGGCGCGGCTGCTGGTTTGCCGGGTTTCTTATTGTTTCGTTCTTCTCGGCGGCGCTCTTTTCGACTTGCCGGGCCATTTCGCTTCTGCTTCTTGTCACCGTATGTATCTCTGATACCGAGCTCATCACGTAAGCCCCGAGGGAGGGAAGTGGTATTATGCTGAGGCCGTGGCATCGTGGTTGAGTGTTAGGTTGAACCCATTCTTCGGTCTCAGAAGGCTCCGATAGCATGGCGGTCAGTGAACTTTTTTTTCGACTGCCACATTTTCTGCCCGTCAAAAGCCCGAGGCGGGCGGCGGGCCTGCACACAGCGGAGGATCCCGCCCCCCCCGCGATTGATGCCACCGCTGATCGATGGTCGTGAACCACCACCTCTGATTTCTAGAAATCCAACAGCTACCGATAATCTTGCACATCCGCTCAAACTTTCAATTCCACAATGGCTCCTCACTTGAGCAATGACGAAGTCTGTCAGCCCTGAATGAGTCGAAAATCAGGCCTCGGCTGGGGTTCCAATGCCAGGTGATCATTTGCCATTGCGCAGCACACCGCTAACCTGGCTTCTGTTTCCAGTTCTTCACGTCCCTTGCGGGTCTACTCACAAGACCTCTCAAAGATCTCGTGGCTCCGTGTTTCTCTCTCAAAGCCCCTGGTTGACGGCGTCTCCAACTCACCACCATCGATTTTGATCCGGGCTACGGACGGCAACACCAGCGCTCCTAACCCTAAATCGACCGGCAAGGAATCCAGCATTGCCAAGAAGCCATCTTCAACAAACAAAGTCAAGTTCTCTACAGTTGTGAAGCCGGAGGATCTTGAGGCTTTCTACACACGATATGCGGACGTTTGCAAAGCTGGAATGACTGGGTTGAAGAAGCGAGACCGCAGCAAGCGCAAGGCGAAGGGCAAAGGTGGCGCGGCCAAGGCGACAAAAGCATGAGGGGCTCGAGATGGATCTCCGTCATTTTTGTTTATAATAATCGATGGTTGCATGCAGCGCGCCATATCTCAGGGGACTTGTTCATATTTGCATTTTCTGGCGTTCATTCGGCGGGTACTTGTCCTGAACCGGACGTGGTGTTGGATTGATCACAAGCTTCATCTTTAGGAGGCAGATGCCTGATAGTGCGTTGATGTGTTCTTCGGCTCCTGGGCTGGCTCTTTCTTAACCATCTAGCTAATTTTCTGATAAAAAAACGGCGTTGATGATGATCATTTGAAACTTTTCCCCCGCCCTGATTTCTGCATACACGTTCCGAACGAGTTCACGACTATCCAATAGCCAAGGGAAATTGACCCTTGCCTTCCTCCACGTGGAAGCCCCATTTTACTCCGGCGTACTTTTCACGCAGCGTTGGCTTGACCGGGAACTTTCCTTTGACTGGGCCCGTGATGGAGACCATGCTCGTCTTGACCTTGGGGGGCTCTTTCCACACTCCCCCTACAGGCTCGAGATCGTACCGGAGCATGACCATGGCTACGAGAAGCAGGATTTCTGAGCTGGCAAAGTGTCGACCGGGACACACCGTTGGTGAGACGCCAAAGGTCATGAAGCCACCGGTGCGTCTCCCATCTTGTTTATCGCCCGTGCTCATGAACCGCCGCTCGTCAAAGACGGCTTGGCTCTCCCCCCACACATCAGGGTGTTGTGCGAGTGGGATGGAAGGCATATTCACAGAGTTGCCAGCCTTGAGAAGATATTTGTCCGCAAGAAGAGTGTCCTTTATCACGATCCGCATGGGTGACGAGTTGGACCGGAATCGGAGAACCTCCTGGAATGCGGAGAGCAAAAGTGGACATTTCTCTCGAATGGAGGTCAGGTCGATGCTATGCGAGCCGTCGTCGGCCACCCTGAGCGCGTTGAGCTCGATCTCTTGGCGAAGTTCCTCCAGAAGTTGGGGCCGGGAATGGAAATCAAACATGCACCAGAACATGGCGGGGACCGTGTTGGAAACGAACGCCAAGAGCATGCTGACTTCCAGTAAGCAGTATTCTTCGAGTGAGAGGCCACTTCCCATGGTTGCCTTGAAGCGCACATTAGCCAGCTCAGAAGCTTGCTTGTGGCCATCTGCTTGGGTGTATTTGTAGACTGCATCTGCAACCTGTTGACGAGCGTAGTATGGCTTGCGCGCCAGGAGTGACGGCCAGATATTAGGCAGGAGGAGGCCGAGGCCACCTTCAAAATCCCTGCGAGAGCCGTTAGATATACAGCACCAGTTGACTGGGGGGCCTACTCGCCCGCGGGTGATTCTTCACTTACCACCAGAGGTCCTGGATCTTCTTGTCGGCGTACGGGTTCAAAGGGCCATAAGTGGCTTCAGTGCTGGCAGCCATGGTGGCATCTTTGCACCATCCGTATAGGTCGAAAGTGGAAGTCTGACTGAGTTGCTCAATAAATGGCTGAATCAACCGAATCATATGAATATTCAATTTATCCAACGGTTTCCCAACTAAAGTCGGGATCATGGAATGCATAATTCGCAGGCCCAGACCCTCACCACCCGCGTCTTTATCTCTGAGGATGTGCAAGGATTTAGGATTCTTGATCCCGGAGATGGACTTTGCACTGAACAAGAGCAGCGGACTAAAAGTGAGTGTCTTTGAATTGCGCTGAACCGCCTGAACCAGGTCGGGCGAAGTCACAACGTAGAACTTGTTGACCAGCATGTCCAAGCCGATGATGGGCTTGTCGCGGTGCTTTTTGCTAAGTGGACGAGTCAATTCGGGTGTCATATTTCCTGGGGGGAGGCAACTTCTACTTTGACCAGTTCGGCACAACACTTACGCTTGATCACCCCAATGTCCGACTCCATTCCACAAAAGGCCGAATGCGTGTCCCACGATCGGGATGCCGTTGGTCACCATGGGCGGTTCGCGAGGATCATAACGACGGCCATGGAGGAGAATCAACCCCAGCGCCACCACGGCACCGAGGATCAAAAGGTGCGTCGTCTCGATCATACCGATATGGGGTTGTAAACTGGAATCACCCGATTGTCATGGCAGCCTTTGGCAATTGGCCTCTCTTTGTTAGAAAAAAAAGGGGGGGGGGGGGGGGGGGGGGGGGGGAACGGCCAGATAATGAATGTCCGACGCGGCTGCGCATGGAGCTAACCAAACTATGGGCTGTCTACTCTCCTCGAGTACACCGCATAGTGCGTAATGCGTGCAGTTTGGAGCCGCGAGCAGCCATTAGTCAGACCAGAGTCGGTTCGAGTCAACTCCTCTTGAGGTAATGGAACTTGGTCAGTACCGAGATGTCTCAACTCCCAACGGGACCTCTCGTTGGCACCGGAGAAAGCTTAGACCATCCACTCTCCACACTTCGCTTACAGTGTTCGTTTCCGCGTTTTCTATCATCCACCATGTACTGTCTGTGCCAGTATATACTTCCAGGTAGTATATAAATTAATTTCCGGCGGGTAGATCTTTCCTGTCTAGGCTGCCACAGCTTTTCTGAGGACGCTCAGCTTCCACAGATTCACTGAGGAAATGTCATCACCGGCTCAACTCCTGTGATCGTTGCCACAATTGAACTCGCGCGAAGTGTTCCACACGACGGCAGGTCAGCGGACATCTCTGTGCCTAACTACCTACAGTACAGTACTGCCCTCCAAATGCATCTCACCGCCTGTCCTATACTCACGTCACATTGAAGTGCTCCTATCGCAGATCACGACTAAAGTTCTGTTTTATGCAGTAGTCTGGAGCGTTCTTCCTCTCGTCTTTCATCGATCATTATCTAGCTTCTCTACCCAGTTCCACCTCCCCTGTCCTTACACATCCCCCATTTGACCAACATATTTTGTTGGTTCTCATCAGTAGTATTCTCCTCATCCCACAAGACCAAGGCCGTCGAGTCGGCGAAGACCATCGGTAGTCCCGAGTCACACTCACTCGTCGTCGAGCCAGTGAGGCTGAGGGACTGTGATTCGTACCTACCATTTGAAATCTCAAATGCTGCGGTATTATTGGACCCCCTTCCTTTCTTTTCTTCGGGCAACCGCAAACGATGTCTACTGTCATATCAGATCCGACAAGGTTGACTCCTATTCGAACCTGTTCTTTGCCGTGTCAAACATATCCCAGCCTCTCCAGGAACAACTAAATGAAGATCAAAGCCCTCTTGATGCTTCCTGTAGATTGACCTTTGCTCGTTGTCGAAACGGGTGTTTTCCGAGTGAAGCACCACGAGCTAGGTCACGTCTATCAACCAAATCAGACATCTCAGGGTCGGCAAGGGGATGAGGACGGGACTACCACGGAAGTAACAGAAATGGAGCGCCAAGAGTTGGCGAATATTATCCGGTATATGCATGCAAGGCTGAGGTTTGACTCGATTTGCCAATTGGCCATCGCTTGGGGGGGGGGGGGGGGAAAGCCCGAAATGGGTAGTTCATCCAATTAGTTGAACCATCCTTGTCCCTGGTCGAAAAAGTTTCATCTGCACCCTACTACTCTCCTTTCCTGTTCCGCCCCACTATGCCGCAAATAGTATTGACTCAATACTATTGAGTACTGTCAATTTTTAGTGTACTGGCTGCCTGCTATGCCATCATTGATGTACACGCCATTAGCGTTGAAGCGCTGTTACAAAGGGAGATCGAGGATCGGAGGAATCTGGCCTCTCATCTTGTTTGGATGATCCTGTAGGTTCGTAATGTATTCTAACCGATTTGGTATTTCCCATTTCCAGAAATACGCCTCCAGCTCAGGATGGAGCAATGAGAAAGAGCGGGATAGGTGCTTGAGCAGTATGTTATTCTCAGGGCGAATGGTCCGGGTCGCTTGGGAGGTCAAGACCCAGTCGTATCCACTTAGGTACTCCTTCCGCGAGGCACATGTGTCCACAGCGGATTCTCTGAAAATTGGAATCGGTGAAACAGGCTAGCCGATTGAGCTTATACAACAGGCCTCCAATCTTACTGGGTAGCTATAGTGGCTGACCAGCAGATCGTGATGATGAAGGATTCCATCTGTGAGTGGCAAAGGAAGAACCATTTATTCCAACCTAGTAGGAGTGGAGACTGGGTCATCTCCTGCACTGATGCGTCGGACTAGATCGCTGCCGGTCTGTCCGATCACGTGCAAGGGCTTTTCGTCAATTGAGATCAAACACAACATGTAGACGGAACAGCACACTGGCACAGATCACAATATGGCCTATGTACTGAGTACATGATCTCGAGAAGGCTCTCCACTACACTTAGAAAGTTAAGTATAAGACAAGGTGTGCGGTCGCTCTGGATGGTGGGATCGTTCTTCCTCCTCGGAGCCCAGTGGTCTCTGTCATTGGAATGAATAACTGATCGAATGACGACGATCGCATTCAGCAGCAGACAGTATTGATCCAAATCTGCAGCCTATCCGTTCCATGAAGCACATTCCAAGCTTTACCAGCGCTGAGTAAGAGAGGAGGGAGTCAAGAAAGGAAAGTTCAAGTCAATCTCTAGCTTTGGAAGATTTCTGGTGTTAAAGTGCTATACCGAGTCTATTTATCTCGCCGCGATATTTTCTTGAGAGTTGACCGGAGGGCGACTTTGAGGTCTTCATGCTCACCTCCAATTTGATCAATCTGTGCCTCAAGATCACGTTCCTCGGCAATTTCCACCCTCCGAAAGCAATTCTCAATATCGACCTCGCAAAAGAGCTGTTTCGCCCGGTCCTCTGCTTGAACGCTGGGTCTTCCGTAGCAGAGACTGAGCAAGGCCTTCTGTTCAGAATTGCAAAGCTCAAAAGCCTTGATAGCGACCCATGAGCACTTGTTATCCCGTATGTCTGTCCCAACCTTGCCAGTAGTGTTCGGATCCCCGAACACGTCAAGATAATCATCCTGGACTTGAAAATACCATCCCATTCGAAGAAGAACCCTTTGCACAATCTCCACGGTCTTCGGATCCGCAAGTTGAAGATAATACAGGGCCAGCATCACGGGAAGACAGAAACTGTAGAATGCAGTTTTGTTCTCTGCGATAAATGTGTAGCGCTCCATGGTCATATCAGCGAGGTGACATTGGTCGCTGGTCGTCATGTCGGCAAGCTGACCGAGCTCTGTCCGAAATGCGGCTTCATGGAAAAGCGCCTCTAACTGGCTATAGCACGGATGATCGAGGAAGTAATGCCGTAGGAGTGCCCTAATTGATGATTTGATCAAGCACGCATCGTTCACGGCACTGAGCCCAACCCCATCTCGGCGATACCAGCAAGGTTGACCGCGACGGTACTCTGAGGCGTCCATTATGTCGTCCCAAATCAGGTATGCAGCCTGAAAGAACTCGGTGAGCCAGCCCAGGATGCTGAGATGCCGAGTCTTTCGTGGGCTCAGAGGTTGAGATGACATGAGCCGACCAGTGCTCAGGACAATGCAACCGCGGTTGAGTTTTCCGCCTTGGACGTTGTACTTCACACACTGCACCGTCCCGGATGATCATGTTTCATAGCGTTAGTTTGGACTGTGAGACGAACAATAGAAGGGTTGGCGAAAAGCGCATACACTGAGGAATTGAGCTGAAAGTGCATCAGGAACGCCATTACGAATGAACTCATTCTCTAAATCTGTCAGGACAGACGGTAGGACAGCCTGTAGGGTGTCTCTCTCCGCCATCTCTAAATGCGATCGATATGCCTCGGTTGCAAAAAGGCCAGGAAATTCCAACTGCCGCCAGCTTTCGGCAGTCAAAAGGAACGTATAATGAGACAAGAAGATAGACCACAGTCTTGATGAGAAGAAAAATTCTAACTAAATAATGAAGGGGTCTAGGAAATCAATCACTCCCAAGCTCCTTCCGCATAGAGAATGATGCAGAGCGGTCTTGGTAATTCCACTCCGTTTAAGGTTATTCACCACCGAGGCAAAAGAATTAGCGGGAGACCACGCTATTGAGGATCGGTCATAGTACGTAGAGATTAGTATAGAAAATAGAAGATAAAAATAATTTTGCCGTTCTGGGAAGGTCGGAATCCTTAACAGGACACATGAGGACATAGCGGGTCAGAAGCTGTCTTCCTAACCATGAGGCGACAAATCATTTGCTTGATTCCACCACGTTTTGTTTTGAGTATAATGTGGATCGGGGGCTGGCAGGTTGTTCATGCGAACTTGTGAATTTCTCTGCTACAGATGGCTCCTGCAATTGAGCTCGAGCCTCCGGTGTATGTAGCCACCATTATGCTGTGTAACTCAGTCTCTCAGGGTGCTGTACATGGTCACGAGGGGTTGATTGGCTCTTCCATTTTATGCGGGAGATGATCATTCACCGACCCGTCATACTAGCACAAATCATGCGTCGAGTCTACACAGTCGACCTCCATCTTCAGGATTCAGGATGGGGGTGCAGGAAGGGTGCTTGAGAAAGTCAGGGTGTGCTGGGGATGTAAGCCACCATATGCATTCTATCATCATCGCCCTCTAGCAGATTGATCCACTTCTGTCCCAGCATGGAAAGATGGAAAAATTCCACACTACCAGATTGGCATAATGACATACCACCTGCATATGATAAACAAACTGTGTAGCGGATCGGCATCCTGGACATTCTATGCCTCTAAGTGGGTTCCTCGTGATCTATGCATTGGGTCACTGCAGGTTCTACCGTCATCCATGGGTACCTAGTAGTAATTAAATACTGCGTCTCGTTCCTATGAGTGTCTTCCAAAGAAGCTTGCCGGTTTCTGCCTCATGCAGTCAAAAGTCTTGTGCGACCTAGAAACTTTAGGCCTACAAAGAAACATCTAGCCGTATTCAATCAATAGGTATGAGGATTTCAGCCAAGTTTTGACGTAGCTCATTATGAGTCCGAGCCAGTAAAAAATCCCTCAAGGCGACCCAGGAGGAACTCTGGTACTTCCCGTCTACATATTAGAGACAGGCCGAGTCTGTCCACCTGCATCTATTTTTTTCGAAGGCCGTGCGATCGGACCCTGCCGCTATGTATGGGTGTGACTGATTCAAGGAGCAATTCCGAGCTCCTATGACTTTCAACCGAAAATTGATAGCCCAATCTATCACGTTTTCAGGGCCTACGTGGCGGGGATCCCGAGGCATATGCCCTTGTCAGTGGCCACGGTGCTAAGATAGACTCTGTATCCAACGCCACGCACTCCCGATGGCCATGCTTTCCTACAGACTGGAGGGACCTATACGGACAAGGGTTGGGTCTCAAAACCAGATTTTACAGATAGGGCGAAAAGCGGATAGACGCCTTAGGTTCAATATCCGAGGTTCCAGCAATAGGAACTTGATTTGATCATCTCAGTGCGTGAACAGTGGGCCAGGTCAACTGTGGAACTAAGCTGGCCGTTTGACCAAGTGACAATTTTCCGTTTCCTTTTCGAACGCAGACGAGACGGCTCACTTTAGTTGAAAGCTGATGTGAATTGATTTGTATAGGTACAATATGAAGAATGAGAGATGCTTCACCCCTCAAACTGTTAATCACAGTAGGGTGGCAGATAGCCCTCGTCTTCAAATAACTCGAAAAGGTGGTAGCGGCGGTGGGAGGTACACAGAAGAATCCAACCATTGATGTAATCTCGCACTACTCTCTTCATGTCCTCTCGACTTCCCAGGATCTCATACACTGAGTGTACAACTTGCGGGGCGTAACTTGTCAAGTGTTTGAGGACGTCCAGATGGGATAGTCCGTGCGTCTCCGAGAAATTGGCCACAAAATTACCTGTTTCCTGTTCGATGATAAACTCTTTGTAGTAAGAGAGAATATCGTTCGTAAAATCAGTGAACAGGACAAGCTCTTGCACGACGGGGAAGAATCGGATCAGGTTCTCTTGTTCCGGGTAGGACGCCTTAGGCCATAGCAATGAGATGAGAATCTCAGCTGCCCCAACTTTGGTGCGTAGAAACATCGGCATCAGTCGAGTCTTGGCTGAGAACTTAAAGTCGGACTGTTCCATCTCATATTCAATGATACGGCCGTTGACGTAGTCGAAAGCGGACTTGATGATTGTCGAATGGCAATAAGGTCCGTAAAACCGGCCAAGATATCGAAGGTGTTTATCGAAGCCGTTAAGTAGCGGGTGATGATGATCGTTGTTGAGCGCAAAACTGACAGAAAGTTAGTTCAAAGTGCTTCTCATCTTGAACGCTCTTTATCGAGCTCCACTGACTTTTGACAAAAGGAGCGAAGTTCGTCAAGGAATGATAACGCAATATCATCCACTAGGAACATGTAGAGAAATTGAATGGCGCAAAGAACTTTGTTCTCGAATGGCAGGGATTTATAGGCGTTGAGAGTGAGGGTCACCGATAGCTTCAGAACGCGATGGACAGCTTTTTCAATCTTCGGTCCCAGATTCTGGGATTTGAAATATGCCCAGACGGCGACTTCAAGCTCCGAATCCTTGACAAGTGGTGCGTGGCGGTCAAAGTCGACTCCCTCGAGAAACGATTTGATCAACGACTTGATCACATCTTTATCGGTAGATTCACCAGTATCGAGGCCATGGTAGACGAAAGCACTTTCTGGACGAACAGAAGACATTTTCACTGGGCGAATATGTTTCTCGAAAAGAATAGACGAGGTCGGCATCTCCTCGCTCCTTGTCCCGGGACGAGACTTAATTATAGCATACCTTGGTAGCTATACCAGCCTCCAGACTATGACTAAAACAAAAAGTTGTATCGCGATAGGTGCAAAGAAATTTCATTGTTGTCATTACTTTGGCCTCCTGAGCCATGCCTCTCGCCCTGAGAGCAATCTTTGCTTGCGTCATTCGATATCCACATCTTGGAGACAAAGTGTCTTGATCCATACCTGGATTTTGACTTGCTCGCTTCCGTGCGATACATCATATGCCGCATTTCAGGAGAGCTAAAGGGGGAACTGGTGGAGCTGATGCATCATGCAGTTGGGCCTCATGGATCCCATTCATGACATTCTTGCCTCGCAGAGGAGTGAGAAAAGGTTGCCTGACGTGGTGATGCAGCTACATGCATGGACTTCTGCATCTCTAAAAACTTAAAATTGCGCACGTAGAGTGAATACCGATCATTTATTTCCAATGCAGCAAACTACTTACATGGAGTACGACGATCAGCTTGGCAGGAATTATTCAATAGTTCTTCCAGAGTCCGGACGTGCGGTATCACTTGTGTCGGTCAATCATGCCCGAATATCTCCGTCGTATACTTTTTATGCATGACCTAGACCTCAATGAAGTACGATGACTTCATGGCGGATGATACAAACCTCCGAGTATGATTTGGCAAGCCAAAATTAGTGGATTTTCGGGTCAGCTTGCTCACAAGAGGCGCCTTGGTGTTCCGAAAAACCGCACAGGCAGAGATGACGGTTAATTTTAAGGAACAGGAGAATGATAAGAATGCGTCTTTCACCGCTGGAAACCCACGATTGACAACAGACTACAAGAATCCCCGCCCTTTTCCATAGCGAGACAACCTCGCCAAACATTGGGCACCGAGATGACCATCTTCCGACAGATCAAACGGAAGGACAATCCGGCCCCAGCCCGTTCCTCCAACATCACCATCCCCGAGACGTCCGTCCGGTAAATGAAGATAAAAGATCGATTTACTTTTATAGACCCAGCTAATGACATCGATAGACAGCAACCGTCTGTACCTCCTACACACGACCAGAATGATTACAAGAACCTCTATCGACGATCCATTGATCAGCCCGAAGATTTTTGGTCTTCGATGGCCACAGATCATCTGCAATGGGACAGTCCATTTCGTAGCGTCTATTTGAATGGTGCTGACGCCAGCACCCATTCTTGGTTTGCGGGAGGGAAACTGAACGCTTGTTTCAACTGTGTCGATCGACATGCATCGCACAACCCCCACAAAATGGCTATTCTCTATGAACGAG
Organism: Penicillium oxalicum; assembly: GCF_001723175.1. Classification (NCBI taxonomy): domain Eukaryota; kingdom Fungi; phylum Ascomycota; class Eurotiomycetes; order Eurotiales; family Aspergillaceae; genus Penicillium; species Penicillium oxalicum. The sequence continues at coordinate 1,102,921 of NC_064656.1, forward strand.
ATGAGCCCACTAGTACGCCGGAAGGAATGACGTTCGCGGAGCTACTCAGAGACGTATCGAAGTTGTCCTGGGTGTTGAAAGACCTTGGCGTTCAACAGGGTGAAGTAGTAACCGTGTACATGCCGAATATTCCGGAAGCAATTGTGGGTATGCTGGCATGTGCCCGCATTGGCGCAGTTCATTCGGTTGTGTTTGCTGGTTTCTCATCTCAGTCGCTCCGAGGACGATTGGACGACGCCAAATCAAAAGTCATCCTCACGGTCGATGAAGGTGTCCGGGGTGGCAAGGTCATTCCCATGAAAAACCTGGTTGAAGACGCACTTGTTGAATATGAAGGTCCCAGAGTGAAATGTCTTGTTCTCAGGAGGACCAAGAATCCGGTCCCATGGTGCCATAGAAGTACCGACTTCAATTGGCATGAAGAATGTGCCAAGTGGCCGTCCTACTTTGCACCGGTGTCAATGGGGGCGGAAGACCCTTTGTACCTGCTCTATACTTCAGGGTCGACGGGGAAGCCCAAGGGCCTGATGCATTCCACTGCAGGATATCTCCTAAGCTGCGCTGTCTCGGGCAAATACGCGCTGGACCTCAAACCAGCCGACGTCATGTTTTGCGCCGGCGACGTCGGCTGGATCACTGGTCACAATTATCTCGTTTACAGCCCGCTATTACTTGGAATTACGACCGTGATATTCGAGGGAACGCCAGCATACCCTGATTTTGATCGATTCTGGCAGATTCTCAGTCGATGCAAAGCTTCTCACTTCTATGCAGCACCCACAACTCTGCGAATGATCAAAAAGGCTCGTCCCGATGGTAATAAAATGGCCTTGAAAGATTTGAGAGTCATTGCATCAATCGGCGAGCCTCTAGCTCCCAATGTTTGGGAGTGGTGTTTCGAGATACTTGGACGTAAAAGGGCCTGTGTCTTGGACGTGAGTTTTGACGAGAATAAGAAAAATTGCAGTGCATCGAAGCTAACATTTTACATCAGACATATTTTCAAACTGAGACTGGATGCCACGCGTTTACACCACTGGCCGGTGTTACTCCTATTAAACCCGGTTCCGTTGCTTTGCCATTCTTTGGATTCAATCCAGCATTGATTGATCCCGACTCGGGTAAAGAAGTAGACGAAGATGAAGGTCAAGGGTTGCTCGTATTCAAGCGGTCATGGCCGGGCATTGCGCGTACGGTATGGAGAGACCATGCCAGATACATAAAGACCTATTTCAACGACTCAAGAGGATACTTTGTAAGCAAATTGTTCCTTCTCCCTCGTTGAGTACTTGCTGAAACTCCGATGAGATCACTGGTGACGGCGCCAGTCGAGATCGGGACGGCTACTACACCATTCTGGGTAGGGTGGACGATGTGGTTAACATTTCGGGTCACCGTCTGTCAACCGGGGAGATCGAATCTGCTCTTTTGAATCAAGGTAACGCCTACCCAGCGTAGAGAAGTGGAGATTCGGATCTATTACTGACTATACACAGGTCCTTTCGCCGAGGTTGCCGTTGTCGGCGTGCAGGACCAAATCACTGGCCAGGCGCTGAATGTCTTTGCCGTCCTCAAAAGGCCAGGGACTGAAGACAGCAGGGAAATGAGTACATCGGCGCAAGAGCATGTCGGAAAGGCGATCGGGCGGTTTGCTGTTCCCAAAAATGTTTTCATTGTGAATGATCTTCCGAAAACGCGATCAGGAAAAATCATGCGACGGATACTCAGGAAAATATTGGAGGGTGAAACCGATCAATTTGGTGATACTTCTACTGTGAGTCCTCAGAATTCACAAGGGAACGAGGTGTCGGTGGCTAATGAACAAACCGCAGCTGATCCATCCTGATGTCATCTCACACATCGTTGAGCAAGTGAAAGGCCAGAATGCACCGAGCTCAGGAACCTCGAGGGTAATTGATACGCCTGGCTCAACAGCAGGAAGTGCCTCTTCAATTACAGACTATCCTTACCAATTCTCGGATTACGAGCTCACTTTGCTTGATCACATTCTGCCACCTTGCCACATGTTCATGTTCCTCTCATTTGGCGCAGCTTCCATCGAAGGCATCGACGCCCTCCGCCATGGTGTTGCCCGGTTGAGTGACTCTCTTCCGTTTCTTACTGGTGTAGTGGTGCCATCAAGGCATTGTCAGGATAAAAAGGATGCATTCGAGGTCCAACCAGCAGAGAAGGCGTTCCTGCAAAAGTATCCCATGCTCAAGGTGGCATTCAGCCCAAAGATGGATCAAATTACACCAGACGACTTCATCCAACAAGATTATTTGCCTATTCCATTCATGATGCCCCCAACAGAGCCCATGCCGCTGGTGCGGTTTCAAGCCAATGTTACAACCCGACGAATCGTGCTATGCGTGGCATATAACCATCGGGCATTAGATAGCACGGGCGTCTCGGTCGTTCTCAAGACTCTGGCAAGACTTTGCAGCAGTCCAAAAGACCAAGCCGAGAGCCTGCCTACCAGTGACGATATTGAGACTTCTACTCGCCAGCGCATCAGGAGCTCTGCATCGAAGGAGCCAGTGCCGCTAGGATGGACACCGGTTCCCCTATCTCTTGATGCGGGTGCGACTGAAGATTCCTCACACGAGGCTGTCAGCCGCAAGTTCAGTCTCAGTGCCAGAAAGATCGCGCTGTTGAAAGAAGTTTGCAACTCTGCCTCGACTGCCGAAGACCACGATGGTTCTGGAAAAAGGCGCCATTGCACGTCCAACGACGTGATCTCGGCCTTGGTTGGAGTTTGCGGCAATGCAGCACGCCGTGACATCGTGCCGGACTGTGTCTCGCCACCCAGAGTGATCATCGCAGCAAACGTGCGGAAACAGTGCCAACTGCCTCCCAATTACATTGGAAATGTACTTGTTGCGGCCGAGGCCACAGATCCAATCTCATTAATTTCTTCCCACATGAAGATCCCAGATGATCTCAGAAGTCTGCGCCAGGAAGATCTCACCCAGATATGTGGCTATGCTCTCGCTCTGCGGGATCAAATTGCTTCTATCTCGGAGAGCTATCTGCGCGGCATTCTGCATACGATCTCGGAAGCTTCCAGCTTTTCGTCCATTACCCCTGCTTATGGGAAGAGCATCATTGTGTCAAGCTTGCGCTGGATGGACTTTTATTTGGATTTTGGCCCATTAGGCAAAGTTGAAAGATACGATATTCCGGAGACGAAAGTCAAAGGAGTTTGCTGGGTCCTGCCGCTGCATGAGTTGGAGGGCGGATCCGAATCAGAACCGTTTGAGCTCCGATTTGTTCTCGAGCGCGCCGCCATGGAACGTTTGCAGAAGAATGAATTCTTCAGATGGGTGACCTCGGATTAATACTTAACACTTCGCTCGAAGAAATTTGGCCCAGGAACGAACGCTCTCGCTTTTTTTCAATTCCCTGGCGGGATTAGGGTCTTTGAAAAAACCTACTGCAGAGTAAATGTTGGAAATCACTTACACGCACTATCACGGTGATGATTGCCATGAGACTGAATGTGCGTATTAAACTCATTATCATATTGAAGACTCATCATAGTTTCCAACGACCGGCTGCTGTAGGCGCAACTAATTCTACACACTGCAAGGCAGTGCGGAACACCACCTATCATACATCAATTAAACCTATACAGAATCAAATCCGCGCTCCGAACGTGTCCCCTCCAGTAAACAGGCATGCAAATCCGAACAAAATCATGAAAGCCGGGAATGGCAGGAAAGAAATATAAAAAAAACAAGAGAGATCACAGTGTCGCATGCACGTTGGGGATAAAATCAGAGAAGGGAATCATTAAATCGGGGAAAGTATCGAAATCGTAATATTGAAAAAGTGAAGGGTAAAGGAGGAAGGAATGGTCAGCAGACCAAGTGGACAGATCTCTTGAGCGTAGGAGATACAGCCAATGTTAGTCAAGATCCCAAGGATCAAGCTTCCTTGTGATCCGTGCGTCTTCGTACTCCGAAGAACTCTCACGCTCCAGCGGAAAGCTAAAGTCATCCTCTGTGGATGAATTGTAAGGCAATGCTTTCGAACCTGAGGTGAAGCCTTCTTGAGCAGAGCCGATGGCGGGGCTGATGACAATCCGAGCAGCCACATGCAGGAGAATGATAAATAGATGAATAGGCGGCACCAAGACTAATGAGAGTGCCTTACTGAGAAGAGAGGATGCCTGCTCATTCGGAGGAGGCTGGTAAAGGGCAGATTGCGGAGGCATAGGCGACACATCGCGCTGCCTTGTCGCCTGCGCCCGCCGACGAAATTCGGAGCTCATGTGGTCCATATCGGGACTCAGGAATGACGCACTCGTGTCATGCAGAGAAACGCTTGAAGACGAGCGGGAGGCCGGTTGCTTGGGAGGTTCCTCTCGTACAACGTAATGAGGCATTTTAAGCGGCGGGCTCGATTCTTCGCTACTCAGTGCCTGTGCAGAGGTATTTGCAGCCTGATCTTGTGAGGCCAAATGAGTCCCTGAAGACACAGCTGCGGTGCGTTCCTGTGAAGTGGCTTCAATGTTTGAAGCAACATCACTGTTTGGTGAGGAATCACCATTGCTACTCGTTGAATCCCTCATCGATGAAGATGAATGATGTAGCAACAATTGATCCGCATCGTGGTTGACGGACTTGGGAGTTGGCAACCCATCTTCATGGTCGGGCACCGCGCATTCGTGCGTTGGAAGCACGGACAAAGAAGTCTTTTGCGCTGGGGATTCCAGTCGATTTTCGCTAGTCGTCGGTACGCGATCAAGTTCAGGCGTTGCCGACAGGTGGTCGTATCGCTCAATGTATCTGTCATCGGCGACTGCACCCAGGGCAGGATGGGTTTTCAAGCCCACAGAAGTATTGGAGGGACTCTCCAGCCCTTTCAGCATCTCCGAGACCGAAGTAGGTTCCAACACTTGTCCGTATGGTGTTTGAGAGTTCTCATCGTGGGTAAAATTCTTCATACCGCTTGTTTGACTTCCTTGAACGGCCGTTGAAACGCTCATATTTTGCTTGTCACTGATGAGAGGATCAGCAACGGGAATAGTGGACGTTTGGCCCGGGAGTGAGACATCGTCGAGGGCCATGGTCGCTGGCATTTGTTCGTTTTCTTCTTGATCATGAGAGACTTGCGATACCGGGGTGGCATCGAACTTCTCGCGCAAATTCGTAAATGTCTGCTTTGTTTCCGGTAGTGAGCTTCGACCCATTGGTAAGCTGGGAGTCGCCGTGCTGGTATTGTCCGTGGGAATAGCTTCGTTGTCCAAGATTGTCTCCGAGGTTGTACTGTTCGTCCTTTCAGAGGTCAAGCCACTGTCATCTGTGGTGGCTCCATCAGTGTCATCACCAGTGCTGACAGAATCAGGCCAGTCCACTTTGGCGTCGATCGAAGGCCTTTGGCTGACCGGCGCCGCAACAGATAACCCATCTTTGATTTCTTTCGGTTTCCACGCTTTCTTGCGTCGGGGTGCTATGGCCTCTTCGGGCAATTCGACGCTGAATGCGCGCTTAAATGGGCATGGCGTGACCTCGTACCGGAGAATGTTTGGCAAGGCGGCTTTGAGATCCTCCACTAATGCCTTGTCCTCTGCGGTTTCATACGGCAACTCGATGCGATAGTATGTGAGAGGGCGGATGCGCAACACAAATTTGGAGACCCCGTCAACACACCAACACTGAGAGTTTCTCAAAATTGCGCGGACCACATTTCCGCATTTCAGAAAGACTGTCAGGCCTCTTTCTAATCTCAGGGGCGCGGTTGCGACCGTTCTTTCGGTGGCCGAGCGCCAAGGGAGAGTCTCGATCGTGTCAACGGGATAGTCGAAATCAGAGGGCGTGGAGCTGGAAGGGATCGGAACGAGTGCTCGAGGCGCAAAATGAACGATTTTTGCAAAAGGGTGGTAAAAGATGACGTTCTCTGAAAGGTTCCCCTTGGAGCGCTGCGCATGCGGATTTAACTTCGTGGGGAGAGTAACCGCACGGCGGATGGAGTGTACTGGACCCGAGGTGTTGCTCTGAGGCTCCGGCATGGTCAAGACAAAGGGCTGAGACGCAGTATGAAGATGGTGCGTTTTTCACATGGGGGCGCGATCACTGCAAGACCATCATGCTCGAAAGAATCATCGCCCAAAGCAAAAGCCAGGTGACGCGATTTACACTTGCCTAGAGTTTCTCGTCGCTTTGCGCCCGCGGGGGCATGTACTGTCTGCCTCAGGCTAATAGAGTCAGGTGATCGCCAATGACGCAGTCGTACAGGGCTCACCAAGTGGTATAAATGGTTGCCTTGTACCTGCATTGACCTCCACTCGTTCTGAACGCCATCAAACCCATCAGACGAATTCGAAATATGAGCTCCTTTAAGGACCCTCCTAGTACGGGGGCGACCTTGACCATGGCCAATTTTGAGCCCAATGCGGTCATTCGCGGGTTCCAGCTTACTATAGTTGGTAGTATGTTTTCCAGCCTTGTTCTTTGTCGCAGTTTGATTCTCGCTGAGGGCGCCCATGTTCATGGAATCGGTGTGCTCGAGCAATGAGACCGAGGTCTTTGCTCGTATGAAATCTTCATGATTCATACAAACCCAGGCTTCGAAACGCAGGCCTTCAGCGGAGCTCGGGTGTAGGGACACCAAACGTGAGACTGACGCGACGAAACAGCTGTGCGAGCTTTGAAGAATCCTGATCTCTTCAAGTACGAGCATTTCCGGCAGGCAGCTCTTGCTGTTGGTGTCGGAGTCATCATTCAGCTCATCATCCAGATCCCGGTACGCATACAATTTGGTGCCAGTAGATTGCATTGATTACTCACACGTTGACAAAGATGATTATTCTGAAACTTGCCATTTACTTGTCCTCTTGGATTGTAAATTTGGATCAGGCAACTTGGGACGAGAAGCTTCTCGGTGGCATGGATTTTATGTCCAAATCAGTGCTGCAAGTCCCGTTCCTGTTAATGACCTTGATGGGTTACATCACTCCGACCCTGGATGAAATGTTGGTCAACCCCGCCCAAGCACGCTTATTACAACCCGGTGCTTACTGTTGCCATAGCTTCATGCAATCTGTTGAATGGGTTGATTCAACGTACATTCAAAAGCACCAGTCCGAGAACCCCGACACTCTGAGGGCCATGTACTACCCCAGCCTGGTGATGTTTCCGACAAAGACTGGTCCGCGATCCTCACGGCCAAAGTCCGAGGCCATCAAGATGTTTGTTCAACGATATGCAAAGAGAATGGGAACGCTTCTTGGCGTGTATCTTCTCTCTCTCACTCCCGTCATTGGCCGCTTCGTGATGCCTGCTGCGAGTTTCTATACATTCCGCAGTCATGTGGGCACAGCTCCAGCCGCAGTCATCTTTGGCGCTGGTCTGGTGCTTCCCAAAGCGATGATCGTCAAATTCCTCCACACCTATTTTGCGTCAAGAAGTCTGATGCGTGAACTTGTACGTGCATGCTGTTTTACATTGAATTCCCTGCCCCCGCCACGACTGACCATGTCAACAGCTTGAGCCATATTTCCGCCGCATCAAATTTACCCCCGATCAGAAGCGCCGCTGGTTCCGTGATCGAGAAGGTGTTCTTTTCGGATTTGCATTTGCCTTTACCATTGTGTTGAAGACCCCTTTTATTGGAGTGCTCATGTACGGAGTTGCCGAAGCGTCCACAGCCTACCTGATCACCAAGATTACCGATCCACCTCCCACACCAGCCGAGAGTGAGGGTTTCGCCGAAAGTCAAGTGACGTGGAAGAACAAGCATGACTTTCTGCGGTTGTCGCTCGAAAATATTGACAGGCTCAATGTGGTTACAGACCAGAATGGCGCTCAAGGCTCTACCACGGTACCTAAAAAGGAATTCTCTTGAAAGAGGACGAAAGGCAATCTATCGCGCTAGACTGAACTTTATGGGCATACTGGAGAATCTCACACTCTCTAAGGTCGTTGGCGTCTGTCAGCAGCCTTTTGTGCTAGAAGTTCGGCGCAGTCGGGCGACATGTTACAATACATTGAGCTGGTGCTTGTAGAAATTAAGCGATGAATGCAATATCACTGTTTCCCTGCTTATCGAAGCCGAGGCTTTCATTATGCCCCAGAGACAATTGATAATTTTTCTAGGCTAATGCTCCAATCTGTCGCTGCCCTCTCCTCCAGTCTCCCGAATATATCCAAACTCAGCGGGTGCAATCTCGTTCAATGTAGATGATGATAGGCTTATCTGACAAGAAGCCGATCATTACAAATGTCCCCGCGGACCCGTTACTCAGCGGAAACACTGAAGATAAAGCATCATCGGAGATAGTCGGTTCTGAACTGGTCATCGAACGCCAACACCAGCGCGATCGCCCAATTGGAGCCTGTCGTCCGCTGCGGGGAGAAGCGCCTGAAGAGAGCGTCCCCCCCCCCCCCCCCCCCCCCCCCCCCCCCCCCCCCCCCCCCCCCCGGTCGATCTTCGGGTATTCATCAACCCCTCATTCCTTTCTCCAAATATGAATGTACATCGTCATCACTTGTTATTCTCCAAGAACTGCTTTCTTTTCATTGTTCAGTCCCAATCCACTCATCGTCAAAATGGGGGTCAAAGGGATTCGAACCGCTCTGAAGGTTGATCTCAACAAGCACGCTCGCGACCAGCCAGGTCTTCATGTAGGTCAAGTTATCAAGGCCTATGGCTTTCATGCCGAATGCTGGCGCAATAGCTGACTGTCACTTGTAGAATCGATGGCATCCTGATAGTAGGTCACAGAGAGAATGCAGTGTTGCAATTCAAGTCTGACTCGGTGTGCCACTTCTCCTCTAGTTCCGGCATGTGGCAAGATCGCCAATAATGAAGTCGTCAAGATTGAATGTCTGGACTGGACGGGTGGGCAGATCAAGAACGATGATTCCGCGGAGGATGTCAGAACAGTCGATCTGACCGAGATCCATTATCTATCGGGTCCGTTTGACGTTGAGACCGCCGAGCCCGGTGATGTTCTGCTGGTGGAGATTCAGGATGTGCAGCCCTTCCAAGATCAGCCATGGGGGTTTACTGGTGTCTTTGCCAAAGAAAACGGGGGAGGCTTCTTGGACGAGATCTATCCCAAGGCGTTCGTGCATTCTGCCTGTCCCTCTTCTCCGTGGCTACGCTCTTTCTAACCGCAAGCATTGCAGTGCCAAAGCAATCTGGGACTTTGAAGGTATCTTCTGCTCCAGTCGACACATTCCCGGCGTACGATTCGCAGGCTTGATTCATCCCGGGATTCTTGGATGTGCTCCTTCGGCCGAGGTGCTTGCTGAATGGAATCGGCGTGAAGGAGAGCTGATCGCAGCAAACACGGTCGAGGGTCGCATCGTGGCTCAGCCGCCGCAACCGCAGAACGCCCATGCTGGAAACGCCACCGAGGACATCAAGGAGAAGATCGCCAAAGAAGGAGCGAGAACCATTCCGGTAAGCCTCTACATAGCACACCTGTCCAAGACTATGGAGTCATTCTGACCGAAACGGCGTGTCCAGGGTCGTCCTGAACATGGTGGCAATTGCGACATCAAAAATTTGTCGCGCGGATCCAAAGTCTATCTCCCGGTTCACGTCCCGGGCGCCAAATTCTCGGTCGGTGACTTGCACTTTTCCCAGGGAGATGGAGAAATCTCCTTTTGTGGCGCCATTGAGATGGCGGGTGTCATCACACTCAAGTTCTCGGTGATCAAGAACGGCATGGCCAAGATGGGCATGAAGTCTCCCATCTTCCTCCCTGGTCCGGTCGAACCTCAATTCGGACCTGGACGGTACCTGACCTTTGAGGGCTTTTCGGTTGATGAGAATGGAAAACAGCACTACCTTGACGCCACGGTCGCGTATAGACAGACTTGTCTCCGCGTGATAGAGTATTTGAGACGCTATGGGTACTCGGACTACCAGATTTATCTGCTTCTTTCATGTGCACCTATTCAAGGGCACATTGCTGGGATTGTCGATATTCCCAATGCCTGTACCACACTCGGGGTCCCCATGGATATCTTCGACTTTGACATTAGGCCCGAGGCGGAGGTGGTGAAGCGAGACTTGGGAAGCTGTGCATTTGCAAACCAGTGAATGCCTACGATACGTATAATGAATGCCAATTCTTTCTGTTTTCTTAATTATCATTCCTGTGGGGGCTTCTTTTTTTTTCATTGGGGCGGGCAAAACTGCTTCGACGATCGTTGTTCACTTGTTGATGCAGGTCCACTCGTCCTCCTTAATCTCTTGCAAATTCATGACCTTGTGCAGACCCCCATGCCGATTCTGCGTAGAATGCCAATCCCGATCAATGGCCATCTCCGGCCGCCACCGCACCACGTTGCTCAATTCATCCTGCAACTTCCCTTCGAGTGCGTCGACGATAAATCCACCAATGGCCGGCATCTGCATGGCTCCATTCCCAGACCCTCCCACGGCCACCACAAGGGAGGCATATCGAGGATGTCGATCTATCAAGAACGCTCGATCGACCGTGTCGGTGTCCCAGCAGATTCTCGCGAATGCGAGTGGCCGATCCGCCAGATGAGGCATGGTTTCCTGCAAGAAACTTCTCGCCCGGGCTTCCGCTTCCAGTGGAATTTGTTCTCTGGCAAATGGGACACTTCTCTCTTCCCCTGGTCGTCGGAAATCTTCCACGAAATTGCAGTATCCCGGATGCTCGTCACAAATTTTCAGCTCGTGGTGGTCCTCGTCCGGTTCAATGAAGAAGCCCTTTCCAGGATTAAATAGCACCGGTAAGTTCCGATACTGCTGCGCCTCTTCGGGGGACATGCGAATATGGGAGATCGTCCAAGCCGTTGGGCGGAGCTGCTTCTCAAAGTCCAGAAGCTGATCAGATCCAGCACCGGCCGCCAGAATTGTATAGTCAGTCATGTGTCGCTTGCCATCCGCTGTCGAGGCGCCCTTGACGTCCCCGTTCTCGTAAATCAGCTCCACCACTTGGCCCTCGGGACTCCCAGTGATGAACTGAACCCCGAGTCTTTTGGCTTCCGTGGCAGCCGACACGATGGCCTTGCGCGCATGAATCCATCCGGTATCTTTGCGGCTCAGCCATCCTTTCCAGCCGGGGAAATCCCCCGTCAACACGCCCGGAGGCATGGTATTGCGAAAGTCCGCCGGCGTCTGCAGATCCTCAAAATCAGCTTGCATGGGATCGATCTCTTGCTTCTTGAGATGTGCGATGAGCTCGGGGGTGCTTGCGGCAACGATGAATCCAGTCTCGTGGAAATATGGAGCAAAGACGGGGTCTGTTTGCCATCCCTTCAAAGCTGCTCGGGTACAGGTGACGAACGCCACACTTTTGGGATCGCGATGGTTTTCTAATTAGGCAAAAAAAAAACAGAGAATTTGAGTCAATACGGGGGCGCATAGTTCGTCGAATGTGTCTGCGTGGGCAGATGGATTGTATTTGGGGTGAGTGAAGAACGATACCTTTGAGCTCCTTATGCTCCATGATCTTGTTGATATCATTACCTGCGGCAATGGGCGATGGAACGGCGAATGGATCGAGAACTCGAACATTCCGATATCCTCGACGGGCGAGATGAAGGGCCGTTGAGCAACCCCATGTTCCGGCGCCGATGATCAAAATCGAGGACTCGAGGGTGAGCGGCGGTCGAGTCATTTGATTTTCTTGACGTGGTGAAGACGAATGATGTGTATGAAACTAGAGAGAGCAGAACAGCGGGGCAAATTGAGAATATCCTGAAGACTAGGTAGTAGTCAGATGGAAACTCAGATTTGATTCTGAAGGATAGTCTTACAATGAGCATTTCATACTCGTGATTTATAGGTATTTGCTTACAAGGTTGTGCAACTTTAGTACCTTAGTAGTCAACTAGATCGGGACATCCTCCGCCAGTCACAATGCCGCCTGGAACCTACTGTCCAGCCGAAATAGGTGCCTACAGCCATGAATTGCCAAAGGCGAAATCTCATGGACGTATTTCGGGTCCATTATTGATATTATTGCATAAGAGAGGTGTGTCTAGCGGTATCCATTCACTCGCAGCAACTGGACCTTCCAGGAGCATCTTCCATCGCGTGGACCTTCCTACTCCCAGCCTCCACCCCCAGACTCGACCTCGAGGTTACCTCTCTAACCATCTTCCGGCTTCCAATCCGTTCTACTTGTTCACCATCTGTCGAGTGGCCTATCGGGTAAAACCAAGTGCAAGCTAGTCGGTTCATCCCGCTCGGGGGAGGATCCTTTTTGGGGAGAGGTCCAGAGGGCCGTTTAGTGTAGTGCACATGCAGGATCATTAATGTCCTGCGAAGGGTCTACTATAAGCATTACTTTTCTAAGTAAACTGGAAGAGAGAGCTACAGTAAGTTAGGAGATAACAAACTGGTCTCATTCAACCAGATGAAAGTAGCGGAATATTTCCAGAGGTTGCGCAGCATCCCTGTCGGGGCGTGGCTGTTGGAGGGATGTTTCACAGAGTACAAACACGAGTCTCCGTTCTTCAATGACGACCACCTCAGGGTACAACTAGGACTTTGTACGATTGGAGACTCACGAAGTATCGGAACAAAGATCTGCAGACAGAGACCTCCTCTCTTATCGGACAATTTAGCACATGGAGCTATGACTCCAAAAGAAACCATTTGGGCCGGTCGGATGACGAGCCTTTTGGCCTCAAATTCGTCGAATGTATTCAGCAACATGTAGAACTCAAGCAATATTCAAGTGATTAAAGCAAAACTTAATATATCTCACAAAACGGTGTAAAGATTGCTTAGTTGGTATTTTAGCCGGAAATACAAAAGCGCTCTGTTACAAAAGCAAAGCGTTCCGTGAGCTTCGAGCTGAGCTGTGGACGTCAAGGTGAAAGCTGGTTTGATCTGGGAAAATCTGGGTTGAGATTTCAGTGATGTAGTAGTGGTACATCGGCGGGGGCAAAAAAAAGCGGGCAGAATCACTTCGTGAATCATTAAATGCGAGCTCCTCAGGAGAAGAACTTGCGGGCGGCAGCCTTGTCCTTGGCATCACGGTCCTTCATGGCCTTCTTGACCTTGGCAATCTCGTTGGTGATACCAGCATCGGTAGGGGCCAGCTTCGCAGCCTCCTGGAGGTCCTTCAGCGCCTCGTCTTCCTCCTTGAGTCCCTCGTGCGCGAGCGCACGGCGGAAGTAGACCTTGGCCAGATCAGCATCCTTGGCCTTGGCGGCCTCGGCAACCTGGAGAGCGTACGAAGCCCAGCTTTGAGCTTGCCGGTATTGCTGGAGCTTGTTGGCAAGCAAGGAGGAGTTGGAGTGAAGAGTGAAGCGGAGGGCCTTCATCTGCTCGCCCAGCTCCTTGGGGTCAGACTCGGCGGGCTCGGGAAACTCATTCAGGTACCGCAGACCCTTCTGGTACTTCTCAAGACCCAGGTTCAGCTCGCCCTTCTTGAATGCAGTGTTACCGAAACCCTTGAGCTCGGTAGCGATCTTCAAAGCAAGAGTGGACGTTAACTCTTCACCCTGGTGGTCCTCGGGAAAATCCTCGTAAGGATCTCCTGTGGCATCCTGCACCCGCTTGTCGGCGTTGTCGTACTCTTCTCCGGTGAGCTCACCGCAGTCCACCACCGTCACATCAACCTTGGGCTTGTCGGATTGGGTGGGCATGTTCTCGATCTTGCGGATGATGCTCTTGCCGTTGAGTACCTCTCCGAAGACGACGTGCTTGCCATCGAGATGGGGAGTAGGGACGGTGGTCACGAAGAATTGACTACCGTTGGTACCGGGGCCCGAGTTGGCCATGGAAAGGAGGAAGGGACGTTCGTGCTTGAGGTCGAAGTTCTCATCATCAAACTTTTCGCCGTAGATGGACTCGCCGCCGGTGCCGTTGAACGCAGTAAAGTCACCACCTTGGATCATAAATTGCTTGATCACACGGTGGAAAATGGACCCTAAAATGGGAGCTGGTCAGATGAAGACTCGGGGCGCAATGGAAACGCAGGCGAGTAACGTACCCTTGTAGGTCAATGGCTTGCCCTGCTTGCCCGTGCCCTTCTCACCGGTGCAAAGGGCACGGAAGTTCTCGGCAGTCTTGGGAACAACTATCGCAGGTCAAATAAATTAGTCTCCAGTTTGCGATCGCGATCGATCATTTCTCCGCCAATGCGCTCGCACGTACCATCGTTGAACTGGACAAAAGGTGTTAGCGTCTTGGGTTCCTGTCCGAGTCTGCGCAGGAAGAGGGCGGTAACTCACGAGCTCAAAGTTCACCCGGCCAACCTTTTGGTCGCCAATCTGGATATCGAAGAAAACACGCGGGCGCTCTATTCATCGCAATTAGCCGCTGTAAAATCTCACTCGGAGAGCGCGGGGCCGAGCCATTGAACCCCGCACTGAGACTAGGAGAAAAGGACGTACTGGACTCGGCCATAGTGTTGGATAGATGCGGAGAAAGAGCGCAAGGGAGGTAGAGCAACGAGTGAGGTGGGCGCTGGAAAATTTCAGAGAGCAGGGAATCTCGGGGTTGACGAGGAAGAAATTGAAGAAGTTGAAGAAGTGGAAATGACAACGTTGACGTGGGGACTCTCTGGGCGGCTTTCCTGCGGTTGATCTTCAAGAAGCTTCCATGCTCAACCCTAAAAATACACTCCGGCGCTTTGCGTCGCAAGGATAGTGATCCACGTTAGTATTGCCAGAACGCCCATGAAATTGAACACCATTCTAGGGTATATACGAATGAACTATGTACACCAACGCCGGTCCACCAATGTAAATGCTAACCCCTTTTTATGCCAGTAATTCGGGTGGGATTTGAAACTCGAAAGTACTCCCCGTCTTGTCGTCGTCCTTTGCATCTTTCCCCTTGGCGCTGCCGTCGTTTTTCGGCGCTTGAGGCTCCTTTTTGGGGAGATTAGTATCAATCTCAATGGTCACCTAGGAAAAGAAGGTACAGTTCATCAGTCACAAGTTCAACAGCGGCGCAAAGGTGTCAAGCCAGACAGGCATTATGTACCGCCGCATCTTCACTGCGGTAGTCGACACCCACCGGCCCGTCGTTCTTCAATTCGACATCCATCATGGCTTGAAAGACGCCATTTTTCACTCGGTCTGGGACATAGCTCTCTCTCATCTTGTTATAGAAATGGTCATAGAGTCGCCGTGCTGTGGTCGCATCCGCCGCATCGTGGAAATCCGGCTTGTTACCCTTCTTAATCTTGCCAAAAAGAGTGAATTGGGATACTATGATTGGAAACATGTCAGGGACGCTGTCGGAGTTGATGAGTCTTCACAAGAACAATGTGGCGTACCACAGAGAACTTCTCCCTCAATTTCCTGGACATTCTTCTTCCACTGGGTTGGGAAGAACAGACACAAAAAGGGTCAGCATGGGGTGCGTGCATCAGGTCGACAAAGATCGCCAAGGCCGTGTCTATACCTGTTTTCCATCTTCATCAGGCCAGAATTTGGCTTTCAAAACTTTGTTCACAAGATTCTCGGCCTCTTTCTCAGTGTCATCTTTGCCCACCCCCGCAAAGACCAGTAGTCCCTTGCCAATGGATGAGATGAGCTCAGAGTCAACGGTGACGGAGGCAGACTTCACTCTCTGAATAACCACTGAGCGCCATTTAGCGCAAGCTCCCTAATTCCAAGATTGCATTATTGAGGATGCATACGTTTCATAGCGTTCGTTCGATGCGATGCCGAACTGGTCTGACGCATGAAGCATTAGCCAACGGGGAAACCCCACATAGAGCACAATCCCTCGGCGAACCGTCTACATACCAATCCTGAATTGTTCTCCGCACTCCTGATCCAGGTTCCAGCGACGGTGGCCTCAATTGACAGGTGAACTCAAAGAATTTCTGGATCCAGAGTTAAAGAATCACTCTTTGATCACGGTCCCAGTCACACGAGGTTTCGGTAGAGTTTTGCGCACGCGCTGGTCAGTCCCCAACGGCCGCAACCTTGGCTGTGAATTTGGGGATCCTACCGCCTTCCGCATCTGGGCTTCTGGAAGCTTTCCACTTACAAGGACGACGAGAGTAGCAAACTGCTTGCAATCGCGCCATTCGGAGCTGATTGACTTGGTGTGACTTTCCCCGCGGAACCAGAACAACACTCACGTGCTCTCTTTGACAGGCAGTGTTGCTGACTGTCCTTCTTCGCAGCACGCATCGCAACAAATTCGTTCCCCACCGCAAAGACACCTTCGAGACGACCGAGTGGACGGGACACTCCACCTTCAGATCACCCCCAATCTCACAGTCAATATGACGTCTCGAAAAACGCAACAAGAGATCGACAAGACTTTCAAGAAGGTGGCTGAGGGGATACAGACCTTTGAAAGCATCTACGAGAAAGTCAAGGCGGCCACAAATCCTACACAACGTGATAAGCTCGAGGAAAATCTGAAGCGCGAGATCAAGAAGCTGCAAACGGTTTCCGCGATCAGATCAAGTCATGGGCTGCTGGAATGAAGTCAAGGACAAGGGCCCTCCTGGAGCAGCGAAAAAACATTGAGACAGTGGGTGTCGACTCGCATATGGCAAAATGCCAAAGGGATCAAAAATGGATGTGGAGATGGAGCTAACGTGTTCTGGGAAACAGTGTATGGAACAATTCAAGGCCGTGGAGAAGGAGATGAAGACGAAAGCATACTCCAAAGAAGGTCTTTCCGCTGCATCTCGACTCGATCCAAAGGAGAAAGAGAAGGTTGAAGCCTGCGAGTTCCTAGCATCCATGGTAGATGAGCTGCAACTCCGAATTGAGGCGATGGAGGCCGAGGAAGAGACATTACAGGCGCAAATGAAGAAGGGCAAGAAGGACTCGAACAAGGCGAATCGAATGGCCGACATTTCTCGGATCACAGAACGCCATAAATGGCATGTCAACAAGCTCGAATTCCTCAATCGATCCTTATTAAACGGCAATCTCGAGGTGAGCCAGGTCCAGGACCTGAAGGAGAGCATAAAGTACTATGTCGATGAAGGGCATAATCCCGATTACTCGGGAGAGGACGAAACGCTTTACGATGACTTGGATATTGGCGAGGATGTTGAGGCTCAATTCGGCATGGGAGCAGATAACGATCGTGTATCGTCTCATGACGCCCAGTCGGTTCCGGACGATGAACCGGAAACGAAACCGAAGCCCTCCAAGGTGGATGCAACTTCACATCGCCGGCCCTCAGCGCAACTGAAGTCGCCGCTCCCTGTTCTCGCCACTTTGCACTCATCTACCTCGTCCAGTGCCACCCCGGGGATGAAGCCCGCCCCATTGCCGACTCGCTTGCCTGGGGAAACGCTCAAGTACGCTTCTGCGGCGGCTGCCGCCGCCGCCAGCGATAAAAGCGGAGTGGGTATCCTGCCTCTGCCTCCACCACCAGGAGCCAGCCCGGCCTTCTCGCACGTCCTCCCAGTCTCGAAACCTTCGTCCGTGGCTTCGCCCGTGGTTTCTTCTGTGCAACCAGCGTCCAGGCCAGCCACAACGGCAGCTCCAGCAATCTCTGCGACCTCTTCTGAAGAGGCGGTGCCACTGGCTGTCCGTCCAAAGTCCACTGCTGGTGCCGCTGTTTCCGGCACCTCTTCACCTGCGCCCACGTCGACGCCCAAGGTGGACTCAACAAAGGAGAAGCCCACGGCGAATGGACGGAACACGCCGAAGGAGCCAACCGACCAAGAAGAGTGTATCTACCATCTTCCTCCGGGGTTACAAGACCTGATCCAATCCTTTGAGGTGACCAAGGAACGCGCCACAGCCAACCCCACACCAGCCGTGCAACGGCTTCTCGCGACCGCGCTCACAACGTGTCCCGAGCCTGGTGACGCAGAGAAGCCCCGTCATTACAAGCCGCAGAACCCCTACAACACGCCTCTGTATTACCCGCAAGAACCTCTTTCCATTTTCGATGACCCTCGCTTGTACGATACTGGCCGGATCGACACGGATACACTGTTCTATCTCTTCTACTACCGCCAGGGCTCATACCAGCAGTACCTCGCCGCCAAGGCTCTGAAGAATCAGAGTTGGCGCTTCCACAAGCAATACCAAACGTGGTTCCAACGCCACGAGGAGCCGAAGAATATCACAGAAGAATTCGAGCAAGGGACGTATCGCTTCTTCGACTATGAGAGTACCTGGTGAGTTTCAAAATACCCCGACCCTCTCCGTCCCGACAATGACCACCGTCCAGTTCTAATATATGCTGACCGTTCTTGTGTCGTCCAGGATGAACCGTCGCAAGGCTGATTTCAAGTTCGTGTACAAATATCTCGAGGACGAATTATGATTTGACGTCGATTCTCTGGCAACCGGGCGTTCTCTCGCTGCTTTCTGTGTTTCTTTGTTCGTGTATTCGAGTACGACTGGTAAAAAGCAGCTCAGACTGAATCTCACCCGCCACCGACCCCCAGCTCGCCTCCCCCTTCTTTTTATCCCCGTTCTTCCTCCGTTTTCTTTTTATCCTTATTTTTCAGTGCATCACTTGCGTGCTGTCTCATCTTTTCCGCTTTTTGGAGGGCGATCTGCTTATCGGATTGCTCACGGAAAATGAATGAAACAGGAGGACATACGGCAAATCCACCCATTGGACATGTCATAGAGGGACGAATTCGATCTACCGGGGGGCGGCCCGGATTGGCAAGGCGTTAGTGACTTGGCGGCTTTTTGTGTGCTGGTGTCTTTTTCTTTTGCTGCCATTGTGTCGAAGATTTTTCCTCTTTTTTTTTTCTTTTGCTTTCTCTCCTTGTTTCTTCCATGGGACTGAACCTTGTCTGGTCGTGCCGTCGAAGCACACGATCAATTCAACGAACTTGGGAGAATGCGAATCCACCCGTCCCTGTGCTGAAGTGATGCCCGATCCGATGCGGCTCTGTCAATTTGGGCTTACTGATCGGGTCAATCATCCGCATTGGAAGGCCCATCGTACTTTTGTAAATCACTCCGTTGCTGTGCCCATGAGAGCAGGTTCCGCATCGACGCCATGCCGATCAATCGGCTTCTGTGGTCATGGTTCGATGTTTGAGAAAGCGCCAGACCTGGGACTCGCTGATGACGGGAGCGAAGCCCTTGAGTGTATAGTGGGACTGTATATCAATGTGTGTCCATTATACAGATATAGGTGCATCAATGCAAAGCTCGTATTCTAGGTAAGAATATGACCAACCGGGTTCTTGCATTCCCCCCCCCCCCCCCCCCCAAAACAGACTCAGCCACGAAAGAAATCCCAAATCCATCAGAGGAAGAGCAGAGAGAAGGAAAATTAAATCTCCGATTAAGGGGTGATGCACATGCGCGTGACCTTCCCCTCGGAGTATTTTGACCAGCCGTATCCATTCGTTCGATTCCACTTCATCAAATCTGCACTCCAGAGTCGTGATGCATGAACCTCCTTGGCCAAAGCGATAGTATGTTAAAGTGGGCCTTTGGATGACTGTCGATGCATAGGTGATTCCTGATTTTTTTTTTCTTTCTCTTGTTCCGGGAGGGGCCTTTTCATTTGCTTCTCTGTGGGATTTAAGCCACGAAGATAACTGGGCTGTGCTTCATCCATCCCATGTACTACTATACTAGGAGGGGGACTACCAAACATCTTCATGTCTCCATCTGGTCGGGGTATGTATTGTATGTACTTGCCAAGCTTGATTTGGCCAATCAAAACCAGTTGAAAAGGCAGTCTCCCCCCCAAACACAGCCTTGTCCCAAACAGCCTTGCAGGGCAGAAATCATCGTAGCTAATAAAGTCCTTGCAGCGGTCGTCACGAGATCCAATTTCGTCAGAGCCCACCCGCCCCCGACCGCAACCTGCTCAGCAGTCAGCACAGTCTCTCGGGTCAATTGGGAAGCACGGGTACTCGGGTACTCGGAAACATTATGGGTTAGCGTGGCACGGGGTCAAGTCTCGTCAACTGAAACGGGAGGTACTTTGTGACCTGTCGAATGGATCATCGACCACTAGGAGTGATGATTTGTAGCACACTAGCGTTAATGAGAATGGAGGTGTGTACAGTAGTTGGTACAGATGATCGCAGGGGAGGGGTTGGGCGATGGAGTGGCTAGAGCGTTCATCCTCTGGGGAATCTTGGAGCCCGACGGTAGCGTGGGACTGGGTATGTGAGACAATCCTACTATTGCCTTAGTCGGGAGATATATGCCCGTCGTGGGTGTGTAGCTACCTAGGATGAGGATGGATGAGGCGGGACTTGGAACCTCTTGGAAGGTTGTGTGAGAGAGGAGGTATACATATGGGTAGTTGATGGGATATATCCATCTAATTTGAATCTTCCATTCCAACCAAAAGGGTCAAGGACGATGGGTAGCTCTGGTTCTAGATTCGCCTCAGTGACAATACTTGCAGTCCATGATGTAGTAGTCTTATTCAAGTGCATGTCTACCTCCCTCATACTTTGAGAATTGACCGAATATAGTATGTAGTGAGTTATTCCATGCACACATCCTTGACTAGTCAGCCCTGTGCGTCAATAACAAAGTTCCTCAGTCGCCACTTGTAGATCAGAAAATCAGCCTTGCAGTCATCAATTCCCGCGCCCATTTAGACGACTCTACTGGAAAAAATCACCGCATAGCCCTGTCTACACAACGACTGGTACATCGTCTAGACTACCTATCAATGAGTATATCATGGATTTGATGGACCCGTAAATCCCTCACACGGTCACTCTCCATCAATGGTTCCAGTCCGACTGAAGGGTTTCTTCCAAAAGATTGTATAGGTGAAGATGCCACCAAACCTACCCAATAGCCAATCCACCTCCATGGGGGCAGATGACACGCTGATGTGGCGGGGCTTGGCAGGAGATTTTGTTCTTCGTGATCAGGTATCCTACTGCACTATTCTAGTATTCGCTATTCGGGGGCGGCCTGTGTCTCCCTGGCTATTTTTCCATGTTTTCTATTTCCTTTCTAGAAGTGACCGGGATCAGGGGAGATGAGGGGGGAGGGGGGGGGTGTTCACTAGAACATCAAATCATGCAAGCCAGTCCCCCAGAAGAAGTATAAGAGGGAAATTATTACATCAATCGGTACATCCAACATACTATCGAACGATACACGGACTCGTGGACTGTTCCTTCGAAAAGGAGAAATAAGGAAATGAAAAAAAAATCCCGGGGCAAGTCATGTGCACATATGAGATTGCAAAGAGGTGCCTCGTTTATGGAAGAGACAATGCAGGACCAGTTGCAGGGTTTTTCAGCAAGACCCCGGCGTCGACTGCCCCTCTCCGATTTGAAGAAACTGTCCAGCGACAAAGAAAAGATTACAGTACCGGAAGGAACTCGGAACGGAAGCTCAACACGTGATAGGACATTCGGAGTTATGATTGGAGAATTGCTAGACAATTCTCGTATTCGGGAAAAACCAGGCAGCCTGTCAGCCTGTTTCCTATCTCTCTAGGGAAAATGAAACAAACCGATAAAGAAAAATAAGATTGACGGAGAGATGCATAGTCTGATACTGTGCGAGTCGTCGAGAAGAGGGTTAAGAAATGAGAAAAAAAAAAGGTAAAACTTGTTTGATTACATATTGTATCCGACGTGATGACAGCCGTGTCATCAATGATGTGCTGCGCATGACGAGTCGGAGAGTCGGGTTTCGGTTGGGACGACCAGACGTGTAAAGGTAGGTAGAGTGTTACTATCCAGGTGCTCAGTGGTGTTGGTGCCATGCGTGGTGACTTTGAGTGGCTCATTTTAAATGTGGACGGCTGCAGGTCGACAGGTTCAGTCTATCGCGACATTACAC
This sequence comes from Penicillium oxalicum, assembly GCF_001723175.1. Taxonomy (NCBI): domain Eukaryota; kingdom Fungi; phylum Ascomycota; class Eurotiomycetes; order Eurotiales; family Aspergillaceae; genus Penicillium; species Penicillium oxalicum. The sequence goes on from NC_064656.1 coordinate 1,124,607, forward strand.
AGGCGAATCATCACTAGGGGACAGATCGTACGTACCTTATCTTACTTTTTCACCATTTCATGGGCAACGTGGATAGAAGTTTATTCTATATTTGTTGCTGGACACTGTCTGCCTTTCCGTCTTCCTCTCTCACCCTCTCTACCTTTACCTCGCCCTCTGTGGTTGTTGCCTCTCTGGTACATTTGCATTATATCATCGATGGCCGATCACTCCCAACCCCGGTTGAGAACAAAACGGGCTGGCCGGTGGACTCCAGGGAACGGGGACTCGGGAGATCACCAAAGTCGCTGGTTGGAAAAAAAAAAAACCAAAAAAAACCGGACCCGCGATTGGGACGGCACGGGAGAGAACATCCGACTGTGTGTGATCTGGTTCCGAGAAAAACAAAAAAACAAAAACAACCCTTGCGGAAATTGGAATCCACACCATATCGTCGTCATTGTGGGTAGGCGGTGATTGTAGTCTGTCTTTGTCTCTTTCTATTTCTCTTTCTTTCCTTTTGGGGGGGAGGCTGGAATCTGGTACGTTCTATTCTCAGTCACGGGTGAGCATGAGGAGGACCAGGTTGAGTTTCAAGTCAAACGGGGGGCTTCCAGCATGTGGACAGCTTGGCGTCGGCTTCGGCTGACGCAGATCTGATTCTGTTGAGAACCATTGACTACCTGAAAGTGAGTGGGCCCCACGGTACATCATCGACCCGGAGGGGGGGGTTCTTGAAACGGTGTGCTATTCTGGGGGTGGTGGTGCCAGCAAGGTTGACAACTGGACATCTTCATCACCGCCGAGTTGTCCTATGACTAACAGGCAGTAGTCAGTACTAGGAGGTAGTACTGCTGTCCATTATTCATGACCTGCCGTTTTCCCCGTCTTCTTCAGTCGATCGGGCGAAACAATCAATTGAGTTCCTTGGTCGTAAAAAAGAACAAAAGACAGATAAATCAACACAAGCAGCAGTCGAGCTGGGGGGTGGAAGAGGAGGACAAGGCAATCTGGGGAGCCCTCAATCCTGATTCGGGAACAATCTCGATCATGATTCCTGGAGACCCCCTTCCACGGCTTCCAGAAGAACTCCTGACCCGCGCTAATCCCCGACCGATCATCACCCAGCGCGGGAGGTGTATGTACATCATGTTCAGACAATCCATTGGTCATTCCTCCTGGGAGATGGGATGACCTGGGGGGAAACACAAGGTGGACCCAGAAGGTGGCGCTAAACTCCTTTTGATCTGGTCGAGGCTGGCGAATTCGGAACTCGGGAGACGGAGAGGAGCGATGAAATTCGAAATTCTGTCAGTGGTCCACCCACGCACATATGGAGATACTAGTACATGACCGCAGACAACGGGGCTGGTGCAAGTGATCGGCTACAACGGAAGCGACAGTCAAGTTCAGCAAATGAGGCATTAATCGTCTATCTCACGGGCACTAGGGCATTGGACCTAGCAGGAGGTGTGAGGCGACAAGTCTGGAATCGCGGGGTAATCGCGCGCCTGACCGTGGGACCAGGTGTGGACGACTTCTGGACAAGTCACAACGATGCGGATTGGTGGAACCGTAGCGAGACCGATGGCGGTGCAGACCGTAGACGGTCGAAAGTAGATGAGAGGAGGCGAGGAGTTACGAGTAGTGCTGGTACAGAAGTACTCATCGACCGCTTCAAGTAGCTCGGACGGGACAAGAAGAGCGCGCATACTGAAGGTCCATTCATCGATGATGCGTGAGAGTGACCAACAACGTGACTGGTCTGCCCACCAGCCCAGGTCGCTCGTGTACTAGTGGCTTCGCCAGCCCGGGTTGACCTGCGTCGTGGTGACCTTTTTAACTGGTCATTGGCGGGTAGGCTTTTGCATTAGCCTGCATTGGTCTACGTTGACCTGCATTGGGGCCAACCTGAGTCCGAGTGGCCATCCATACCCCCTCGGTGAGCCCTTTGGCCTCCTTTCTTTTTCATTTCTTTTTTTTTTCATTTCATTCTTGTCTTTGCTTTCGAGTAGAATTTGACATTCCGACGACTGGTCTCGTCTGTGGATGCTCTGTATTCCTTCAAGTTTTAGGCCCCCATCTTCTCCAACTCCATAGGATCTCTGCTTGAACGGTACCGATAACGCCCATCAGACGGTGGAGTGGGCCCTGGAACAGGGCTGGGAAGGATCCCGGAAGTTGGGAGCCTGAACACCGCCCTTTGGACGCGGCCTGAGAGCCTCGTGGAAAAGCTGAGACCCAGAAAAGAGAAGGGTGAAGGTGTGAGAGAGGGAAGAAAAAAAGAAGAAAAAAAAACACAAACCGGAGCAGAAGCGGGGGTCCGGGTGGATCCAAAGGCGACTAAAACACGCTAACCTCACGCTAGTCGGCGCTAGAAGCCTTCCAGAAGGCCCAAAGAAGGGAGCCATTCGTGGTTCATGAATCAGCAGTTGCTGCTTTGGGGTACATCGGGTGGGGCTTCATGCCGCTCCTTGTGCACGACTCCATCGAACAATCTCAGGGTAGCCCTGGGAGGCCTGAACCGAGACAGACCAAAAAGCCGCAGAACAACGGGCGATCTGCCTCTCGAGTGACGCTCACGGGTGGGGCTATGCTTCAGAGGACTTGTCCATGGCCCAGTGATGATCCGCAGCAGGGACCCACTCAAGGTGATCCATCCACTCATATCGGGACGTGGAACGTGTCGAGGCTCTAAGCCCCTAGGTTTGTAGGTCGTGGCTCGGTGCCAGGTGGTCTGGTCGACCTGGTGATCACTGAGCAGTCTCTCCAGGGGACTTGCACAGTTTTGTATATTCGTCTCGAGGCCGAGGATGTGGAGCTCGAGCTCACAGCGTCATCTTTCGCCGGCTCATCGTGGACGACGATCCACGAGACTGCAAGCCATGACCAGACGGGGAGACGGGAATGAGCCGCAGCACCGTGACGAGACACACGGAGATCTTGGCGATGAAGAAGAGCAAGAAGAAGAAGGAGACCATGAGATCTGAGCTCTGTTCATTCATCACCCATCGGTATTTCCTGTCGCCCATCCTCTACCCGGATGGCCTCATTGCCGATATTCCCAGGCGGCTTTGCCCAACCGGCAGACTTTTCCATGTCTCTGGAGAAAACCCTCTCTCCGGTTCGCAGTCTCGACTCTGCAGGGATTTGATACGGGTTTGAATGATTATCCCTCAATTTTATGATCATCATGGGGAATGCTCCTCTTTGTTGACCTGGATCTTTTTGTGATTCGATCGACCCACTCGGCCTGAATGGCCAAGCCTCCCCCCTCCTCCTCAGCACCCAAGCACCGACCCTCGCACCCATTTCCCACTTTCCACGGCGTCATCGACAGGATTCGCACCAGCGTCTCACGATGGTAGGTCAATCTTGGTTCCTCACTAGTCCTTCTTGGTCACTAGTGGCCTTCTCCCGCTTTTCTGGAAGGACTTGTCTGATCGCCCGCGCCCTGGCGCATATTAAAAGTAGACCTTTTCCCTCTTGTTGGAGGTTGATCTCCGCGAACTGCTTCTACAACTGTTTCCTCTTACTCTTCTTCCATTATTATCACTACTCCTACTACTCCTACCCACCACTCCTCTCTCTCCCATTGCCCTTCCACGACAGTTCTATCCCCTCCAGTCCAACCATTCAATCATTCAACCATTTATCCTCTTCCTCTTCCTCCTCCTTCTCCTCCACCACGACCACCACGTTACAGACAGTATGCAGTCGCCATTCCACTACTCCGACTACGCACCGTCGTACTCCTCGTACGCATCCTCCCCGGGCGAGATCGACTTCTTCTTCTATGGACCCACTCCACCAACCTACGACCCGGCCCTGGGGGACCTGGACACGACCACGCCCTTTGGCGTTCCCGAGTTCCTCGCCGGCAGTGCCTCTGCCTACTCCTTCACCAGTGCCCCATGCATGTACTCCCCCGGGCCCGAGGTTGCTCCCGTCTACGACACCCCGATCGCCACCAGCGCGCCCAGTTCTGCGGGCAGCTCATGCGGCAGCGTCTACGGGGGCTCTCCCTGGCACACCACCCCCGAGGAGCAGCTGCCGATGCCCAGCTTCCCGCTGCAGTCGGACGACTCGGGCCCCGATTCCCCCATGTCTCAATCCAAGTGAGTCTTTCCAGTCTTGTGTTTTTTCTTCCCCCTCTCTGGTTCCCTACAATTCGTTCCGGCTAAAGGAAATCATTTATATTTTCTCTTTTTTTCCCCCAAAAACTAACGCTGGTCACTTCTTTCCTAGGCCCGCAAAGCCCTTTGGTTGCGATGCCTGCGGCAAGTCCTTCACACGCTTCGCGGACCTGAAGCGACACTCGACCAGCGTGCACTACCCCGTCTTCCGCAACTGCCCCGTCGAGCACTGCTCTCGCAAGGGCAGCAATGGCTTCCCTCGTCAGGACCACCTGGTCGAGCACTTGCGCTCCTACCACCACCTGGACGTGCCCAAGCGTCGAGCCGTGAAGCGCTCCGCCAAAGCGGCCGACCTCTAAGTCGGATCGGTTCCTTGCTGCGCTTCCCTCTTCTGCAAAGATACCCCCTCCCTCGCCGTCCGTCGCAGACCGGTGGGGCCACTCTGATTTTGACGAGTTTACGAAATTCTCCCCATGTCCCTATCTTTCTTTTCTTGTTATATATGCTTTTGGTATTGTCCCTCCTCATTCATCGCTTGGCGCTTTCCTCTTGCATTGGCTTTGATTCTCCGGCCGGTTCAACGAGCCGAGCGTATGTGCATCTCCATTCTGGCTCATTTCCTTGATCTTTGCCGATAGACTGCGATCTGCATTTTCGTGTGCGTATTATAGAGGTTCCCTTTTTTTTTGTGGCTTTGCTGTTCTTTGTGCACTACTCTGATGCTTGATGTCTGATGTTTCCTCTCTTCTTGTCCATGGTTTCAACCTACAGATACTCTAATACCTATGTCTCTTCTGCTACTATCTCTTTTTCATGTCCTGTTCATTTGGTGTGTGTGTCTCCCTCCGCAGAGTTGGAGCGGGAAGACACTTTCTTTCGTTTGACGGTAGACGGCTCGGTGGGGAGCGAATTTCAGTGACGAGGTGTCTCGAGATCCGGTCTCGGTGATAGACCACGATGGACTCTTGCAAATCCATGATGACAGCATCGATATCTAATGAAATCTGTGCATACTCAACGAGACCTCATTCACCGTGTAGAGAGTACCTGTAGAGAAATCTCGAATCTCGCCTCTCAACCTTCCACAAGTACAATTCCCCAGGTCCCTCCTCCACCACTCAAAACTACTGCCACAGCTTTCCAAGTCCATCCCACCACACAGCCAATGTAATCAACAAAAGATCCATACAGATCTCACCCACAAATACTATTAAAAAAACCCCCGCAACCTTGTCCCAGAGAGATAGATTACTCCCCGTGAACCATGCCACACACCCATCTCTCTATCTAGAAACAACCTCCGCCCAATCCCGAAATTCCCCAAAACACACCCCCATTACTTTCCCCTCGGCATCAAATTCCACCCCTTCTCGTTCCAGCCGCACCCTCTTCTCCTCCTGAAACCCTCCCCCCGCCACATGGCCACTGACGCTCCATTCCCCCTTATACCCGCCCAGAGACCCATTGGCCGCCAGCACCCGATGGCAGGGCACCTCGGGCGCGAACGGATTGCGGCGCATCGCGTTGCCGACGGCCCGCGCGCTGGACCCGAGATACGTGGCCAGGGCCGAGTAGGTGGTCCATCGGCCGGGGGGGACGGAGAGGAGGACTCGGTAGACGCGGCGGCGGTAGGGGGTGAGGGTTGGATGGAGGGAGATGCGGCGGAGTTGTTTTTGGAGGGTGGGGGGGATTTCGGGGTTGGAGGGGGGAGGGAGAGAGTGGATGGGTGGTGAGGAGGCCTTTGTGGACATGGTGAGTATTGAAGGATGGAGAATCAAAGGGATGAGATGAGGTTCAGATCGGATGAGTCAGTTGGCAGTTTCAATTGTGAGCTCTGGGGTGGTTGTTGGCAGTGGGTTGATGCACTGAATTGGGTTTCTTTTTGGTGAAGAGTAAGTGGATAAGTTCGTCGGAGGGAGAGGAAAGAGATAATTTCTCTTTTTGGTTGAGAAGCGGCTCGGAATGGTTACGATTTGAATGTGAATGAATTGTGTAGAAGGCGATGGGGTAGTCGGAGCGAGCTACGAGGCTATTGTACTTGTATGGGGAAAGTGGTCTCGTATCGGATGCTCGGCGGGTGCCTGGGCGCGTCCCCTCCGACTAACCGGGGTTGTCGACGGGAAATTGACCAATCGCGTTGGTTGTTCTTCGATTCCAATCTGAACCCGTTTCGGTTAGACTGGGTTGTGGATCAATTTTCTCGAATCTGCCGCCTGTGACCGTGAAACGCATGCTTCAAGGTGGTAGACGCCCTGGGCTCTTCAAGATGAAGAGTGCGATTGAGGGCTATCGGGGCTGGGTTCTAGGAGCACCTGTTTTGTTTGACCAAAAGCATGCTCTGTAGACTGCTTGATGAACAGGGTAGGGCTGATGTCGTCTTTTATGAGGCAGACACCAAGAATAGGAGGGTAATAGAGAGATTAGAGTAGAGAGATGATATTCTCAGGTTCATTGTTTGATTGCCAGCCCAGCTTTCGATTAAATACTTTCAACAAAATATTATAGGCAGAGAAGCACCCACATAACTAGTCGTAGTGCATTATTGAGTTCCTCTCAAAATTTCACGGCCACGTGGATATATGACCCGTTCTTCTTCTTCTTTCCCCCCTCTTCTTCTCTCTAGAGCAGAAAATCCAAATCAACCAGTCTTCGTCTAAACTCGCATATCAGTAATTGCGCCACAAGGTACTAAGATCCTCTTACGAGTGATCTACATGCTCAGCCGCGACCGTGTCCTGATTCTTTGCGATTGCCCCGTGTCCGCTCTCAGAATCCAAAACGCTGTTTTTGTGGTTCGCAATGTCAACCAGGCCGGGGTTCTCGGCTTTGAGGCGAGCAAAAGTCTTTTCGGCATCCCATGTCCAGGGCGTTTTGGCGGCAAACAAAAGATCCATGTCTTCGAGGGTTCGTTGGTTGCTCTCGGGATAGAGGGCCCAGACCATCGGAATGGTAATCACGTTGCTGGCTCCGAAGATGTAAAGAGTTTTTTCGCCAATCGAGTCAAACATGACGGGACACAGCAGAGTCTGGAATAAGTAGAAAGGGTTGGTTAGCAAGGACCCAAAGAAAATGAAAGCAATAAATTCATCACACCGAGTGATACGTACCAGCCATCCATTGCCGATACTCCAGCCAACGACGCCCCATGCATTGCCTCGGGCACGCACGGCAAGCGGGAAGATTTCGGCTGGGTAGAGCCATGGGACGGTCAACCACGTGGCACCAAACGTTGAAGTGAAGATGAAAATCATCGAAGCGGCCGCGGCACCGTAGGAAGAGGCGGAACTCGCGTTGCCCGCCTCACGGGCATTAATGGCAAGGCGGGAGAATCCTCCAGCCAAGAACATGGAAATTCCCTGGACAACGGAGCCCCAGTAGAGAGTCCAGCGTCGGCCAATACGATCCAGGGTGAACACGCAGACTAATGTGGCAAACTATGTGCGACGGTGGAGTGAGCATCACACTCCAAGAGATCTAGCCGCTGAGAGCCCAGCTGACTACCTCCTCAGACCGTGGAATTACGTACCATGTAGAAAATGTTGTTCAATCCACTGATCCATTGACTTTTCGTTGAATCAAATCCTGCAATGCTAAAGATGGTGGGTGCATAGACAGTCACACCAGCGATACCCACCCACTCTTGCATGATCTGCAACCAGATGACCAGTTGCACCCGGCGGCCAATGTGCAAATCGCCCGACTTCCAGCCAAAGAGCATGGAGAGGTAAGAGTTGCCGTGAACAACAGTCTTTTCCATCTCGGCAATGTTCTGAATATCCCGAAATTCGGCCTCGGCGCGCATGCTGTCTTCGGGGCTGCTACCACGGAGTCGTTGAAGGATGTATCGTGCCTCATCTTCGCGACCAACCTTGACAAGCCAACGCGGAGACTCGGGCATGAACCAAACCGCAGCAAACAAAACCAAGAGAAAAACGATCTGGAATGCAATGGGGAATCGCCAACGGAAGGCAGACCGACCGCCGTCGATATATGAGAGACCACTATTGAAAAAGGTTCGGGTCAGTAGTTTGTTCGTGAAGCAGCGTGAGCAAGGGAAGCTTACAATTCAAGCCAGTAGGCTAGGACCACACCAAAGATGTTCAATGTGAATTCAATGGCGATGAATTGTCCTCGTGAGGTGTGCTCCGCTGTTTCCGTGGCCCATACAGGGACAATAGCATTCAGGATACCAGTGCCAATTCCATTGACGGCACGTGCTGATTCTTATCGTCAACAAACTGAACTTTTTCCCTTCCCGAGGCTGATCATGTCTGAACTGTAGCGCAACTCTTTCACTTACCGCAGATCATCCAGTTGTGGTTCTGCGCTGAGCATTGCAGACTTGCACCCAGTACAGCCCATGCAGCTCCTGCGGCAATCGATTTAATTCGACCCATGCGATCGCCGAGCCAGCCACCGAGTAAAGCACCAAAGAGTGTCCCAAGATAGTACACCGCCACGATTCCACCTTGAAGCAATGAATCGGTCACCACCGGGGTCGCTTCGCCATTTTCAAATTTCGTGTACCCAAATCCCATCAGATCGATATAGTCTTGGGCGTTATTCACGCCGGCCATCATTCCTTGGTCATATCCGAAGAACAGAATGGACAATGCGGCCACGCAGTTGATCGCGATGAGAAGCTGTCGCTTCTCAAACCTGTGGACAAGGTTCCACGAGGGGATTTTGTCACTCATGGTGGAAAAAGATCAAATGCGGTCCAAAGGTATCTTGAGAATTCGAGCTGTCTTTTGCCGACGGGACTAACGGCTGACGTCCGAGCACTTGTGTATGTTCTCGCGGCGCAGCGGGAGGCTCTCCGGGGCGATGGATAGATGGGTTGCGATCCTTCACTACCAGCCTGAATACAGGCCCGTGGGGGTCGAGTGAGTCTGAAATCTGGAGGCCAAGTCACGACCTTTCTCTATCCAAGTGCGGGGGAGGGTCTTGTCGCGCCTCTTTATACAGATTCCAAGTTCCCCCTCACTCACGGCGTGTCTCCGAGCATCTCGCCTTCCCAGCCAGGAAATTCCCCACGATGATCGGCAGAGGCCACCCCCATGGAATACCCGCAACTAAGCCGACGTTGGGCCCCAAGTCATATGGCTCACGCCTTTTCACGATTGCTAATGAGATGAGCAAAGTCATCCTATCCCGATGCGGCTGGCCAGTCTAGACTGGCCGTCCTCCGGTTCCCCACTCCACTCGTATGTTCTCGTAGCGCTCGGCAGGACCCTGGAGCCATCTCGGTGTCAGTTCGGCTGACTATCTTCCGAATTCAATCTTTGAAGCCTTTTAGCCGATACTGCCCGATCGGAAGATCAATGAGACTGTTGCTTCCTCTCCTTCTCCTTCTCAGGGCTTGCTCATCAGGCTGGTTGACTTTATTTGACTCGAGAGAGTGTTCGCAGGAAGCCTGATAAAGCCTCTCGCTTTTAGCATCCAGATGGAATCATATTTTCATTTTGCTTTTGTCTGGTTGTGGAAAAAGTCATAGAGATTTACATCAAGCCTCATGCGGACAGGGTGCACCGTTATGGTCGCACCAGCAGGAGCATCGTGGGATTCATCAGGGCACGACAGGTTGCGTAGCCGCGGGGATCAAAATGCCGTCAGTGGCTCTCGAATGGCTAGCCGGATCGAGATGGTCGTTGCACCAGACGTGGGGGCATCGCAGAGTTGAGCAAACATGAAAATCTGGGTTTCGTTCGTCTTCCAGTGGGGAAAAATCTGTCGGACCGGCCTTGCGGGTTATATTTTCCTGAACGATTGGACAGCAGCGTAGACTCAAGTTTCTCATTCCAATATTGAGAAGTTGCTGTCACGCGAACAGCCGAAGCAGCTTCACAGGAAACACACTAAGAGAAAGCCTTGCGAAGATGTGTGGCGTGTGGAGCGCGCCGCCATCGTGCCATGGCTGTGAGGAGCCCCTCCGACAGGATAGCAATGTAGACTGAGCCGAGTCAATTTTACTCACCGAGCCTTCAATCACTGAATCATGTATATCATGGGCGTATTGCGTCTCTTTCGAAGACTGTCCGGTTCTTTCTTGTAGCACTAATGCAATGAACATGTAAGGTTAAATACTAGAAGTAGGTCTTTGTAGATCAGTGACCTTGTATGGTCGTAGCTCAAGTGACTTGGAGTCGTCTGGACTCCAAATCGTCATGTCGGTCTGCCCCATTTCAGATGCCGCGTTCGTGGTGATGGTTCGGGAAATTTCAATTTAGCCTATTTTACCCGACCGTAGTGGGGGGCTCGTGGTTGCGTAGCCCACGTAGTACGGATATCCCTTTTGTGGTCCATGAGCCTGATGCACGATTACAACTTCCAACTACGCATATTGGAACCAAAATATGTCTATTAGACGATTAAGAATGCGAGTAGACTGTTTTATGGCTCGGCGCGTCCTCGGCTCTGGCTAGATTGAAGTCTCGCTGAGTTCTATATCGCATGGGCTCATCCTTTGTACCTGCAGCTCACGTGAAGTACTAACTGACAACACGACGGGGCTGCTTGCAGAAACAAAACTGTAGCGACCAAGTGCGACCTTAATATCAAGAAAGATAGGAAAGGAAGGACGAGCTTTGCCTAGAAATTGAAAGTCTAATTATCTTCAGACCACCTATCATTGGCACTGTCTGTGATTATGGATAGGCCAGGCCCCTTGGAAGTCTGAAAACTGCAAGACACCCTACCTCAACCGATGGACATGGTCGGCAAACTCTTCCATGCAGCCTGTTGTTCCTCTTCGCCATGATCTCAGAATTTATTGAATGATCAAGAATTGCTGACCAAAGGAAAAGGTGCCACCGTGCGAAACCTCGGCGTGCGGATCATGCCCACACCAGTCAGCTGGCGGTTTACACTTGCGCTGGGAATACGCCGAGAAAGACGGCAGTCTCTAGTAGGCAACGGGTCCGATTAACCTACTCGCACCATATTTGCACTATATCTAATTACGTATTAGTGTAGTAGGTTCATTTTACGAGGGATCATGCAAAAGCACTCTATGCTTAACACTCCACCGGGGATAACGCTCAGACCGGGATAGTGGGTATTGAACACAGCGTCCCCACAATTCAAGTATATGGCACCTAGTGGAATATTTCTCGTATGCTGCAACATTCTGGCCCGTGAGTGCTTCGCCGTTAATTCATGTAATCGAGATCAATCTGCTGTCCGTACATTCGTGGACCTCGTGTCGCGCGACTAAGGTGAATCATGATTGATCAACTTGTAGCCCAGAGACCATGACTTCTCAAGATCCTCCTCGAGAGGAAAAACACTCCAAAAATAAGCACTGAAGCTGCCTTGCGAACGGCAAAACTTGATATGATATGTTTCTGCTAAGTAGAAAACTACTAGGTATCAGTTGCGCTCGATGCATAGGACGGATCACGTGGTTTGAAGCTCCGGCATCCAATGTCACATGTCTACACGCAGGGGTTGTGCAAACCGTTCTAGTGGATGTGATCCATGTATTTCTTCTATCGGAATCTCCACTCTTCAAAGTGCAATCATTACATCAACCATGCTTCGATTAAATAATTTTTTCTGTTTGACCAAGATCTTTCCAAACGAATGCTTTCCATGGGCTGGATATACTCGTGGAAAGTACGAATTTGGCGTATTTATTGGTGTTGCCTAGAATTTCACATGGCAGATCCGGACGGGAACCGCCTTGCCTGCTGTCGATTCGAAGGTGACTCGCGTTCCAACTCTCACTTCTACCAACATTTTCGTCCTCGTCACTTTCTTCATATTTTTCATGCTCCCTAGTACCACAATGCCTTCTTCGCCGGCAGACACTTCGTTCAAGATCCTCCCTTGGGCGGTCATCGTTTATCTGCAACCGAAGAATCGCCAGGAGCCGACATGGACGTACCGCCAGGCACTGATGAATACGATTTTGAAGGTGTGCTTGCACAAGTATATCTCGTTGCACAGGGAACCATCACGGCTCTCCCTCAAGCCAGGGTTTGAAAGAAATCGATTTATTCTCATCGAGCCCGCAAAACCTGCCCTCTTCACGGGAGTTGCTTCCAGCCCGATGGTCAGCCCGGAGACCATCGGGGCCACATGGTACCCTGAGCATCCTCCATCAGGTCTTGTCATTCTACAGGGCCAACACATCGTACTCCACATGCATGGGGGCTCGTATATCTCGGGCGATGGTCGAATGGGCTCGTGCCATTTCATTGCCGAGAATCTCCTCGCTCACACCCCCAGTCGGTATGTGCTGAGCCTCCAGTATCGACTTGCCGGTCCACCAAATGGACGATTTCCAGCGCAACTGCAAGATGCCATTTCCGCCTATTTCTACTTGCTCGACTCCCTTCACATTCCAGCTTCTCAGATCATTCTGTGCGGTGACAGTGCTGGCGCCAATCTTGCCCTTGGTCTTTTACGATATATGACTACTTTTCATGATAAAGCTCTGCTGCCTGCGCCAAAATGCGTGTGGCTACTGTCTCCATGGACGAATATTCCTGAAGCCATGAATTCGGAGGCTTGGAATCGTAGTCCACGTTACAAGACCGAGTACGTCCCCGCATCTTTCCCGGCTTGGGGAGCCACCTTGTTCTTGCGTGAGCTTGAAATCACCCAGTCAGTGGAAGAACATGTTGCCCCAATCAAACATCCATTCTATTTGCCCTCGCCTGTACTGGTGGTGACGGGAGGGAAAGAAGTGCTCTGTGAGGAACACCGCGAGTTCGCCCAAATTTACAAGTCTTTCGGTGAAAATGATGCCCTGGTGGGTTTCCATTGTTCTGAACCTGTTCCTCACGATCTGTTTATGATTGGATGGATTATGGGCTTCAAGAAAGAAGCACGCGAGTGCGCTGAGGCTGCGGGGAATTTCTTGCGGCAACACAGCGCGCGCCAGGATTGAGAATAGGGGCAAAACATTCTTAGCCTGCGTGAAAGCGAGAAATAACGCAAATTCTCGAATCAAGATGATGCTTAGGTCATTCTCTGGATATGTACAAAAATTCGTCGGCGCTAAACAGGCACTGCTTTGCTCATCGCCCGTACACAAGGACTCGCTTGTCCAAAGGCTCGAAGGCTTTCTCCCGAGGTCCAGGTCCAGTTGGCTGACCAAAAACCAGCTGCGCCTTGAGGCTCCAATCGATTGGGATGCTCCATTCTTGTGACACTCGTGCATCAATCAGAGGGCTATAGTGTTGCAAATTGCAACCAAGTCCTTCGGCCTCCAGCAGAGTCCATACTATTTTAGAGGCGACTGTGTCAGTCATTCTTTCACGGGTGGCAGACCGGGTCAACTTACAAGCAAATTGATGCATTCCGCTGGAATGATTTACCCCTACGAAGAAAAAGCCCGGTCAACAAATCTTCCAAAATCACCAGGACTTAAATCAGCATCAGCACATACACTCAGGGAACTTGTCGACCAGCATGGGCCACTTTTCTTCCAATGGTTTCAACGGGGCAGGATCCTCGTAAAACAACACCTGGTCACATAAAAATTTGTCTATTAGTTTGGATATTTCAGAGAATCACAACTCCAAGTTGATGGAAGTCTCAATTTCGCAAAGACTCACAGTCCCATAACCTGCCCGGAATCCTGCAATTCTCGGCTTGTATAAGTTCTCCAGTTGCTCTGGTGGGACTGAAGCCGTTGCCGCCTCGAGAGCGATATCCCACAGCCGTTCATGCTGTTCCTTCAGAAGGACGACCAAGCGGGCAGTTTGACTGTTGAAGGGGCTTGGTGTATGCATAACGGTCTCGGAGATCAATTGTTCAATCCGATCGTCTGGAATTGGCGACACATTGGTGAGGCTATAGATGGATCGCCGGTTCTGCATTCCCTCGATAATGGATGGTGCGATCTTCGACATGTTGGATTAATTCCGGTTGCTTTCAATTTGAGCTGCTATCAATGAAGAAGAGATTGGCGCAGACTGTGTTCAGAATCAACAGATACTTGCTTGGCTATAGAAATGATTTGCTATGCTTCGGTAGAAATTGTTGTTTATCTTTATAGTCTTCAAGACCTCCGGTGGTCGATACTTTGATCGGCAACACGGAGCTAGGCCACGCCGGGCGCCGATCTCACTCTGCCATTGCGATTGGTCCAGCGAGACCTAGCAAGCTAGCGCTGACGAGCCTCAACGCCTAAAGTCAATATTGTCATGTTATGACCCACGCTGGCAGAGATCATGCTGACCAGGCAATTTTGAGAGGGCCACGATTGATAAGCGACGTGCCTTGCAGGATTTACATTTCATGTCGGTCAACGGACGTCAAAGAGCCGACTCGGTATTCTAAGCATCACGACATCTACTTGGGTAGATTTCGTGGATCAATCAAAATACGGATCCGTCGAGTTCGGTCAACGGTGCACTTGACGCTGCAATACGTAGATGGGCAAATGATCTCCTCGGCGGGCATGAGCAGTATTGATGCCAGACTCTACCTATCCGCTCACTAGAGCCTGAATCTTTTAAAAGGCCGATCAGAAATAGCGAGGAATATGGATCGCATGAAATTGGACAGGAGAAATGTGCAGATAGCGATCCTCGAAAGCTATATCGGTTACTTTGCCAAACTCCTGTACTGCAACAGAGGGCATACCTCTGCCCGATGCTTTAGTGCGCACCAACCTTAAATCCGTAAAGACTGGATGTATGTCCTTCAAATGGTCGCCGTTAACACCTCCAACCTCACTTTTCTATCGATTCAACTAGTGCCGGGCTCTCCTATGGCAGTCCCTGACAGGCGTATCTGCTTTGCGCATATTCATCTCCCGTACGTACTTGACGACTAACACTGCAGACTTCCGGATGCGAGTCGCGCGTCCCGAAACAAGTCCCTACAACTGTTTCCCGTGGGCGCCGTGGAAAGGAAGTCATAGATCATAATCTCTGAATGGTGTTGTTACACCGAGTCCCTTGGCGAGTAGGCACATATATGGCCAAGCATGAAAGACGATCCTAGTACATTCGACGTGTGAAACATTGTTGGCTTTCCAGGCGAACGACTGCGAGCAGTAATTCCAGCTCCGACTCTCAAGGGGGGACTGCCGAGTGTAGCCGTCGGGGCGGTTGCCGGAGACGGCAAACCCCAATCGAGTTGATTGAAAGCCCGCGGGTAGGGGGGCGTGGATCACGTCAATCCGGGGCAGCTGTGACGGATACTCAGTGAGAGCCTCTCACTGAGAGACATGACAGTAACCTGAGTAGCGCCCAAAGTGAACATGATTGGAGTACTCTTTCCCCCCGGAATTTGGATGGCACGGGCTTGCTTGAGAGCGGGAAACTTTCTCTCGATGTCGAGATTCCCCGGCGACCACTGTCTTCAACCTATTTTGAGGGTGACGTTGTTATTTTCATTCTGTATTGCGATAGATTCGATAATCAAGTTGGCACCGTGGCATTCTTTTTTGAGAGGGGGGGGGGAACACATAATTTGATCATCTCTAATTGTCACGGTATACTGTCTTCCTGAACAACAATCCCAACAATTGCCCAGTTCAACTCCAGATTCCGGCCTCAGGCTGACTTACCCGTCCACAACCCAAGTCGCCCAGCCACTGGCTGAAGTACACCGCAGGTACCGACTCGACCCGAGTGCGGCTTACATAACCGCAACCTGGCCGGCAGGCGGCGAATCTCAAAATACCGCAAAGCTCAATCCTCACACCTTTCCCGTATCTCGAAACCTGATATCTTCGCTCCTCTCTCCCATTGCTCCCCTCCCGCTCCCCTTCCTCTCGGCCGTCGATTAAGGAGGAGTCACTGGTTCTCGCGACATATTTATTTCGGTCTCGCTCTATACATCGTCATGTTCCGCAACGTCCTTCCCCGGGCCACGCCGCGGGCTGCGCTCCGCGCTGCCGGCCCCAAGGCCATTCCCTCGACCTTCGTCGCTCCTCCTATGGTCTTCATTGGCCGCTCAAGACGTGGCTACGCCTCCGAAGCCGGTACGTTCTCTTCTATGAAACAACCGCAGCGGTGTTGATCAATGCGGCTGTTATTCGCACCTCCGCTTTTCAATTCTCTCCAAATTTTCCCATCTCAACTTTGCGAATGCTGATTGTATCGCTCTCGCGGGACGTGTCACAGCCGAACACGATCTGGTTATCATCGGTGGTGGTGTCGCCGGTTACGTTGCTGCTATCAAGGCTGGCCAGGAGGGTCTGAAGGTATGTCGAGAAAATTTATCCGAGAAAGAGGAGACGGCGAGGGGAATCCTGCGAGGTCTCCGATGATCGCAATGGAAAAGATCCCCACCCTCCTCATCCTCCTCCTCCTCCTCCTCCTCTCCTCCTCCTCCTCCTCCTCCTCCTCCTCCTCCTCCTCCTCCTCCTCCTCCTCCTCCTCCTCCTCCTCCTCCTCCTCCTCCTCCTCTTCTCTTCTTCCAGCCTGAGATGAGTATACAGTTCTAACCATTGGACTTCCTTCAACTAGACCGTCTGCATTGAGAAGCGCGGTGCCCTCGGTGGTACTTGCCTGAACGTCGGCTGCATTCCCTCCAAGTCCCTCCTCAACAACTCTCACCTCTACCACCAGATTCTCCACGACACCAAGAAGCGTGGTATCGAGGTCGGTGATGTCAAGCTCAACCTCGCCCAGATGCTCAAGGCCAAGGATCAGTCCATTGAGGGTCTGACCAAGGGTGTTGAGTTCCTGCTGAAGAAGAACGGTGTCGACTACATCAAGGGTGCCGGCTCCTTCGTCGATGCCAACACTGTCAAGATTGACCTGAACGACGGTGGTGAGCAGACCGTCCGCGGCAAGAACATTCTGATTGCCACTGGTTCCGAGTCCACTCCTTTCCCCGGTCTGAACATCGATGAGAAGCGCATCATCACCAGCACCGGTGCCCTTTCTCTCCAGGAAGTCCCCAAGAAGATGGTTGTCATTGGTGGCGGTATCATCGGTCTCGAGATGGTATGTGCGATCCACGTTTGTCACATTGGTGTTGGTAATCTGGAGCTAACTATGTATCTTTCTTTCTCTACAGGCCTCCGTCTGGTCTCGCCTGGGTGCTGAGGTTACCGTTGTGGAGTTCCTTGGCCAGATCGGTGGTCCCGGCATGGATGCTGAGATTGCCAAGCAGGCCCAGAAGATTCTTGCCAAGCAGGGCATCAAGTTCAAGACCGGCACCAAGGTCACCAAGGGTGATGACAGCGGTTCCCTCGTGTCTCTGAGCGTCGAGGCCGCCAAGGGTGGCAAGGAGGAGACTCTGGAGGCTGATGTGGTCCTCGTCGCCATCGGTCGTCGTCCCTACACCGAGGGTCTGGGCCTGGAGAACATCGAGATCGACAAGGATGAGCGCGGCCGTCTGGTCATTGACCAGGAGTACCGCACCAAGGTCCCCCACATCCGTGTGGTTGGTGACGTGACCTTCGGCCCCATGCTGGCTCACAAGGCCGAGGAGGAGGCTGTTGCCGTTATCGAGTACATCAAGAAGGGCCACGGCCACGTGAACTACGCCGCCATCCCCAGTGTCATGTACACTCACCCCGAGGTCGCCTGGGTCGGCCAGAACGAGGCCGAGGTCAAGGCTTCCGGTGTCAAGTACAACGTCGGCTCTTTCCCCTTCAGCGCCAACTCCCGTGCCAAGACCAACCTTGACACTGAGGGTATGGTCAAGTTCATTGCCGATGCCGAGACTGACCGCATTCTCGGTGTTCACATCATCGGCCCCAGTGCCGGTGAGATGATCGCCGAGGCCACTCTGGCCGTCGAGTACGGTGCCTCCAGCGAGGACGTTGCCCGTACATGCCATGCCCACCCCACTCTCTCCGAGGCCTTCAAGGAGGCTGCCATGGCCACCTACTCCAAGCCCATCCACTTCTAGACTTCTGTCTCTGGTGATGCCGTTGTTGTGCGATTCGATATCCCCTCAAACCCCCTCCATCCATGTATTAAACTTTTCCCCCTTTTTGTTTTCTTTCGCCATCTTAGTCTAGCTTTGCTAGCAAACTACATGTAGCATTTCATGTAATCATCTCTCTTCTGTTGTGAAATTGTCACCATGAAATGACCGATAGACTTTCATTCGCTGGCTACTTATCTTTAGACGATGGTCATTTGCCGTACTATGTCGTTTATGTAGTTTGGACGGGAATTGTGGTCATGAGTTTTGTCGCAGTATGGCCGTCGATCGGCTCTTCTTGACATATGCGAGCCGGCCGTCTTTTCCGACGAATGGTTATAGCTTCATGGCGCCAAGCCGGCGTGCAGATGAGAGAGAGGGGTGTCAGGCGTCGGAGCAACATTGTATTGCCCTTCTCATAGCAAGCCAGGTCTTAGTTGCCTCTGAGTGTGTGGAACATGGGGAATATGGAGCTCCTCTTGACCTCGATAGAAGCGAATAGCAGAAAACCCCAAAAATGAAAAAGTCCAAAAAGAAACTCCGAATAGGGGAATCGAACCCCTGGCTGCCGTGTGAGAGACGGCGATGTTAGCCACTACACCAATTCGGATTACTTGATGTAAGGAGGCATTTTTTTAATATTATATTCTTGGTTGTCTCACCACTCTCAAGATACGGACGCGGTAGTCACGGGCTGAATCTCTCTGGGCCAGGCCATCTTCCTGGTCTCAACACTACGCTTGCCATTGGCAGTCACCCGTGTCCTTTGCGTAGTATACATTTCAATACTTGTTTGGAAGCAACGATCTGCTAGGTCAATCCCAGTCCTAGTGGGGCTAATTTCAGATATATCCTGGGCCGTTTCACCTTTTCAGCTGCAGTTGTTCAGTGGAATTTCTGGGTATGACGGGGAGTATCCGTGACCAGGCACGTCACGCTATATATCATGCTCAGGTACCACTTCCATGATCAGTAGAAGCATACGTTCAAGCAATTACCGATTCCGCCACGATCGCCCGCCCGGGCACCTACCTACAACCTTTTATCTAGGCAGAAATAGAATTGGCCCCTAAAGTACCTATCCATATCCAATACCTCACAGGGCTGATACAATTGGAAGAGGACCCGTCCCTATCTCAAACCCCTACGCCACAGTTAAGAGTGACCAAGCCTATTCGGGTAAGCAGTGCGAGCGCGGGTTATGCTTAGTGACATGATGGATCAACGCTACCTAGTAAGCTGACTCGCCGAGGCCCCCAATCGGAAATGGACACAGACATTAGCCTCCAGCCACCCATGGAGGCTTCCCATCATTGAGCGTCTTACAGCCGCACGAAGCCTATTTCACTGCGTGCTTTTCGGATATGGACCAGCCCTATTGGGATCTTGAGAAAACCCACCAAGTTTGATCTTGGCCCGATCGCTGGGAGCCCCACTGGCCATTCAGTCAGCTGGAGAGAGAGAGACAAACCTTACCCAATACGGTAACCTGTTCGTCTCACAGCCCCAGGCTTCTGCCTTCGCTACTACTATGAACCACGCAGCGAGCACTGGAGAAAGAGCATATGTATATAAACAAGGGAGTGCATTCCCCCCTCAAAAAAAACTAATAGAATAGTACCTCCTTATCTCACTTTTCAAGTCCGTACCTCTCAACGCACTCAACCATGATTCTCATCTATAAGAAGATCAAAAAGCACAATCAAAGGAAGAAGCTGAAGCTGGATAAGGAATACACAGACAGGATCGGTCATGATGATGCAGCCCAAACTTCGACGCCACCAAGCATTTCCACTTCTCCCCAGCGCCAGGAGTCCCATGAGAGACCTGCTCCATCACTGGATGAAGCAACTCGGAAAAAGCAACGTCGAGTTTACAGATGGAAGATCATAATCGGTCTTTTTGCACCCTTTTGCCTCGAGTGTCTCGACACGACGATCATCGCATCGGCACTTCCCTATATCGCTCAAGATTTTGGTAAGACCCCCCGGCCCGGCAGCTAGAATATGGTGATCTCATTCCGATCACACGGCAACTTCAATTCTGACACATTTACTCATCCGGGGTCACAGACCAGGTCGGCCAGCTAAATTGGATCATCTCGGTCTTCAACCTTACCTCGGCGGCCTTTCTGTTCTTCTGGGCACAGCTGACGGATCTGTTTGGCCGGCACAATACTCTTCAAGCGGCTATCGCGGTCATGCTCATCGGGTCTGCCATTTGTACTGGCGCCCCCACATCAACCTTCAGCGTCCTCCTACTCGGACGTGCCCTGCAGGGAGTCGGAGCTGGCGGAGTCAACATTTCGGTCCGGGCGATCTTGGCAGATCGGGTCGATCTGTCAGAATATGCCGTGAACTGGACCGTGTTCGCTCTGATATCCGGCATCGGATATAGTGTTGGTCCAGTGATCGGCGGATACCTGACGACTACCTCATGGCGATGGTGTTTCGCCATAAATTTGCCTGTCGGTGTCATTGCGATGGTCTTGGTTGTGATTGTCCTCCGCAAAGAGCTCTTAGGACCGCAAAAGCTGCCCGAGCTTGAAGGTCGGGACATGTCCACTGCTCCTCGTCGATTCGTGACTCGTCTTTGCACCATTGATTACGGTGGTCAGTTGCTCTTTCTCTGGGGATTTGGCCTACTTATCCTTGCCCTGACTTGGGCCGGTGGTAATTATGCCTGGGGCTCGCCGGCTGTCCTGGCTCCGTTGATTATTGGAGCCACCTTGGCTTCTGCCTGGATCATCTATGAGCGATCGATGGTCCCTGGATCTGCGCTAGCTCGTTTATTCCCGAGACAACGGGCGATGGTACCATGGGATCTGCTCATTCAAAAGGACATGGGTCTGTTGTTTTTGGTGAATGTGTCGATCGGTATTTCTATGTTTGCAGTCATGTATTTCATGAATCTGTATTTCGCCCTCGTGGAGAAACGAAGCTCAAGCAGTGCCGGTGTATCTCTACTCTATTTCCTTCCCGGTCTTGCAGGTGAGTTACTCTTCTATTTCTCCACAACAATCTCTTTTTTTTCTCTTTTCCATATACTATTGTCGCCCCATACTGACGGATACCCTCACAGCTGGAGCATACATGGCCATGTTCTCGTCAAATGTCTGGCCACGCCAGACCCTCCCCGCGCTGATACTGGGGAGCATCACCTCCGCAGTAGGTATCACAGTGCTTGCGTGGGCCATCCACGCCGCCCAAACCAACACCATCTACGCGATGATGGCCCTAGTGGGCCACGGTGTTGGGATGCGCATGAATCCCGCCTCCCTGCACGGATTAGCGTACTTCCCTCAATTAACGGCTCAAATCTCGTGTCTGGTCTCCTTTGCTATCCCCTTTGGTGGGCTGGTCGGGCTCACAATCATGTCGACGGTGTTCACTAATAAGAGTGGTTTGGATCAAGCCGACGCCCGGCAGGGGGTTGTTTGGGCATTCATCTCGATGATGCCTCCAATGTGGCTCTCGGTCCTATTGACTACTTTACTCGGAAATGTCTGGCTTCGCAAGGAGGGTGGCCATGAGGTGGTTGATGGGGTGTATCTTTGGAATTGCATTGCGAGAAAACCACTGACTCGGGAAAAGAGAGAGCGAGAGTCGGAACAGGAGTTGATTCAGCGTTATGGTGCCGATCCAGTGAGAGATGAGGAACGTTGCGATAATCACACGAGAGTATAGTCCAGCTGTGTTTACATATTTTCGCAAAGGATTATACCTCGTTTTCATTCATTGCTTCATTGTAATTTGAGTCAATATCTACGCGCTCACTATTGTCCACAATTAAATCAGGACTGGGTAAAAAGGCGTGGTCAATAAAAGCTTTTTGGGCAGTGCTGAACTGTATGCCCGTCAATCCCTAGTAGTGTTGAGCTTCAAGTGACCTGGTATAGCCCAGGTCCGCTTGTCCTTGATCTGTTGAGCACTACCCAAATATTGTCAAGCACTACCCAAATAAATACATCAATTACACTTAATACTAGCAATTTTTGCTCGCTTGAACTAAGCAAGCCGCAATTCATTAACCGAGTCCACAGCTCTAGTCTTTTACTATATAGTCTGAGACAAGTCATGTGAGATTCGGATTTTTTGGGTAGTGATGAGTTGCAGCCTGTGCGACATACGTTCTTCAGCATTACCCAAAAAGCGCCTTTAAGGCCTCCCAGGCGGAGGCCTACCTAGTACTTTAATTTAACATCGGAAATTGAGAATCTCTCTGAGTGGTGCTACAGAAGGCTTGGGGTAGGTATGTATAAATATACCCATATGATGACTTCACACTTGTAAGGGTTCTCAGCGGGCTTTGAGTGGTGCTGGTGTCTACATGTAGGTGACATACAAGAAACATCGATGTGGGTGGTTAGCCCAGCTCCAATGTTAGGTGCGCAGGCTCCAGTAAACCGAACCGAATCAGACTCTAAAAAGATGCTTCTGCATAGAGTTGAGCAAGGGACCAAGCAGATGGAGGTGAGCGCATCAATTGGTGTTTCGGGGAAGTGTTCAACGAGTTTCGGGTATATCGTGCTGAGCCACACTCGATCAACGAGGGTCCAGATTCCTTAGTGTTCATGACGTTTGGGCCACATTTTACGCTCTATGTAAAATTTCAACTTGGCACTGTATATTTTCAAGCTTCCAGCTTTTCTATCTAGTAGAGCTTGTCATAACACTCTCCATCTACATTTGTCCAAAGAACGAGAAGCGCCAGTGCTTCCTGGTAAATGGTCGATGACTGACTTAGTAGGTGTGGTGAGAGGTAACTCAATCAGAATCATTTCTTTCCAGACAAAAGTCGAGATGGTCTAAAAGAAGAATATTCACCAAAAAGCAAAAGAAGAACTCCGAATAGGGGAATCGAACCCCTGGCTGCCGTGTGAGAGACGGCGATGTTAGCCACTACACCAATTCGGATGGTGGAACCAGGTACTGCTAGACTACCTGTTTGCTTGATGAAATTTAATCACATATTTGCATTCATGTTCATGTGGAAACTGAGGGTCCACGGTGAAGAGTTTTGGCGCCACTTCCAAAGACTCTGCCATGTCGCTGATTGGGTGATGGTCGCTCGAGAGGAGAAGAAGTGGGTCTCACTACTGCACGCAGCCGTTGATTGACAAACACTGCAAACCTGCAACGGCTGCCTTTGATACCGATCAATAGATCACCTATGCTGTTGGTTCAATCGGTGATTATGGCTGCTGATGATTTCTTTTGATGGATCTTGGATCTTAATGTGGTTATTTCAGGAGCAAATATAGCACAATACCAGTATATGAAGAGCGTTGAACAATCTGACTAATCGTCACTTGGAAGATCTCAACAAGGATTTCAAATCGAGTGTAGGATGCAGTCGCAGGCAAAAAGCATGTGGATATCCACCTGAGCAGTACATCTCCCATATCGACACCCGTGACAATTTTCATGTTGATGGCTATGCGTTCCCCTCCCCCAAGAGACTTGTACATGACTGAAGGGAGATGACCCAGGTAAAGTACGCGACTTTTGACAATCCATGCACGATACCGACGGAGAACAGTGGCGCCGAAGACATGATATTGGACCAAAGCTCTGCTCAAAATGACAACAGGTCTGATAAAAGGTGTGAGAACTACAGGCTTTGGAGCGCTGTTGCAGACTCTTCGATGGCCGATGGTGATGCCACTTTGACGAGTATACAAGCGCGCCATCACACCGTTGATGCCCCGCACAGTCGCCTGTTTCGAATTGCCCCGTCTGAATTTCACAAACAAGGCTACCGGAGGTAGTGTCCATGAGCCTTTTGAATGGTGCGTGGAATTGGGTACCTTGGACTAGAAAACTTACTGCCTGTGGTAAGCCGATCTGCATGGGCTGGAAGCGCATGTACAAGAGTGATGGATCTTCGTTTTCGACCCTGGCTGTTTCGCTGGAACCTGCATCGAAGGGTGGATGTTTTCGTTTGGAGATGCCAGGGGGCATTGACTGGGGCAGGGCATGGTTGAGGTTCTTGGGGATGCGAAGGGGGAGATGCCGTTGAATTGCGAAAGTGTAGAAGGCAAGACCAAAAAATCAAATAAAAATTAAAGCGAAGCGAGCTGATGGCAGGAGGTGAAATTGTTCTGTAATCTCGCTACTCTTTCTTGTGATAGGCACAAGGCAGAAAGAACGAGGAAGCCGGTCATATATAGTAGAGGCCAGCCCGGGCAGCAAAGTTCCAGTTACCGCTGGTACCTAATTCAGGCATTGATTCTATAACTAGGCCTCTTCGCCACTTGACAAGTGTGTTGGACCAGATAAGTTGTGCAGACGGGGGCTTGCAGCTTCAAGTTACACTCAAAATACAATGCATTCGAAACATTGGCTGCGTGTTGCTTCGAATACTGAAGTTAACCAGTCGACTTTAATAGGTCACATGGACTCATATTCACTGGATTGTAATCCGGTTATGACATAATGACTAAGGTCGAGGTTCAAACATGGAATTGGCATGGATCACTTCTCGCTGGATACTGCTCCGTCATTCATCTCAGACAGAGATTGACTGCTTGTCCACGAGCAGAGTGGACCCGGATGAGGTGGAAAGCTCATTGCTGTATGCCATCGAAGGGGCGTATTGCTGGACCCACTCTTTCAAGATGGTGAAAAAGGCCTCACACACCGATTTGACAGCATCCTCGCGAGAATCGCTGCAGCATTCGATGTAAACTAGAAATAGTCAGTCGACGAAATTATTCGAATCGCATGCTCTCAAAAGTCAAGACTTACATTTAACTTTGGGCTCAGTCCCCGACCCTCGCAACGTAAAGCGCAGTCCGCCCTCCAACCAAAGTGTAATCATTTGGCTGGTGGGATCCTCAGGTAGATCGGGCTTGTGATCGGACGACGCAGTGTCAAAGCCTTCAGTCAGATCTCTCCATCGCAGAATCTTGAAGTTGCCGAATTGCATCTGCTGCAGGAAGGGGCCACTCCTGATGCCGCGGAAGAGCTCAATGGTCTGCTGAGGGCTGGAGGATCGGAAGTAATTGTTCAAAGTCTCATGGTGGCCGTACTCGACAAAGAGCTGTTGCAGTTTGCCGAACACGGTTAAGCCCTGAGCTTTCCATTTGGCGGCCGCCATGGCGAAGACTGAGAGCGCGGTGACTCCGTCCTTGTCATAGCTCACGGCCGGGAACATGTAGCCGAGGGCCTCTTCATAAGCGAACAACACTGTCTGGCCCGTCTTTTCGAGGTCTCGCGCCACGTTGCCCATCCACTTGAAGCCGGTAAGGGTCTCTTTGAAATGAATGCCCTTAGATTCAGCCATCTTCTGAAGCATGCCACTAGATACCGTTGTGGTCAATACGCTGATCTTTGACGCATTTTGGGTCGAGTCAATGGTATCAAACAGATGCGAGGCGAAAAGAGCACCGACGTGATTCCCAGTGAGCAAAAACCATTTACCACTGCCAGAGAGGTCAGCCGTTTCACTTGACCATCAACAAGGGTAGGACCGTGTCTCCTTACTCGACTTTTTCAGCCACGGCAAAGCGATCCGCGTCAGGATCGTTAGCGAAGATCAATGTCTGGTTTTGTTCGTCCGCAACTTGAATGGCAAGGTCCAACGCTCCTGCTTCCTCTGGGTTGGGGAATTTTACAGTGGAGAAATTGGGATCCGGCTGAGCTTGCTGAGGAACAATCATATACTCTTGGCCTGATTGCATGCCCATCGAATTCATCAAAGGGTCGATTCGGATCGCGCCCACCCCGTGCATGGGAGTGTAAACGAATGGCCGAATGGGGTAAATTTCAGGCACGGTTGAGACCTAGATCATGCCATCAATGCCAAAGTCATGTCTTCTGTCTGAATCACAATCGCTTACTGCATATTCTTTGACACGACGTTGGAAAGGCTCCAGAATCTCGTGGAGAGCCTCCTCCGTGAAGTACTCGCTCGAGTGCCGGCCCTCCTCCCAGGCCTCGGGCCATGGCGTCAAGTTTTCAAGGATGGATTGCGCAATCTCAGCATCCTCGGGGCGATTAATTTGAGCGCCATTGCTGGAATAACTGCAGGGAGACAGACGTGTCAGTCTTTGCTGAACTGCTTTGTACCGCCACAATCCAGAGTCCTACACTTTGTAGCCTGTAATCAAGATCAGCCAGTCTGTCAATTGCTTGAACAAAGCCCTCTCAGGCGAGTCTTCCGGGGGCACCTCGTACCATTATCCTGAGGCGGGTTCTGATTTGACGTTCCAGTATCTCAGTTAGCAGTGAAACACAATCCACATGGAGCGAGGTCTTGGTCCGATCGTTCTTACGTGGCTTGCAGTGACTACCACACCTGCCGCCGCCTCGAAGTGTTTCACCCCAAAGGCAACAAGGGGAGTGGGTGCCGACTCCCTCACAAATTTGACCGGGATTTGCAGCGCGACAAAGGCATTGGCAGCTAATTCAGCAAATCGGTCGGACTGATGGCGCGCATCATGTCCAATGATGACCCCCTTGGAAGCGAATTCTCGCCCTTTACTTTGAACGTGCTTGGCAAGTCCTTGCGAGGCCTGAATGACCGTCAGGCAGTTCATGTAGGAGAAACCAGCAGCCATGCGACCTCGCAAGCCCGCAGTACCGAATTCAATGCCTGAAGGGCGATTAGACAAGTGACATGTATCCTAGAGCCTCTGGGATCGACATACGATTCCGCAAGCGCAGCTCCAACTCTTTCGTATCGCCCACATCACGCAGTTTTTCAATCTCC
Source organism: Penicillium oxalicum (assembly GCF_001723175.1). Taxonomy (NCBI): domain Eukaryota; kingdom Fungi; phylum Ascomycota; class Eurotiomycetes; order Eurotiales; family Aspergillaceae; genus Penicillium; species Penicillium oxalicum. Next base: position 1,151,285 of record NC_064656.1, read on the forward strand.
TGTCGAGTCACAGGATTCTACGTACCCCTCCAAAATCAGCTGGGAACATCATACCACACGAAGTACGAATTGAGCGCCACCCAATCTCTGGAGGGATTCGAGGGGTTGACGAGGTACCTGATCCCACTGCAGCCATGTCTCGATCAACGAAGACAGTTGTTCCTGCTGGACTATGTTATTATGACGATACCATGAAGCTCAGGCCCGGTTCAAAAGAGCGGGACCTACTTGAGCCATCTTGCTTGACCTCAGTTCTGGACGGACTGGGATTTGTAGTGTGCAATTTCCACTGTGGGCACACCGTCGTTGCAACGAGGCCGGCGGAGCAGTCCCCGCTTATTTGACTCCACGGGCACGTTCCAACCTGCCCCTGCTTTCCGTCCACCCACTTGTCCTTTAAACTTCCTCGGCCAGTCTTTGGTTCTGTTTACACCACTCCCGTTCGTCCTCTTCACGAACAATGTTTGCGTAAACCTCTTCATTCTGTCCTCTCCCACAATCGCTCAGACACATCCAACTTCACATACGGCACAGTGTATCGGTCACCAGCAAAGCATGGGGAGTACAACCCTCCGACCGTCCCGCAAGGACACCATCTTGAGCCGCCGGTACATTGAAGGTCAGATTGCAGAGGGCAAACATGTGGTCATTTTCGAGGGCCGGGTCCTCAAAGTGGACGCGTATATGAAGTTCCACCCAGGTGGTGAGAAGCCGATGAAGCATATGGTAGGCCGAGATGCAACCGATGAGATCAATGCGTATGTCTACCACTTCCCAACTCCAGGCACCCACACTTACTGATTGACCGTGGTGGATGTGATACAGACTGCACTCAAGGGAGGCTCGTGAGATCATGCTGGCTTATCAGATTGGTCGCATTGAAGGCACCTGGACCAATTTCCTTCCCCCCATTCAAGGCGGCAAGTTTCGCCCGTACCACGAAGATACCTGCTCGAGTGAGGACAACTCGTCGCTTCACGATAGTGCCAGCTCGGGTGCCTCCACACCACCATCGCCGATATTCGAGGCGATTGAGTCCAACGGCACAACCCATCGAAAAGCGGGGGCAGATAGCTCCGGGGTGTCAACGCCTCCGAACGAAGACGCTGCGCCCCGGCCACATTTCCTGGATGCACGCACCCGAGACGAGATTGTCTTCGACACTGTCAAATATCCATCCCTGGATGCTGCCAGTCAAGAGAGCATCAAGCAGAAGTACCGGGACTTGAATGAGCGAATGCTCGCCGAAGGGCTCTTCAACTGCAACTACACTGCCTACTTGGTCGAGTGCTGTCGCTACACCCTTTTCGCGGCTCTGTCGTATTGGTTTCTTCAATTGGGGTGGTGGGGAACGTCTGGGTTCTGGCTTGGCTGTCTCTGGCACCAATTGGTGTTTACTGCCCACGATGCTGGCCACATGGGCATTACCCACAATTTCCACGTCGACACGATCATCGGGATTATCATCGCCGATTACATTGGTGGACTGAGTCTGGGTTGGTGGAAGCGGAGCCACAACGTGCACCACATCGTGACCAACGAGCCCGAGCACGACCCGGATATTGAGCACATGCCCTTTTTCGCAATCTCTCACCGGTTCTTCGACAGCCTTCAGAGCACCTACTACGACCGCAACATGACTTTTGACGCCTTTTCCAGATTTATGCTCAAGATCCAAAACTACTCCTATTATCCAATCATGATGCTCGCCCGGTTCAATCTCTACCGTCTGAGTTGGGAATATCTGCTCAAGCGCCAGGCGCCCAGGAAAGGCCCAGCTCGGTGGCACGTGTGGGTGGAGTATGGCGGGCAGCTGTTCTTCTGGTACTGGTATTGCTACCTCGTGGTGTACAAGACTATTCCAGACTGGAGCAGTCGACTGACCTTCATCCTGGTCTCTCATGTCGTCTCGTCCCCTCTTCACGTTCAAATCACCCTGTCCCACTTCGCCATGTCAACGGCGGACCTCGGCATCAACGAATCATTTGCGCAAAAGATGCTGCGCACGACGATGGATGTTGACTGCCCCACCTGGCTGGACTTTTTCCACGGTGGATTGCAGTTTCAGGCGATCCACCACCTTTACCCACGCATGCCTCGCCACAATCTGCGCCGAGCGCAGAAATACGTCGCTGAATTTTGTCGCGACACTGGTATTCCCTATGCTCTCTTCACCTTTTACGATGGGAATAAGCAAGTCGTGGGCCGGCTTGGCGACGTGGCAAAACAACTGCGCATCCTCGAAGAATGCCGCAAGTCTATCGCGAAGGAGGGCGTATTCGCGCATCCCCACTGAATGTTCAATCAAAGAATCCATTTTTGTCGAGTTTAGTTAGCGAGCCCTATATTCATCCTCATCTCTCTCACCCTTGTACCTACGATAGAGCAGAACTATAGTTCCGAGTACACGTTGTCTTCATATCTCGTGATTCATCTTTGTGATAGCATGAAAAAGATATCTGCCGCTGTATTTTCAGCTCAATAGTGGGATACTTCCAGGGCTGTCACCAAGCTGAGGCTGTCTTTGATGATATTTATCAGCCTGGTAAGCCCCCCACTCGCGCAATCTTCTTGGCTCGTTGCTGACGGCGATTATGATTCGCCCGACTGGCCTTGTTTTGCTCCTTTCGCTGGTGCGCAATGGGAGTGTGCTGTTGTCCCTGCTCGCCAGACTGAGGCGGATGACCACCACCTCGTCCTCCCCTGCCACGTCCCCTACCGGGCCCGCCACGTCCACGGCCACCACGACCACCACGCCCGCTTCCTGGTCCAGAGGACTCCCCATCTCCGTCGGAATCATCGTTAGCCTGGGGCTTCCGATATGATGTCGGCGCAAGCTCCGGCTGATTCAGCGAACCACCTGCACCCCCACCAAGCTCGTCAGTGAGTTTGTTCTCCAGCTTGGTGAGGCGCTTCGGATCCCGGGACAGCATGACTGCCCATCCCTCAATGGCTTCATCGGTCATGTTGGTCTCGCGCTTGAGTGCAAGGCGAGGCTGAGCGCGACGAGTCGCCGAATCCCTAGCGAATATGGCGGGATTGGACTTGTAAGCGCGAAGAAGAGTCAGATCAAGCTGGTCGGCCGCAGCTTGTTGGTTCCGCGAAACCACCTCGGCCTCGGCGTCCGTGCCCGCTGTGGCACTGTCTACAGTACCGCCCACGTCCGCAACGTCGTAGGTATCATCTCGTTCGTCGTCGTCCGAATCAAATGTGGCCAGCGCAGAGAGAATTGCTGCCTTGTTGATAGCATGCTTGCTGCGATCTGCGAGCACTTCGTCGGCGGTGAGGTCCGGATTGGCACGCCCAAATCGAACCTTACCCTCTGCTGCGCCGGATAGACTGAGTTCTGCAAGGTCGACATCATCATCAAAGATATTTCTGCGTGAGGAAACTGGTTCTTGCAACGGCGATGCGACGGCTGGGGGTGTGGGCCGGGGTTCGAGGTAATTATGATGAGCCTCTGCCATTTCAGGGAGCTGTTCGGATCGATCGAGGGACTGGAGCTCTGACGGGAGTGAATCATCCAAAAGATGCGCAATGACTGTCTCGGGGTCGTCCCCAAAGGTATCCAGCAATCTCACGACAAAGGCTGAGCCAAGATCTGGGAACAAGTCTTGAACTTGGGACACGAGCGACATCTTATGAGCGTGCAAATCAGATGGGACGGCAGGCCCATTTGCTGCCTGCTTCCCCTTTTCCACTCGTTTGCGCCTTTGGTAGCGATTGTGAAAGGGGTTCATCTCCCTCTGGTAGTCGCGCAGAAGGACAAGAAGATCTTGACCTCGCTTTTGAGGACGACCAGCGAGATATTTTTCCAAACGCTGTAATAGGTCCGAGCTACATATGAGGTCTGATAGCAGGTTGGGTCCCCTTTTCACTGCAGAAGTGCCCACACCCGCACTAGCCTTGAGGCTGAAGAGCTGGTCCAGCAACAGCGACAGGTTGTTGGTGGTCTCTTTCATCAGAGACACCAGACCGACGTAGACATTAGCAACAATGATCTTGCGAAGCTCTTCATTGCTCGCCCTCATCTGGTAGGCTTCATTCAAAGTGTCGAGGTAATCAGACCCTGCCATCAGGATCTGGCCGCATTCTGGAAGGGTCGATACAAGGATCGTCAACCGGCGAATATCGGCAACTGTGTCAGATGAAAGCGAGGCGGCCCCTGAAGTGAGCTTTTTGATCAGATGTGATTTCCCCTGCTCTACGCTGGAGGATATCCTCTCGTGATGCAGATCCCACGCAGCTGATAATGACGTCTTCAACGCCGCACTGGACGGATAGGCACAACAAATATTGCCGAGGAGCTGCCAGCTCAAGAGACCTTCTGGCGGGCCGGAAAGCTCAAGCAAGTATCGTCTTGTTGTGAGAAAACAGAGCTTCCGTAGCTGTCGAGCTTTGGGCCCGGACTGAAGACCGGAGTCACCGGCAGCTGCATGTTGGTAAAAAGATTCCAGGAAAAAGATTATTGATGAGTCTTCAGCAGCGGATATTCGGAATTTCTGGTCTGGGGAATTGAGCCGGACTCCGAGCAAAGTCATCCATGCATCCAAGCACGCATCCCAGTCACTGGAGGGAATCGCCCTCCGCACCGCGGGGGAGGGCACTGGAGCTAGCGGCGGAAATGCTACCATTGAACACCGGTTGCACAGTGGTGAAAAAAAAATGAGCCGCGACGATTACTTGGGCGTAGCTTCGCGGTGCAACTCCAAGTACCTCAGAATCAAAATTTTCGTTGATGAGAAACTTGGAAGGTGAACTGTATGCTATACGTAACTGCCAAGCAACCGCACCTGGACACCCTTTACTGTTTAGCGGTTACCGCATGTGGTCCCCGCGGAGCTACGCTGACTCAGCATCACATGATGGCCTTGGAGTCCTGCAATCTCAGGCTGCAAAGTTCCCGTCCGTCCCCCAAAGGAGCTTAGTGTGCGATAACCGAAAACGCCAAGATTTCCCGCACTGAACCTTTTCGCTTCGCTCCACACAAAACTTCTATCGGCCATCATCACCTTACCGAACCCAGCAGTTCAGGTCTTGACCGGCATTCCGTCTTATACCCCCGACAAATCAACTCAAGATGTCTTTCCAGAAGCCCGAGAAGGAGTTCGGCGAGGGCCCTGTACGTTCGACCCGCGTGCCTCAATCGTCGTGGATCGCATAGTGGACAGAATATCGTATTGCGCCGCCGGCGCAACTCGCCGTGTGCACGATATCATGTCGCTATCCAACACATGAATCGCTCGTCAATTGCAACCTTTCAATTGCTAATGCCCACTGCAGAAGGTCCACAAGATCCGCATCACCCTCACCTCCCGCAAGGTTGCCTCCCTCGAGAAGGTCTGCCAGGAGCTGATCGACCGTGCTCGCTCCAAGTCCCTGCAGGTCAAGGGCCCCGTTCGTCTGCCCACCAAGACCCTGACCATCTCCACCCGTAAGACCCCCAACGGTGAGGGTTCCAAGACCTGGGACAAGTACGAGATGCGCATCCACAAGCGTCTCATCGAGTAAGTTTTCACCATCGCCTCCGACAGTGTGTCACAGCGGGGATAAGGAACCGCTGGACATGCATGGCCATATATGTCCGGACTGAATGGCTGATCATTGTCCGTCTAGCCTCCTCGCCCCCACCGAGACTGTCAAGCAGATCATCATCAACATCGAGGCCGGTGTTGAGGTTGAGGTCACCATTGCTGCTTAAATGCACTAGTTCCGCAATGGAACCAGGGAGGGTCTCGGGATCGATTGCCAGAAGTGCCGAGCAAAATGCAGGCGCTCAACAGCGGTTGGTCGTTTACTACGAGCCCGTGTTGGAATTCTGTGGTAGATACCCGCTACAACCTGGAAGACAAAAAAATGGAAACATCTTGAGAAAATAGACTTTTTCGAATCCGTCGTAGTCTCATGCAACCCGTGTGTTGCAACTACAATCATGACGCCATGGTTGTATGAGAAATTTCCATAGACACAGAACACCATCGCATTTTAATGAATGCGTTTCCATTTTCATTGACTTCGACGTGTGACCTAAAAATCAAAGCTGATGAAGTCCTTCCTGGGTGCCACTGGTGGTATCACGCCATCTTTAAAGTAGCCATTCTCGAGGAAGAATTTGTACATTTCTTCAACCTCGGGAGTGTATTCCTCGGGCTTAGCCTGGGAGTCTCGTAAACTCGCATCATCTGGAGGGCCGTCCGCGAAATTGATGCGAACGCAGGTCTTGTTGTCTTGTGGGTGTAAATAGCAGGGCGTGTCTTTGATGTATGTCACTGGACGGCCCTTCCAAAGAATTAGACGGTTGTTGGCAGGATCGCGTCGAGTCTCCCCCTCTAGAGGCGGCAATGGATTCAATTCGTTGGGATTGTCGATCTTTAAGAATGCGCGGGGCCCTGCATTCACCTTTTGCACAGGAACACCTTGCGAAACGGCAGGCTGACCAAAAGGCGAGGGAGCAGCTGCCGGCTGCTGCGGTTGTAATGATGGAGCGCCAAACGGACTCGGCGCCGTGGATGGCTGCCCGAAGGGTGCAGCTGCTGGCGGTGGTTGTTGCGGCTGCGGCTGCTGCGGCTGTGAAACCTGGCCAAATGGTGATGCAGACTGTGATGGCTGCCCGAACGGAGCAGGTTGGCCAAAGCCGCCTGTGGTCGCAGCTGGTTGTAGAGCAGACGGTTGCCCAAAGGGCGATGGTTTGGAGAGGGCAGCGAAGCCGGTTGCGGCCGGCTGACCTTGACTTGCCTGTGCGAAAGGAGACGCGCCAGTTGCTGGAGCGGCAGGCTGCGAGAAGCCCGTTTGACCGAACGCAGACTGAGTTCCTCCGGTCGTGGCGAACCCTGACTGGCCAAATGCAGGTTTGCCAAACGCTGCTGGTCCACTAGCTCCAAGAGACGAAGGTTGACCAAAAGCCGAGCCTTGTCCCAGCTGAGAGGGCTGACCGAAGCCTGTAGCTTGACCCAAAGCCGAGGGCTGGCCCAAGGCCGAGGGTTGTCCGAATGGCGATGGCTGTCCAAAAGCAGCTGCTTGCGCTGGTTGTGGTGCCGATGCTTGGCCGAAGGCTGTAGGTTGACCGAACCCTGAAGGCTTGCCCCAGCTTGCAGCAGCCGACGCAGCTGGAGCTCCAAAGGCATTCGTTGGTTGTCCTGTCGACGGTTGTCCAAAGGCGGATGGCTGGGGACCGCCAGAGTTTTGAGCTCGCTCGACAATATCAAGGCGATTCGGATGCTCATTGGCTCCATCGATGATGTATTTCACGGCGCCATTGAGATCATTCAGGGCAGATTCCATCTGATTGACGGACTCTTGCCACAAGGTCTGTGCCTCCTGCACAGCCTGGTTCATGTTCCCTGCTGCGGCGAGCTCATAGTGACGAAGGCGCATTTCCTCCATGCTCAGCTCTCGTTGAGGGCCGCCAAACAACTGTCGAGGGACATTGCGACTCGGCGCGTAGGATGAGAAGACCCATTCTGGACGTCCTTTGCCAGCAGTTAGGTCGAGCTTGATATCGTTCGCTGTGACACCGTAGCTGTCCCTGTTTTTAGCGTACGGAAGGGAATGATTCTTGTCAGAAGGGCACTCACTCTGTTGTTCCCTGAGCTGTTCCTCCTGGTTGACCTAGGACAGAATGACAGTTAGGCAAGAAGGCGACTGAAAATTTGGACATCGTGATGAATGGACAATATCTCTGAGTCCAAAATTATTGGGCAGCAGAACAAACATAGGGACCACTGGGATGATGTGAAAGACAGGTTGTACACTGCAAAGTGAGTCCTTGTAGTGAGGAGAGGAGGACACTCTATTCACTTCATAGAGAGTAGAGAGTACAAACACGTCCGCTTTTGAGGGTCATGGGAGTTTGTCCGAAGAGTGGGATTGGCTTACCTCCAAATCCTCCTCCTGAGAGCGCGCCGAATCGGTTGCCAGAAGCGCCGGCTGTGCCTCGTCCGGGATGTTCGTACTTGCAGCGGTCTGCATCAAAGTCAGTATAGAGGTCATTCATCCATCATACTAGACAATAAAACTTACCGCCAAATTTACAACGTCCCTGCTGGAAGAAGGAGCAGACGACCATGGTGTTGCCGTCACTGCATTAATGCTGGCCCTTGTTGCGATGAATGACGGGTTGATGCACCGCAGCCCCACGTGACGCGACACACACGCTTCACGTGCGTAATGCAAAGTTCGGGCTTCTTGGGTGAAGGCGACCGTGAAGCAAAAGTGAGCTCAATGATTCAGTGTGATATCTTACTTCAATGAGTCGTGGTCGGTCATACGTGTGAAATAGGATTGAAGCTGTTTTTTCACACTGGACGAGATTAGAACTTATCGACCATCGTTATCGGTATCGTGATAAGGCCCTGAGTATATCCTTGACTGAAGTAGGTGTGGATCGACTTGATATTTTTAGTCTTTATTCACACCACAGCCCGAGAAAGTCCCTAAGTAAATCATTTTTTAGCATAGAACATGGAGCTGAATTGTTCAAAATTCCAGATATAGTGTATTTTCAATCAAGTGTGTCCCGTTAACTGTTTTTTCTCTCTTTTTTAGCAAAGACCCTGTGGGGGAAGCTTCATTTTGATAATACTCGAGCAATAAACTCGTGAATTATGTTTTCATTGATTCTTTAAATGCTGTTGCTCCTGTCCTCTGATCTCCTTGCGGAATTAACGTAATTGGTCCATTAAGTAAGGCAATTGATATGTATTGATTGATAGAAAAATTTCTCACTCGAGCCTTCACCTCGAAAGCCTCATTTGTGATGGGACCACCCTGAGAGTTTGTTGTTGGCGTGAACTTAGGAATATGACTCTTGTTGGAATTTACGGTCTTTGACGATGAAATATCAAGCATGGTGCCGTACTCAGGTTGCGAACTGGCCACTACGAACAAGATTCACATCCACTGGCGGCCCAAATACAGGCAACAAGTAAGGTTCGGGAACGTTGACTTTACAATGCTACGACCGATCCCCGGTCCTTCTTCTGGAATGGCAGCGAAAGATTGGTTGTGGTAGGTAACTTATTAGCATTTGCGGGGTATATTTGTGTTAATTCTGTGTTCGTCGCATGCTCTCTCGCAATGTGTCCCAGTTCAGCCCATCTACTTTTTTGCCGCCCAAGGCCTCCAGCTCGTTGCCAAGTTCTGTGATATGCCCGGTGGCTAATCGTCGCATCATCACCGTATCCTTGGCTCCTGGCAAAGCTCTCGCAGCCCCATGCAGGAGTGTCTCCTCAAACCATGCCTCCTCATCTTCCCCCAGAGGCAGACCAACCAGTTCTATGGCGCGCTTGCTCCGTGTCTGCCCGGCTGGTGTCCTCATCACAAATTCAATGAGCTGCTCAAAGTAGATCCGTCGCTGAGACTCATCCCATTTACGAGTAAAGAAAAATGCCTCCGTCACGTTGGATCGGCAGAGGGTTTCAAAGAATGCTCGTTGCACCTTGGGGCCAGCCAGAGGAGGAGCGGTGGTGAGATAGTACGCAATGGCGAGGCTGTCGTCATGTTTGGGAAGATGCGGCAAGGTCAAGACGTAAAGAATATCATCTGGGAAAGTTGGGATGAGGGAGGGCTCAGTGAGGCATTCAATCGCGCGCTGCATTTTGTTAGCTAAGCCACAAAACCAAACGGTAGAAAAGCAAAACGAACTCGAAATTCAAGGCGATCCAAGTTCCAGAGACCCTCAATGAAAAGACGATACTTTTCTGGAAGATGGCAGTTCTGCGCAAAGTGAGAAGCTGCTTCCGGGGCACTGCGACAGTCTTTCAAGATGTAATAGATCAAGGCCTGCTTGTGATGAATGTCCAGTTCCGAGGAGACAATCTGGTCAACGAGCGATCGGAGTTCATCGTTCGTTTTGGGAGGATAGACCTGTGACACTATTTCCAGCAGCAGGAAACAACAAGCGCATGTTAGCGGAGAAATCTAGAGGTAGTTCTTTGAAGAGGCAAGGCAGCTTCGTATGATCTTACCTGCTTTGATGCCCGCGACGCCTAGCAAGCGATCAGCAAACAGCTGGTTCTCCAGTGCTTTACGGTTGGATATAATTTGATCAACCACTTTTGCATCATATGAGAGCTTTTTATTGAAATTGAAGATGTGATTGAAATTCTCCCACTGCGCCATGGCGTAAGAGTGATTCCTGATGAACAAGTGCTTGTCGCAGAGTGCAGATTGCGAGCTTTGAAGCGCCTCCTCCGCGGAGTGGTAAGATTACGCCGGTAACTTTACTAGGCGGTGAGCGATTTGTTGTGAGGGCCGAACAACACTTTGCCTGTTCGGGTGGAAGGTAAACAACCCACCTTTCCGTATATCTGCAATTCATCTTTTTCCCCTCATCTCATCAACTCTAATCCCCCACCCACCCGCATCCAAACTACGACTCGCTCGCTTTGATGACTTTGCGCCGCACTGACTAATTTGTGTGGCACAAAATGGCTTCGATCGCAAAAGCTCGGCCTTCGCGCCGTGCAGCCGCGCGCCGAAGCTATGTCGTTGAGGAGACATCAGAATCCGAGGACGCTGGCAACGTCACACCCACCGCCTCGACGCAAGACAGTGATGACGACGAGGATGAGAGCGAAGATGAACAGGATTTCACTCCCGTTGCGCAGAGGTCAAAGCGCTCCTCTGGGAAGCGATTGACTCTCGAGCCCGTCACCCCAGCCACTGTGAAACCGGCGCAAAAGTCACGACAGTCGAGAACGTCAATCGCACCGGAGACGGAAGAGTCGGATACTTCTCAGGCAGAAGAGACGGATGAAAATGAAGATGATGACGAGGGAGTCAGTATCGCCTCTGCCGCTGCTGATCCTGATTCTCCATCGAATCAAGCCGCGCTAAAGCGGAAGAGCGTCGAGCCTGCGGAGGCTGATCCTGATTCGCCTTTGAATAAGGCGACATTAAAAAGACAAAGTATGACTCAACCCCTCAAGAGTCGTGTTTCGATCACTCCGAAGTCGACAAAGGGCTCACTTCCCACTCCAGAGCCGTCCGCGTCGCCAGAGACCACTCCAACGCGGGCACATCGGGAAAGTGTGCCACCTCTGTCCGACAACACCAACTCCGCTACGAACTTCCAGACTCCCTCCCAGCGACCCACAGAAGCCAGACCACAAATCCCGATCATCAACCCCAACTCCACAGTACTTGAGCGCCCGATGGACATCGTGATGAAGTCCAGGAACATGCCACTGCCTGCGGTCGCCGAGGACTCTGCGGAGCCGAAGCCGCGCATGATTATCCAAAATCTCATTCTTACAAATTTCAAGAGTTACGCTGGCAAACAGGTTGTTGGTCCATTTCACGCATCTTTCTCATCTGTGGTGGGACCCAATGGTTCAGGAAAATCTAACGTTATTGATTCCTTGTTGTTCGTCTTCGGTTTCCGTGCGAGCAAGATGCGCCAGGGCAAAATCTCGGCCCTCATTCATAACTCTGCACAGCATCCTAACCTTCCTTTTTGTGAAGTGGAGGTTCATTTCGAGCAGGTCATCGATCTGCCAGACGGTCGCCACGAAGTTCTCCCCGACTCACATTTGGTGATTTCCCGGCGCGCATTCAAGAACAACAGCAGCAAATACTATATGAACAAAAAGGAAACCAACTTCACAGCGGTAACCACTTTCCTCAAGGACCGTGGCATCGACTTGGATCACAAGCGTTTCCTGATCCTTCAGGGTGAAGTCGAGTCAATCGCGCAAATGAAACCGAAAGCTGCCAACGAACATGACGAGGGCCTTCTCGAGTATCTAGAGGATATTATTGGAACCTCTCAGTACAAGACTCCCATCGACGAGGCTGCCGCAGAACTTGAAACTCTGAACGACGTTTGTGTTGAAAAGAACAGCCGTGTCCAGCACGTCGAGAAAGAGAAGGCTGCTCTGGTCGACAAAAAGGACAAGGCGCTGGGTTATCTCCGTGATGAGAACGAGCTCGCAGAGAAACAGTCCGCCCTTTACCAAATTTACATTGACGAATGCGCTGACAATGTCCGTGTAACCGAGGAAGCGATCCTCCAGATGCAAGAACTTCTGAACATGGAGCTGGAAAAGCACGAGGGCAACGAAACAGGCATCAAGGAGCTCGAGAAAGCCTACAAGCGTGGTGTTCGGGAGTATGAGAATATGGAGAAGGAGTCACAGGCAGTGGCGAAGGAGATGGCCAAGTACGACAAGGAGAACGTCAAGTTTGAAGAGAAGAAAAAGTTTCTTCTTGGAAAGCACAAGAAGTTGGAAAAGACAATGCAGACCAGCCGCCTGGCCGCTTCTGAAAGCCAAAGTCTTGTCGAGAAGTTCACAGACGACATCGAAAAGAAGACCAAGGAGACTTCTCAACTGGAAAAGGAGATGCAGGCCGAGGAGGAAGAGCTCGAGTCGATCCGCGAAAGTTTGAAGGGGAAGACACAAGGACTCTCCGAACAGATCGCAAAGAAGCAGAAGTCTTTGGAGCCTTGGAACGAAAAGATCAACCAGAAACAATCAGCCATGGCTGTTGCTCAAAGCGAGCTCGATATTCTTCATGAGCGAAGCAACGCAGGCGCTGTTTTGCTGGAAGAAGCGAAAGGCAAGACGGTGATGATCGAGGAAAACATCATGGCCAAGGAAAATGAGCTTGAAGAACGCCAGGCTCAGAAGGAGACTCTGGAAGCTGAACTTGCCAAATTGCAAAACGACCTTAGAAAGTATGGTGCTCGTGAGCCCGAGGTGCGGGCCCACGTCTCTAGTGCTCGACAAAAGGCCGAAGAAGCGCGGGCGAGTTTGGCGAGTACGCAAAACCGCGGCAGCGTCCTGACCGGTCTCATGCGGCTCAAAGAGTCTGGTCGTATCGACGGATTCCATGGTCGCCTCGGTAACCTGGGTACGATTGACGAGAAGTACGATGTCGCGATTTCCACCGCCTGCCCCGCGCTTGACAACATGGTAGTCGAGACTGTTGAGATTGGTCAACAATGTATCGATTACCTTCGCAAAAACAACCTTGGCCGTGCAAACTTCATCCTCCTTGATCGTCTCCCTCGTCGCGATATGTCAACTATCTACACCCCGGAAAGTGTGCCTCGACTCTTCGATCTGGTAAAGCCAAAAGATCCCAAATTTGCGCCTGCTTTCTACAGTGTCATGCAGAATACCCTGGTAGCCAAGGATCTTGAGCAAGCCAATCGTATTGCCTACGGGGCACGACGATGGCGAGTGGTGACTCTTGACGGTCAACTCATTGACGTTTCTGGTACCATGAGTGGTGGTGGAACCCGGGTCGCTCGAGGTGGCATGTCTTCTAAGCAAGTTGCAGACACTACTAAGGAACAAGTCGGGCGTCTTGAAGCCGATCTGGAGGAATTGGAACGCAAATTCCAAATCTTCCAGGAAAAGCAACGGACCATCGAAGCCAACATGCGGGAGAAGACAGAAGAGATCCCGCGCGTGGACACGAAGATCCAAAAAATCATGATGGAGATTGAGAGTGCGAAGCGAAGTCTTGCGGACGCTCAGCGGCGAGTGAAGGAACTGCAAGTCACGCATAAGCCTTCCAAGTCTGACGAAAGCCAGGCGGCCGCTCTGGAGAGGCAAATCGAGGCCATGAGTGATGAGATCGAGGAGCTCAATCAGGAGAAGAGCGGCCTTGAGGAGGAGATTCAAGAGTTGCAGAACAAGATCATGGAAGTTGGCGGTGTCCGTCTCCGTGGCCAAAAGGCCAAGGTGGATGGACTGAAGGAGCAGATCAACCTTCTCAACGACGAAATTTCCAATGCCGAAGTTCAAAAGTCCAAGAACGAGAAGCTCATCACCAAGCATTCGAAAGCCCGCGATACCTCGGAGAAGGAGATCAACCAAATCGCGGAGGAGCTGGAGAAACTCGAGGAGGATATTGAGAACCAAGCCAGTGATGCTTCAGACTGGAGGCAAAAGGCCGACGAAGCTCAAGAGGCTCTCGAGGCCAAGAAGGGTGAGTTGAAGTCGCTCAAGGCCGAGCTTGACGAGAAAGTTGCCGAGCTCAACGAGACGCGTGCCACCGAGATCGAGATGCGGAACAAGTTGGAAGAGAACCAGAAAGCCCTCACCGAGAACCAAAAGCGCAGTCGCTATTGGGAGGAGAAGCTGTCGAAGCTTTCTCTGCAGAGCATCAGCGACCTGGGCGAGGAGCAGGAAACAACCGAGCTTCAGACATACACCAAGGATGAACTGGATGCGATGAACAAGGAGTCGCTCAAGGCGGTGATTGCCGCCCTGGAGGAAAAGGTTCAGAACACATCCGTTGATCTTTCTGTCATTGAAGAGTACCGTCGTCGTGCCGCCGAACATGAGTCTCGTTCTGCAGACTTGGCCGAGGCCCTGTCCTCCCGGGATGCTGCCAAGGCTCGTTTGGATGGGCTTCGTTCCGCCCGACTCAACGGTTTCATGGAAGGGTTCGGGATCATCTCCCTTCGCCTGAAGGAGATGTATCAGATGATCACTATGGGTGGCAATGCTGAGCTGGAGCTCGTGGACTCGCTCGATCCCTTCTCGGAAGGTATCTTGTTCTCGGTCATGCCTCCCAAGAAGAGTTGGAAGAACATTGGTAATCTGTCGGGTGGAGAGAAGACCCTTTCGAGCTTGGCTCTGGTGTTTGCCCTGCACCACTACAAGCCGACGCCACTCTATGTCATGGATGAGATTGATGCAGCCTTGGATTTCCGCAACGTATGTCTCCTTTCTTGACTCTTTTCGGTCCCCCCCCTCTCATCCGAATTGATGGCTGACATGGTGACCAGGTCTCAATTGTGGCCTCTTACATCAAGGAGCGGACGAAGAATGCACAGTTTATTGTCATTTCGCTGCGCAACAACATGGTAAGCTTGGCTTCTTCCCTTCTGACCGATGGTACATCCGTTTGCTCACTCCCTCCACAGTTTGAACTTGCTTCGCGTCTCGTGGGTGTATACAAGGTCAATCACATGACGAAGAGTGTTACGATTGAAAACCGGGACTACATTGAGGGCCGGTGATGATTTGGGGTTCGGACACGCACTGCTCCTTGTCTTCTTTCCCCCATTTTCTTCGTCTTTATTGCATTCTTGGACATACTTCATTTTTTTCTTGGTTGGATAAGGTTGTCTATGGGTTCCTGTCGATGATATCATGGGTTGGGAGTTTGTGTGCTTATTTTGGAACTGAATGTTCCCTTCCTCCAATACATTCTTCTACCAGCTGTCGTTGGTTAAGTGACAGCGGACTGCGTTGGACTGATTCAGGTATGATACCTCTTCACTGGAGAGCTCTGGAGCCACCTTGTAACTTGTTGCCTTCAGCGTGGGTGGTCTTGAATCAGAGTTCATTTCAAGAATGAACAGGCTTTAAATTTCATGCCAGGGAGCCCCTCTCTCTACCTCTGCGCAGAGATCAAGCTGATGGCGACCGTATCGGCGATGGGGGATACGTGATCACTCGTCTTGCCCATCTTGTCCTGTGTTTGAATCGCCGTCTTTTGTGATTGAAATATCTGCTTGCTTCAGTTTTCTCTTCATTTCCTTTCTTTTTATTTTCATCCCACCAAGTCAGCAGAGATTCCCCCTCAGGCTGACCTGCACGCCCCCATGTTTGGAGACTGGCAAAAGGTTGGCGAGCCACGTGTAGATGGGGATGGGTGTGGGCTTGGCGTGACTTCAAAATGACGACGTCATGACACGGGACCTTGCACGTTACAGTTTTTCCGGTACCTTTAGCTCTCGTTCGTGTACGAGCTTGGCCAGGATGGACCTGGTTCTTTGCTCGAGCCGGATCGGCAGATGATGGAAAATTGACACCAAAATTGCAGAATTCGGACGACCTCCCGTCATCTATTTCAGGTGAGATTCGAAGATGTGTTAGGATCTTCTTTGACATTGTTGAGCCGCAGATCCCTGAGTGGTCGGCCACCGAGACTAAGAAAGGGCTAAGAGATGACCTGCATTAAGATTTTTGCGTTTGGACTTGATTCTCTCCACTCGGAGAGATCGAGATTCCAGGATTACTTGGATGGGTCCTGATGTTCTCTCTCTCTGTGATTTTGGAAATCTAACTTTCAACTCACCTCGTCGCATACTCCGCAACTCACACGGACTGAGGATCCCAGCCTCCTCGTTTCCCCCCAACTCCAGCTCTCAGCCAGGTCGTGCCTCTGTTGACGAGCCGCGACCATCCCTTCTGGTTTATGTTAGCACTCGATGCATCATTGGTAAATAGTTGATGGAGACGATGGTATGCCACCAAGTCAGATGACCAAGTAATTCAAGCAGTCCATCCGTGTATAGTCGTACTGCCACCGCAGTACAGTCTGCGTGTCTTTTAAAGACAGTATTCAGTTTGATAAATAGTTTAATCCCAAATAAATAGAGAGACAAATTGCCTGCCCACTTTCTAAACCAAGAACCGTCTCCTTGTCCCTTCAGTCTGCCGCTTCCACCCGCTGAACACCCAATGACCACTAGAATGAATATGGTTTGCCCCCTCTTCTCCCTTCCTGCCGTCCCATTCCCAGTTTCCTCGATATTCCGGCTTTCATCCGTCCAGTGGCTGGTAGTTGCCCATTCAGCCTTCAACCGTCCTGGATGTACCGGAGTCGATCTTTTGACGTCAGCGCGGGGATTTCTCTTCAGACTCGGGACGAGTTGAAAAGGACCTACTAGGTTAAATCCGGATGAATTGCATATGTGGAAACGATGAGATTTTGCTTTGTTGCTTGGAAAGTCTACTTCTGGACCTGGTTCCACTATAAAGTGTGAGCCTTGCGGCGGGCTGTCGTCCATGGGGAGAGTGAAGAAAGTGCTCTCTCAGTGGGGTTTTGGTACAATCGTGCAGCCGCCTCGAGGATCAGATACTGCTTTCGTCTGATTAAGACTGAGGGAGCGACAACGTGGTGGATTTGTATATGCAGCTATTCTGTCCAAGATAGAAAAGAGTGCTACTATCTACCTCTGTCGCTGTCCGCCTGTTCCTCCACCCGACGCAATTGTCATCCTTCAGCTTTCCGTCGAGCCATTCAACAGGAGCTATTGAGCATTGAGCTCACTTTTCCACATCACGAGGGATTGAAACAAAAAAAAATAAAAGACAGCGTGTCGGAAAGACTACTTCCATGGTGAGTTTATTGGTACTTTCAAGATATCAACACATCTGATCCAGAGACTCACCCGCACAACCATGGCTCCATATGATTTTCCCTTTCCCTCCCCACTGGAGTTACCACGAGTCGATCTCCAAACCGTCAACCATGGCTCTACTACATCACCCGCGATATAGAACCAAAACCACACCCACCACCAAAAATCACCAACTCTCTACTACCTCATCTCTCTTCCCCAATTTTCCCACTCACCTCCCTCCAATACTAACATCACACCCCCCCTTCTCCATCCCATAGGCTCCCACAAACACCCCCTCCTCATCCCGCGCGCCACAGACGATTGTCCCAACAACCTCAGCGGCGGCGCAATCGCCGGCATCGTCATCGGCTCCATCTTCGGTACCTTGCTACTTCTCTGGCTCTGGCGATTCCTTCAATTACCCTGGGCCAGCGACGATGTTTCAGACGTGGGGTATCGACCGCCTACCGTGCGGACGGCGGCGGGAGATGATCGACGCCGGAGACGACGACCGGCCACGACGGTGGATTATTATGTGGAGAAGCCGCGGAGTCGATCGCGGGGGTATCGTGAGGATGTGCGTCGGCCAGCGAAGGTGTATATTTCTTGAGGGGGACGAGGTGGTAGAAATGGGTAGGAGATAGGTATCATGTACATGAGGTGTCTGGGATGAAGTGGTCAGAGTGAGAGTTGGGATGAGAGGTATTGTGGACATTGCGTTAAATGGATACATGTGCGATGGATGAGAGAGTGATGGCAGGTGGATTCTTGATGATTAATGGACCTGGTGCATTGTATTGTGGACTGGAGTGATGAATTTGATGAGAACCGATGATAATGTTAATGGTGTGGATGCTTTTTGCTGAACTGTACTTGGGGGAATTTTTCATTTCTCAGATTCATTAGTAAAATTTCATCCGGTGCCCGATGGATGTATATAGAGTCAAAATGGAGCTGAGACTCGATCCATGCCTGTGGTTGGAAAGAGACCAGAGGATTAGCTGTGATTTGTTGCAGTATACATACATGATGGTCATTTCATGAAGCTAAGCTTGGCCTGGATGAACCTGAATCGCCGGGGTACAGACCAATACTACATACTAAATAGGAGATCTCCAAACAACGAGTTACACCATTGAACGGCTTCTGCGATTTGACCAGGCCCAAGCACGGATAACCAAAGGACCACCGACGACATGGCAACATGTGTATGACCCGATCTCAAAACAGTCACAAAGGAAACGGGCTGGATTATTTTGATCTAAGCTGGAAACCGCCCCCAAAGATTCTGGGAAGTGCAATACAGGACGCAGCGGGCTCGTATATGTATCGGCCGTAGAGTCGAGATTGTCGAGTAATTATCTAGACCCGTGCCTTTCATGCTTGATTCTTTGGGACCAATGCCGTGGAGAAGTCCGTGGTAAAGTGAAAAAAAAGAAGAGTTGAAGGTTCTTGCTTCGGCAACTGCCTGGAAAATTGTCCGGTTGGACGAACGGTCCAGGCCCAAGAGTCTTTTTCACTTATAGCCGAAGATCATGTACAAGCAAGGATCCATATGAGCACTGGCTGATGCCTACTGCGCCAATTAGCCTGGGTCCACCACATAGGTACCTGTATAGTCATCTGGGGAAAAAGAACCCTCCCGGGCTTAGTTGTTTCATCGTCGTCGGAAGGTTCAATGAGGTTCAGTTGCCACAGTGTATGGGCGTACAATCTCGATACGACCAGGGCTCACCTCTTGTACGAAAGGATCGCTGCTCTACGTTTTGAGAGGAGCCCGATAGTCTGCCGTGATGGACTACTTTACCGTCGGTCGAACGGTCATCCTATGCTGTGGTGGCACCACAGCAGCGATGCATCGCCGTCGGGCTGTTTTGTCAGATTCCGGGATACACTCTAGCTTGTCTGTCACTTCCCAGGGTCGGCGGCTGCACCAGATGATCCACTTTTTTTTCGTCTCCAAAAAGCCATCACCAATTCTCAAACCTCCATCCCCTCCGCCACTGCATTCGACCGTGGGTCCGAGTCCAATCGACGGTCTCTCATGGAGCCAATCAATACAGATGCGCCATTTCGTCGCTAACAACCCGCCCTCTTTCGAGGTTCACCTGGAACATGCAGCATGTTGTTGATCACCCTAGTGCAGTCAATGCAGTGTGCATCCACGTCCCTGACATGAAGATACCCGTCACTCTGATGGAGTTTTATCGGCAAGTGACCAACCACAGCGCCGACTGGTGAGCCCCTGAGTTGGTTCCATTCCAGAAATCGTCACGACTTTGCTGGGAAGGACGAGAAGGACGAGGGGACGGGCCACGGCAACTGGCCAGGGGGCAGCACGGCCAAGCACGGGGCCGCAGGCTGCTTCACAGGCGCTAACCAGAAACAGACTAGCGTTGATGGAGACGGACGGGATGACCCCCCGTTCATCTTATCGAGGCAACTTCATTGGTGCTGAGGTGGTGGGTCCCCCCAGCGGGTTTCCCCTTACCGTTCAAACCCAGTCCACTCGACCAAAAAGTCTCTGCAAGAGTATGAGACTCCGAGAGTAAATTAAGACCAGGTGCTACAGTATTTGCGGTGCCAAGTGCACACTCCAATCCCCCCCCTCAATAATGAGATGCCCAGCCCTCAGTATGGTCCCTGTGACAATACTTGTACAATCATACCACGAGGCACAAATCACAAATCACACCTGCCCTCTTCCCCCCTCCAAATAGGCAAAACACACCAACGCCCTCCACCATGTTGATGGTGTCTCGCCCAAGAAAAATTAAATAGAACTACGGTAATCCTGATTGGCACCTGCCACAGACCTCTCTCTTCGATCCACCACTCATTGGACCTGGGTCATGCCGTTTTGAGTTTTGCTTTCGTTCTCTCACTCCCTCTCTCTTTTCCCTCTCCTCTCTTTCTCCTGAATCTCTGATTCCCACGCTCATTGACGCCTCGTCCGCTGTCCACCCTCTCTTTTTGATCCACGAGGGATCCGCGACTACGCCTCCTGCTGCTGGTGGTTATTCCACCGTTCCAATCTTTCGATCTCGCGTGGTCTTGTGTGCTGGCGTGCAATCGCCCGTCACGTTCCCTCTTTTTCATTTCAAACAATCTTTCAGAGCTGGACTTGTCTATATTCACTCTTTTGCAACCTCTTTTTTGAGAAGAAGCCAATTTCGCCGATTTTCCAGCAGTCATTTGATGATCCTCGGGAATTTCTTGTCCCCCATACGGAAATCTAGACGTTCTCTGCGGTGAGAAACATTTGATTTTCAATCCTCTTCGTGTATCCAAACATTCGACCTCTGTGCTTTTTTCTTCTCAAATTCGCCAAGATGAGAAACTTCTTCGCCGTCGCTACCTGGGCGGCCCTGGCGGGCTCGGTCATGGCCCAGACATTCTCCGAATGTAATCCCATGGAGAAGGATTGTCCTGCCGATCCGGCCCTGGGCACCGAGCACACCTGGTGGTTTAACTCAACGCTCGATTCGAGTGTGTGGAACATGAGCACGGGCTCCATCAAATATGCCAACAATGCGGCCGAGTTCACCATCGCCAAGGTGAATGAGTCGACCCTGTTGCAGTCCAACTTTTACATCTTCTTCGGCGTGGTGGAAACGTGGGTCAAGATGGCCAAAGGTGGGGGTGTCGTGAGCAGTGTGGTGTTGGAATCCGACGACCTGGATGAGATCGATTGGGAGTGGGTGGGTTACAACACCAGTGAGGTGCAGACCAACTTCTTCGGCAAGGGTAATACCACCACGTACGACCGTGGCGGCACGCACTACGTCCCCAACGCCGATTCCGAATGGCACAACTACACCACCCACTGGGCCAGCGACAAACTCGAGTGGCACATCGACGGTCAGGTGGTGCGGACTCTCAACTTCGATGACCCCAAGGCCTTGGGAGGCAAGAACTATCCCCAAACGCCCTGTCGGGTGAAGTTCAGTAACTGGCCCGCCGGACGCGAAGGTGCCTCCAAGGGAACGATCGAGTGGGCCGGCGGCCTGGTCAACTACGACCAGGGACCCTTTACCATGAGCGTGCAGCGCGTGCGTGTTCAGGACTTCCACACCGGCAAGGAGTATACCTATGGCGACAGGTCGGGTGATTGGCAGAGCATCAAGGTCGTGAGGTGAGTGCTCTCTGGAAGCTATTCAAGGTGGCTGCCGTGGGGGGTTCGACTAACTTCTTTTTTTTTTCTTCTCTCTAGTGGCAATTCCACCGTCCAGGAGAAAATTGACGCACCACCTCCCAAGTCTCTATCCGAGAAGTGGGACGATCTGCCCAAGGCGACACACATCGGCGTGTACGCCGCCGCGGCGGGTGTCGGTGCCCTGATAATTGTCGCTCTGGGCTTCTTCTGCATCCGCCAGCGCCGACAAGGTCGCCTCGAGCATGCCTTGGCGGATTCCAAATGGAATGCCGAGCGAACGGAGATGGCCAACTACCAGAATGACTGGAACCAGACCGAGTATAGACACGGTGGCTACAGCCGGGTGAATGGCTAGATCCGCCCTGCTGATTTCTTGCACCCTTGTCCTCTCGTCTACCGACTGTACTTTTCCCTCTCCAGGGTCCTCCTCTCTGGCGTCTGTATCATGAATGGTTCTGCGAACCTTGCATCTCCGCTGTCTTTCGCCTGTCAGGTTCACTTTCATGTCGATGAATTTGGCGACGCGTTCTACCCCACCTCTCTTCTTCTCTCCCAGGGGCCGCTCCTTGATTACAGGCGCTGCTGTCCGACTTGCCATTCTAGAGGTGGAGGAGAAGAAGGCCTTGGCCCTGTGCGAGACACAAGCAAGCTTCCTCCTTAACGACCTTGTCTTTTGAATTTGTATGCAGCGTACTTCCGCTGGTTGCGATCCTCGTTTGCTCTCGTGTATTTTTGTTAATTACCCGTCCTTTTCATCTCTGCTGTGCGCTCTGAACTTTGATTCGTCAGGGAATCCCTCCACACGCTGTATATGGTCACTCGTCGTATTGTCGATTTAAGCACTTCGTCCGCTTTATTGTGGGTAACAAAAGGGACATGATTTTGTTGTATCCTCTGTATCACACCAGGTGTCATGAGCGAGCAGCAGATAAAGTGTCACGTCACTCTTCTTTGCTAGAAAGCATGATCGAAGTCTGGGCACCGACTCGTACGAGAGAAGTTCTTCATACAGGAGGCTCGGCCACACAGAGTCTGGAAGCATCAGAGGGCGTCTCTTAGACGCCGAGACGCCTTTGGTGGATCTGTAACAAAGGTCTGAACGACATGTGAGATGATATCATAACATCAGCTAATTCTGGTAGGTCCTGCGTGAGACTTGGGCATTTAAGACTTTGACTGCAAGACCTTTGACAGTTGAACAACATCGTAGGGGGACTCCGACAGCTCCGGGGCTCACTTGGCCGACAGTCGCTCGGGGCAAATTTACTTTATGACCAATTATGCACCAATAACTTTGGTTCCGAAACTCTCTCAGTTGCGCATCCAGAAGGAGCCCTTTTTTGATTCGAGCTCACCCTGTTCAGATTCAGCCACGGCATCTGTCATATGAAATATGCTCGAACGGACCCGTGAGCCTTGGGCGGCTTCGGTCGGCCCGATCGGTGTCCACTCTCCGTATCCGACCGATGTTCCATTTGGCTGGGACTCGGTGTCTCGGTGTCTCCGTGACGGGTGACCAGCCTGATCTCTCTACAAAGTCTACCACTGAGAGTCTATACTTAGTCACCGTGTCCAACTGTCATTTTCGAGCACTTCCCGTGATCAAGACGAGTGATGTTTCCGGCACAATCCAATCGAATGGAGATATCACAAATCGTCCGCCAGTGAAAGACTCACCTCGATCAACACAATGCGTTTATGGCGCCTGGTGGCGCATGGAACTCCATCAACTGACGATCAAAACAAGTAAATGATTGGACTTGCGAGGAGCCGAGGCTGGCGGGTGGATCCCAGCCAAGCTCGACAGGGTCCTGTCGGTCTTTCCGGTCCGACTCGATTCACAAGATCATACAAGGTTTGTGCCGACTTCTCCTGAGTTCGATTGATCGACGGAGACCTCGGGCATTCCGAGCTTGTGAAGCTTGCAAGAGCTCTGCGAACCCCGAATTCGGTGAGGGAGTATGACGCGGCTTTGTATACATTGGCGGCGTACATGGGAGGGGGTGAGTGCGTTTATACAGAATAAAAAGAGCATAGCAAGTCTACTTTTGGGAGATCGACCATTATCGATTCATTTTGGCCAAGATCGACGGCTTTTTGCTTCTTTTTTAATGTTCCTTGATGCTTCCATCACGAGCCTCTTGTCGTGACTATTGATTTCTGTGGTCCACAAGCAGAACCATTGACTTTGAAAAAGGAGCACCGGAGCGGAGCTGGAACGACGACACGACAGATCGCCGATTGGAACCCCGCCGTTGCCTCATTGTGGTTCGTTCATCAAGTTACACTTTGGACCGCCAAAAGTCGTAGAACATCACCGCTTCGTTCACCTTCTATTTTTATTTTATCTTTCACTTTCATCTTTCGCTTTCATTTTGAATTCTCTCTATCTCTTCTCTGCCCCTAAGTAAGAGATATCTTGCCGGGCGGTTTGAGATTCATCACACAAGCAGATCTCCATAGTCTGCCATGAGCACAACAAAAGAGGTGCCCATTCCTGGGCCACGCGGTGTTCCCATCCTGGGAAACATCTACGATATCGAGCCTGAAGTGCCACTCAACAGCATTGATCTGCTGGCAGACAATTATGGTGAGCGGCCTATCTTCCATCTCCATACATTGGGAGCAACCCATTTAGAGAGGTGCTAACGACAGACTCGAACAGGCGAGATCTTCCGCCTGACCACGCTGGGAAGTCCCCGCGTCTTCATCAGCTCTCATGAATTGGTAGATGAGGTGTGTAACGAGGAGCGATTCGGCAAAATCGTCACGCAGGGATTGAAGGAGATTCGCAATGGCACTCACGACGGCCTGTTCACGGCCAACTATCCCGGCGAGGAGAACTGGGCGATCGCGCATCGTATTCTCGTGCCGGCTTTTGGCCCGCTTATGATTCGCGGCATGTTTGATGGTAAGAGGTCCAAAATGAGACGGGGAAGGGGAAAAAAAGGCAAACCTCCTTGCCAAACATCAAGGGCTAAGCTGATAATCTTGCCAAATCAGACATGTATGACATCGCCACTCAGTTGGTGATGAAATGGGCCCGGCAGGGTCCGACAACACCCATCACCGTCACGGACGATTTCACCCGTCTGACGCTAGACACAATCGCTCTGTGTGCGCTGGGTACCCGATTTAATTCATTCTATCATGATGAAATGCATCCGTTTGTTGAGGCAATGGTGGGACTGCTGGGCGGTTCTGGCGCTCGCGCTCGACGACCTGCACTTCTCAACAACTTGCCTACCAGTGAGAACGCCAAGTACTGGAACGACGTGTCGTATCTGCGAAATCTGTCTCAGGAGCTGGTGGACTCTCGAAAGAACAACCCGGTCGACAAGAAGGATCTGCTCAATGCTTTAATTCTGGGCCGTGATCCCCAGACGGGCAAGGGGATGACGGATGGCTCGATCGTTGACAACATGATCACTTTCTTGATTGCTGGTACGTTTCCAATGGACTTTTCGGGGCCAGAATGCGACAGGATCGTGGAGTCAGCTAATCATCCATACTAGGCCATGAGACCACCTCCGGCATGCTTTCATTCCTCTTCTACTACTTGCTCAAGACGCCGCACGCATACAAAAAGGCTCAGGAAGAGGTGGACCGGGTCATTGGCCGACGAAAGATTGTCGTCGAGGATATGGCCAAGCTCCCCTACATCACAGCTGTGATGCGCGAGACTCTTCGTCTGAAGCCCACGGCTCCCATGATTGCCGTGCATGCCCACCCGGAGAAGAACAAGGAAGACCCCGTGACACTTGGCGGGGGTAAGTATGTTTTGCAAAAGGATGAACCCATCGTCCTGCTTCTGGGCAAGATGCAGCGTGACCCGAAGGTCTACGGACCCGACGCAGAAGAGTTCCGCCCCGAGAGAATGTTGGACGAGCACTTTGAGAAGCTGCCCAAGAACGCCTGGAAGCCATTCGGCAATGGAATGCGTGGGTGTATCGGACGTCCGTTCGCCTGGCAGGAAGCCCTTCTTGTGGTTGCCATTTTGCTTCAGAATTTCAATTTCCAGATGGACAACCCCAGCTATGACCTTCGCATCAAGCAAACGCTCACCATCAAGCCCAAGGACTTCCAGATGCGGGCTTCGCTTCGTGCTGGCCTCGACCCCACCAAACTGGGGCTGGTTCTGAGTGACACGACCGGGATGCAGAAGGATGCTGGTGTCGCTGAACGGGAGAGGAAGCCCAAAGTCGTGCCTGCGGATGGCAAAACTCGGCCCATGCACATTTTCTACGGTAGTAACACGGGAACGTGCGAGGCATTCGCCCGCAGACTGGCGGATGACGCAATGGAATACGGATTCGCCGCAAATGTCAGCTCTCTGGATTCAGCCATGCAGAACATCCCCAAGGAAGACCCGGTCGTGTTCATCACCGCCTCGTACGAGGGTCAACCCCCGGACAATGCAGCTCATTTCTTCCAATGGCTGAGCGAGCTCAAGGGCGACAGCCTGCAGGGAGTCAATTACGCGGTCTTTGGATGCGGACATCGTCAGTTGCCTCCCCCCCCCCCCCCCCCCCCCCCCCCCAAAGTCATGCTTTTACGCTTTAAATTCTGTTTTGCTGACTGCTTCTTCTCTCCCCAGATGATTGGGCTTCTACCTTCCACCGCATCCCCAAGGCCGTGAACGAGCTTGTCCGCGAAAATGGCGGCAACCGGCTCTGCGATATCGGGCTCGCAGATGCAGCCAACTCGGACATGTTTACTGACTTTGATAGTTGGGGTGAGACGGCATTCTGGCCGGCCATGACGGCCAACTATGGTGGTGCTTCGGAACAGAGTGTCAAATCCAAATCCTCGCTTCAAGTTGAAGTGAGCTCCGGCGTGCGCGCGTCCACTCTGGGGTTGCAGCTCGAGGAAGGGTTTGTAGTGGAGAACAAACTCTTGACCAAACCTGGTGTCCCAACCAAGCGTGTGATTCGATTCAAGCTCCCCTCCGACATGGCCTACCAGTGCGGCGATTATCTTGCAGTCTTGCCAGTCAACCCCAGCACCGTCGTTCGTCGCGCAATCCGTCGGTTCGATTTGCCTTGGGATGCCATCTTGCGTGTGCAGAAGCCAGCGACCGGCTCGGCACCGCCATCGATTCCCTTGGGTACACCGATCTCTGCCTTTGAGCTTTGTCTCCTGTGGACTCTCTCTCTAAGCGCGACGTCAAGCTCCTTGCCGACGCGGCCGTCGAGGATGCCGAGGTCAAGGCAGAGTTGCAATACATTGCCTCCAGCCCCAGTCGATTCACAGCCGAGATCGTGCAGAAGCGAATCAGTCCATTGGATATTCTGATGCGTTACCCATCCATCAAGCTATCCATTGGTGACTTCCTGGCCATGCTGCCCCCGATGCGGGTACGTCAGTATTCCATCTCCTCCTCACCGTTGTCCGATCCCTCCGAGTGCTCCATCACCTTCTCCGTTCTGAACGCTCCTGCATTGTCGGGTATCTCCGAGCCCGGCAGTGAGAGCCCCGAAGAATACCTCGGTGTGGCATCCAACTATCTCTCCGAGCTGCAGCCCGGCGAGCGCGCTCACATTTCCGTCCGCCCATCTGGCTCAGGCTTCAAGCCCCCGGTCGATCTTCAGACCCCAATGATCATGGCGTGTGCCGGCAGCGGTCTGGCGCCGTTCCGCGGATTCGTCATGGATCGCGCGGAAAGGATTCGCGGTCGTCGCAATTCGATCGATGCGACCGACGCCTCAGAAACTGATAAGCCTGCCAAGGCCATACTGTACGTGGGCTGCCGCACTGAAGGCAAGGACGACATTCACGCCGAGGAGTTGGCGGCGTGGGCGGCGCAGGGAGCCGTTGATGTTCGCTGGGCCTACAGCCGTCCCTCCGATGGATCGGCCGGCAAGCACGTGCAAGACCTGATGCTGGAAGATCGAAAGGAGCTGGTTGAGTTGTTTGACCGGGGTGCAAAGATCTATGTATGCGGTAGTACGGGTGTGGGCAATGCAGTGCGTGATGCCTGCAAGACGATGTATTTGGAACGTCGTCGTGAGGTGATTCGGGATGCGAAGGAAAGTGGGAAAGAGCTCGGTCCGGAGGCCGAGCTGGATGAGGACACTGCGGCGGATCGATTCTTTGATCAACTGAGGACGAAGTCGCGATATGCGACCGATGTCTTCACTTGAAAAGGCCCACCGGAAGCGAGAGAAAGAGAGAAAGAAAGAAACATAGGGAAAAAACGGGGGAGAAAAGGAGAGATTGGTGCGAGCCTGGTGCTGTCAATTTCTGCGAGTTCTTTTTCCAAGTCGAATAAGCGATCTACATAATATTGGCGAAAGCCGCGGGTTTCTTTTCTTACTCGCAATTCAATCCACACTCTATTGAGAGTTTTCTTATTTGCCGAGTAAATATGACCAATATGCTGCTAGACAACCCCAACCTTCTGCTTGGCGTAGTAGGCACGCACGCACTCACTGCGGTGGAATCTCTCAATCACGTTTAGAGAGCCTGCTTTTGTTCTTGTCTAACATTGGAAGAACAGACATTTTCATGAACCTCTTCGAAATTCCAACTCTCGAAAAGGCATGTATACCAGCCCAACAGGGACTCTTGCGAGTTATCTATTGCGTCTTTGATGATTTTCATCATCTTCTAATGGAGAGTCATTCATCCAGTCATGGCAACCCATGCCTCTGTACAAAGTCCACAGTGACCGAAAACTCTACACAAATTATCATTGCCACTAGATCATTTCAGCTCACCAAAGCACCCGGTAGTCCCTCTTTCTTCAAGACTACTCCTCCAACCCCTTCACTTTCCCCAAACGCAGTCTCCGATAACCAATCCACCAAACGACCACAGGGGGGGTCGATATAGACCGTCCACAGATAAGACATGTACAGAAGAGTGGCATAGAAAATCGGCACAGCAACCATAAAAGCACCCAGACCTCCTTTGTCCAGATATTTCGGATTTCCCTCCGCATCCACCGGGTAAAGCCCTTCCTTAATAGCGGAGTCCCGGTACACCAACCACGTCAGAAGCGTGCGTATCAGCGTGTTGTGAATCAAGTAGATCGGGAAAGAGATCCGGCCCAAGAAGTTCATGATCGGGTGAGACAGGATTTCGCGAGCGTCTGGGGAGAAAAAGACACCGAAGGAAATGAATGTTGTTCCAACGGAGATCACGTAGCGGTTGACTTCGGCGCCGGCTGGGACGAGGTATATTGCTACGGTGTTGATTGCGTTGCTCCAGGGCGTCCAGTCGGCGTGGTCTTCGGGGAAGGAGGCGAGGAGTAAGCCGAATAGAATCATGGAGAAAGACGTGATTCGTGAGAGGGCCGAAGTGGCGCGAGGTCCGTAGTCGACACTGAGTTCGGCGAGGAGCATTCCAGCATAGATGTTCAAGTCGGTGAGAGCTTGGTCGGGGTAAGGAGTTGTTAATGACTCAATATTTGAGAGAAACACGCACACGGTGGAAGAAGAGAAAGAGTGTATAGGGGACGACTCGCGGGAGATTTCAAGACTCACCTTGACCTCCGGCCCAGGCAAAGATGTACAGAAAGACAAGTATCGGTTTTGTCCAGCGCGGTTGAGTATACGCTGTGCCCAGAAGCGTGAGATACACGATCATCGAGCCCTTGACGAAGAATGGAATGGTCCAGTAGGTATGATCATAGATGCCAACTCCATCATGCCAGAATACCGTCAAATTGAGCAATAAGCCCTTGAGAGCGGCCCCAAATGTCGGACCAGGCGCCACAGCGCCCACACGGATCCAGAACGAATCCGTCTGTGCCGCCATATGGTATCCATTCAATTGACAGACCATCCATCCGATGATCAGGGCAGCATTGGTCGGAAGAACCAGTTTGGCTGTTCGTGAGAAGGTCGTTTTGGACAAACAGTGAAGAGCCAGACCGGCATCACCTTGGCGAACTCTCTTTCGGGTACTGTACGAATTGACATATCCGGTGATCAGAAAGAATAGTGCGACTGCTGTACGGCCTCCCATAAAGAGGCGCAGGAATGGATATTGAAAGAGAGAGACGGCGCCATGTTCATCGATTGCAGGAGAATTCAGCCAACTGGCAAAACATGAGCAGAGATGATAGGTCACCACAACTATGGCGGCAATTCCCCGAAGACCCTAGATGAAGAGGGGAAAAACATGGTTGTGAGTCAGTACTATCACTGTTGAGATATGGATCTTTGGCATTTTCGGTAAAAAGGAAGTATTGATCACTCACATCTATCCAGTTGTTTGCTCGGTGCTTGTTCGCCATGGCTTGAGCCTGCCGGTCGCTGGAGGGGAAAAGGGTTGATGAAAAAGAACGATCATATTGAATGTTGGCTCCATGTTGAGCAGGACCAGATCAATGAGCACCTAATCAATAGATTTCCGAATGCAACAAGACCTGTCAATAAGATACCTTTTCTGACTTTGTCAATGATCGAAGTCAAGGACCCAAGCACAATTTCGACCGGATGCAGCAGTTGCCGGCATGCCGACACGGACTCGCTTAGTGGGCGACACCTCCTGGCCGCCTCTTTTTGTTTAACAAGAAGCTGTGTAATGGGAATTATGTCTGATCCAGTAAGTCCTACATTTGATGAGCCTCGAGAAACACTTGTTTGCAATTTCTCACGTAGAAAGATCAGCATCAAGGCAAATAATCCTGCTTTTTCTAGAGTTGGCCCTAAATGGAATCATCTACGCCGAAAGACTTAAAGAATCTCTTTCACCCGTCCTGATATCAAGTCTGATCCATTTCAATAATCTGCATTCTTTTTTCCCCTTTATTTTTGTGCTCTTGAAAAACGTTTGCGACAAACAGGCAGTCTGAAACAGGGATAAGCACCGGACAAGTTTCCTCAGGCTGATAGGATGTTCATCGACCGAGATCTGCGCTGCCCATTCCAGAGCCGCCGGAGCATTCCTCCGGCTTTGTCTGACCAACTTGTTGCTTGGTGCTTGCTTTGAATTTTCTCTCATAAGTTCAAAAGGGCAGCATGGTCGCCTCTGTCAAAGGGCATATATCATTTAAAGCAACAATGAGATGAAAGATCACAAAACGATAGTATTCCGAGCGCTCAGCAGCAGCACCCAAGGGGCTCCTCCCTTGGACCTCCCTTTTCTTCGAGATTCACAGACCGTTCAATTTGTCTGACCCATCGCATCATCGATCTTCCTGCACAGATTTCGTGTCAGTCCATACACGGAAAGCACTTCATGCTATTGCGCCCGAGCGCTGATCACCACTCGCACGGCTACTTGCCGCCGCCTTGGAAAGCTTCAA
The DNA here is from genome assembly GCF_001723175.1 of Penicillium oxalicum. Lineage (NCBI taxonomy): Eukaryota > Fungi > Ascomycota > Eurotiomycetes > Eurotiales > Aspergillaceae > Penicillium > Penicillium oxalicum. The sequence continues at coordinate 1,181,789 of NC_064656.1, forward strand.
TCTCCGCAACGCCATCACGCAATTTGTTGGTCACCATCTCAGGAACTTCCACATCTTCTCGCTGGTCCCAGTATCTGGCCCAAGCACCTTCGCAGATATGATCACCTCCGCAGCCAGCAAAATGCACCACATGATCACCCGTTTCCCAGTGTAACCCGAGGGCGTTATAGTCTGGATAAGCATTCATAGAACGTTGGTTCATACAGGCCGCATGGTTTCGAACAATATCATGGTGCTGCCACATGTGTGTCCATCCATCATTCTCAGGGAAGACCCAGTTCTGAGAGATGTACAGTGGTTCGGTCCACATGTCCAGGAGCCAGTCGCTCCACTCGCCCCGTCGCATGAGAAAGTTGCCCACATTCATACCCCAATGATCCAGCGAGATGACAAATTTGATATCCTCATGGCGGTAGGTTGTCGGTGTTCGATAACCGGTGTCTTGGCCTCCAGCGCCGTTGATGGGATAATCAAGCAGGATGTTGCGGTCCATGCCTTGCGGGGACAGTACGTGGTCATAAATGTTGAGCGACATGTTCATGATGATAATGTCGATGTCCATCCACCAGATCCATTCTGCCTCTGGGAAACGGTCGAATGCATCTCGCAGGATTGGAATTTTATTCCAATAGATGGGTGCCCCGTCGGGAAGATTGTAGCTGGTCATGTTCGCCCACATGAACTCTAATCCGTGCTTCAGGGCGTATGTCATCCGATTCTCATATACCATTTCTTTGATGCGTGGCATGCCCAGCATTCGATTATTCCCTGTGCTGCCAGTCACCATGACGATTGAGCCGGGAGCATGTGTATCAGCGCCACCGGCAGAAATGCTGTGAGTCTTGGAACTGCCTCCCGAGTAGAGGCTTCCCACTCCATCTGATATTTTGTCATAAAGACCCGATGATGGAGGCCACGGTGGTGTTTGCACGGCGAGTGCCTTCCATAGAATCTAGTATAGATCTCAGTGTCACTAGCCCTCATCATGGCGCGAGAATCAACTCACCACGAAGCCCGTGATCAGCAGTACAGCCAGGAAAAGCTTTGGCGAAGCTTTCAGCCCCATTTCGGAGGGCGTCGAATCTAGGATTAAAGCGTGGAGTACGCTTGGTTGTCAATGACTCTGCTTCACTAGCCTCACCGAAGAACTGAATATCTATTGGCTTTGAAACAAAAAGAACCTCAGAGCGAAGCGCAAAGAGAGAAGTTAGGCAAGCCAGATTTTGGACATACGGGGACTTGCTGGGGAGGTCCATCTATGGGAGGGTCCGAGCAGTTACCTCCACCAACACAGAAGCATACTGAATAGACAACGCTCTTCCAGGACACCGTATGTACCAGTTGGTTCCCTGTAAAAAGAGCGCTCATCCTTGGGGTGGGAATCCTGGTCATCCGCATCCGGTCGCCGGCGTCCTTCTCAGCGTCACATTCACAGCAACTTGTAAGTTGCAGGAGGGCAGTCGCAAATGATTTGCGCAGTGAAAACCAGCATAATCACTCTTCACGTTGCTGACATATCCTCCATGGTAGATCACAGGTCTGCGTAATTGGTACTGTAGACCGGAAGTTTTTGAAGATCTAGTTAACCGTGGTTGGTGATGAGCTCAGCGATGCGTGCGGGAGCTGCGTGGCCGGCTATACAGAAAACCGCATCCGGGCAAACTCAAACGAGCCGAATCGAGACTTCTTGAGTCCTGATGCGGCGCGGGTCCAGGAATAGCTCAAACAAATGAGAGGAAAACAATCGTGGGTCCCAATTTCTTGAGCTCTTGTGTCTTTTCAAACAAGAGTTGCTCAAGTGATTTTGCTCCGCACGTAAGATCTCTGCGGCCATCTCAGTCTTGCCTATCTCTCGCTTTTGTTTGGAGACTCGAATTGCCAATGGGCGACACCAGCTCAAGATGAGCTTTGCACGAGCGTTACGCCGAGGCCGAATTCTTTTCCCATTGTTTCTCGGTGTTGTTCTCGTCTGGTGCCTGACAACACAGCTGGAGTTGGTGCAAAGAGCATCTTCGTTCAAGGATGTGCAAATCGCAGACTCTTACCATATCAACGAGCATATCGAATTTTGGACCGAATTTCAGCCATTACTTCTCGCCTTTGAGCCGCAATGTCGTTCGCCTCAGCGTCTTGGAAAAGCGCCCCCAATCGGGTTCACAATGTCCGATCCAGCTCCTCGACCCGAGCTTCTGAAAATGTCCCCTCGAGAAATTCTACACATGAAGAGCGCTCACAGTGGCTTTGTCAAAGCCATCAGTACAGACCCGCCCCGACTCAACTACACGGCAGGGACAAAAGGGCTGGTGACCACTGCAGGAGGTTCATACCTGCCCGTCTTGGTGGTTTCGCTGCGTATGCTGCGTCGGACAGGATCGAGGTTGCCAGTGGAAGTTTTCCTCGCCACGCACGAGGAGCATGAGGAGAAAATATGTGATCAAGTCCTTCCCTCGCTGGGAGCCAGATGCATTGTCATGACAGACATCCTGAACGCGGCGCCCGGAACGGTCAAGATCGAAAAGTATCAGCTGAAGCCATTCGCGATGCTCTTTTCCTCGTTCGAAGAAATTCTGTTCCTCGATGCCGACGCTTTCCCTTTATCGAAGCCAGAGTCCATCTTTGAGAACGAGCCTTTCAAAAGCACGAAGATGGTCACTTGGCCTGATTTCTGGGCCTCAACCGCCTCGCCGTTGTACTATCAAATATCATCGCAGGAGGTCGTGTCTACCAACGCACGACAATCGACAGAGTCTGGAGAGTTGCTCATCTCCAAGAAGAGCCATCTGAGGACTCTTTTGCTGTCCACGTATTACAATTTTTGGGGGCCTTCGCACTATTACCGACTCCTCTCGCAGGGCGCACCAGGAGAAGGTGACAAGGAGACTTTCATCACTGCTGCAGCTGCGCTGGGCGAGCCATTCTACCAAGTCAGCGAGCCGCTTCGCGCCATCGGCCATCGCAAAGAAGGTGGACTGGCCGGATCAGCAATGGTGCAATTTAACCCTGTCGAGGACTACAAGCTCACCCAACGAGGGCAATGGCGCGTAAAGGGAGACCAAGCGGTAGCACCGAGGCCGTTTTTCATCCACGCCAATTTCCCCAAATTCAACCCTGCGACAATTTTCTCCAGCGAGAACGAGGTGAAGCCAGTTTTCAATGACGACGGCTCCTTCACGCGGGCTTGGACAATCCCTGAAGAGACAATCCAGGCTTTTGGTCGTGATGTGGAAAAGGAATTTTGGGCAGACATCCTTTGGACGGGATGTGATCTCGAGACGGAGTTTGAGACTTGGAAAACCATGTCAGGAATTTGCGAAGGAGTCAAGAAGTACTGGGAATCTCAATTTGGATCAGAAAATCCGGCTGAGGCATAGCATTCACACAAAGATCCTCAAAATGGCCTCGGCTGTAGCTAGTCGGATGAAGGCATTCCTTCCATCTCAAAAAAAAATCAAAATCACACAAACGAGCAAACAAACACATTTCTATCATTAATCGTATGTTTCATGACCGTTCGTGACTCAAATGCCTTCTTCGCGAATTTCCGTGACATAGGTGAAGAGAAGCAGTTCAAGGGATCACAAATCGTACGGTGTATCTTTTCGCGTGACATAAATCTGGCCAACAAGGACAGTGCATCCAACGACCATCGAAATGGTGATGATCGGGAGATTGATCCTGGCAAAATCAATACTCTTGACACGAATAAACTTTCTGTTCAAGATATCACGCCATAACAGCCCAGCAAGCGATGCACTGAATGCGGTACTGAATGCTCCGTAGTTCACGCCCAAAGCCATGCTGTAGACAGTGGCCCAGAATGTGCGCTCGCTGATGGGTAATCCGTTCTGGTGATGTATTTCTTGCCATGATTGAATCACCCGGGAAAGCAGAATCGTCGTACCAATATTGGTCCCGGCGAACTAAATATCGACAGAAAATGATTAGTCAACAGTCGCCCACTACAGACGTTTTTGCATCAGTCACGAGTCTTACGTTGCATAGAATGACGGACAAAAAGCCCATGCCACCAATAGCGCCAACAGTCCCTGTCTTATTGACCCAGCGGTCCCACCCGTATGCAAAGACAGGAACCCAGCCCTTCGTCACGAGAGCTTGAACGAGAACAAACATTGAAAATGCAAATGGGACAAGTGGAAATGGCATGTGTGAAACCACGACGGTGACGGTTGGGAAGGTGACTTGTAACCAACGATAGGTCTCTTCGCAAAGCGAAACCAGAGTTCGTGGACCTTTCATCTCGGCTTCCTCCAAAATGTCCACTTTCTCACAGCCCTCAGCGAATCTTGACGTCTTTTCGACTGCCACTCGCTTTTTGTCTTGATCAGGTTGGCTTAAGTGATCTGTTCGAGCGGTAGCTTCTGACGTTTTCGGGGATGGCTCAGCGTACGGGCCTTCAAGCACTGGGAATTTTTCCTGACCAGCATCCGCTATCTTCAACCCTTGAAAATCGGATGGGACCATTTGACCTCCTTGAGTCGAGGTCTGGGATGCAATTTGGGCTGAGTTTCTCACGGTCACCGGAAAACTCTGTTCGTTGATTTCAGTTCCCGTGGCATTCTGGTCGTGCAAGGATTGTGGACGCTCTTTGGTGCCCTTTGCCTCCATGTCACGTTGTTCGATCTTCCGTTGGCCCTCAGCGGCAATTTCTCGTGTCTGATGGCGATGCATCCAACCAGATGCAAGATCCCAGCAGAACATGACAAAGGCTCCAGGCAAGGTGACCCAGAACACAGGATGTGTCTCACCCGACGAGAAGGCCGCGTTTAGTGCGAGAAGAGTGATGAGAGTCGACGCCATGATGAAGGCGCCAAACATCGCAGATTTTTTATCCAAAAACGGATTCATGACCTCTTCCAATGACAACAACTTGCTGTCCTCAGTGTCCACAGCTTCCACGTCAGCACCACCTCGGGCGTTAGGAATGTTTGGATTGATCGGATCCTTTTTCTTCACTTCCTCGGGAAGTTCGTGCATCTGGATCGAAATGGGGATCAAAGCCTTGTCCGCAAATATGATATAAAGTAAGAATGGATATAGGATAACTGCCGTGGCCACCACGGGGACGATCATGTTGGCAGTGTATTTGATGAAGGTAATGTTGAAGGCTCCCGCCAGTACCAGATTGGTCGGGTTGGAGGAAACCAGGATCGCAGATGCGATATTAGCGATCGCAAATTGAGTATGGATCCAGGCTCTTGGATGCATGATATTGCTCGATACCCGAGTCATATAAGCCAGGAAGGCTGTGCCAGACAAGATGATCGGGTCATTGCCGATGAAGCTGCCGAGTCCGAAGAAAAATGCGTATAGGTAGAAGAACAATCGATGACCAACGCTAGCGCTTCGTTGAAGAACCTTGAATGCAAGCCATCGGATCAAGCCCGACGCATCAATGGAGATGGCGATGTAGGCTAAGGTGAGGAAAAAGGCCATGATATCAATCGGTGAGATATTGTCGGAGCCCAGAGTTCCATCGTGAACTTCTTTGCGCCCAATGGCCAGGATGGCGAGCAAGAACAGATCGGCTGCTAAAGGTGCGGTCACAAAGTTTAGGGGAAAATTGAATCGTATGAATAATCGATTCTCGTCTCGCGTGGGCGAGGAGAGTTTGCGAGGACGAATAATGCGCACAGCGCTCAAGGTATCAAGAGCCGCATGATAAAGCCACCTTGGAACGAAGATGGGCACTTTGAAAGGAAAAAGCACAATGATGTCTGCGTGGCGACGGGAAACGCGACAATGGAGAGTCAGCCTGCCACGCTCGCAAGCACGGCTTTAGAGATCGGTGTACTCACTGGTGATTACAAAAACAATCAGGGTGACTATAGATCGCCAGTCCCTGATCTTGCTGGTATCCAGGTCTCCTGCCATTTCCGACACTCTGCCACTGTCGAGGTTTGGACACGATGCGGGGTTGCGGTGGCTTCAGACAGCCGACCGTGAGGGTTTTGGTTCTCGTCTACGGCGTCGACACCGGAAATTTCCCCCCCCTTGCCGCGTCTGCCGTTGATGCAATTTCCAAGCACTCAGAAGCGACCGACCTTCTGACCTTCTCCTCTGAGGTTCAATTAATGGACGTCGTGGCCAAAGTCAGCTTCGCGTAGATTCAGGCCTCGAATGTCAGCTGATTGCGCAGTTTCGCAGTGCAGTTCAAGTCCAGCAGATCTTCCTGTGGCATCGGCTTGAGGCGAACAGCGCCCGAGTCGGTCCAAAGCTGGCGAATGGCCCGTCGGGAATCGATTTTGAAATGATGATGTGACGATCTCGCAGCCTGAAGCTGGCTTTTTTTCAGCATGAAGAATGTGGGATGATCAGTCACCGGATTGAAGCCATCTTAGCATCGGATGTCCAAGAGTCGAATAGGCCGGATGATAGCATTGACCTTGCTAGCGCAGTGCAGCACGGATTTCCTTGTCTTTAAAGAGTGCAAGCTTTCCCCCATCTGGGCCATTTATCAACACAGCCCTGCGAGCATCCCTGGGCGAACTAGTCATCAAGTAAACTCCACACCGCTGCCCGTGTGTGAGCCTCTTTTCGGCCTGTTACAGCCAAGATGACTGGCATAAGGGAATAGTGACCCCGCCCGTGAGCACTCAGCCTTCAGACCGTCCTGTGCGAGGCCGCCAAGGGACCTGGTTATACCCTGGAGAGAATCGGGCAATTGGCCAGCGAAGGGTCTATACGTGAGGTGGGTGAAGGGCAAGAAGTTCGTGCGGAGAAACTCGATGGAAACTGTCAACATGACTGACGGACCACAGCCATGTGTCAAGGGGACAAGACTCGACTGATTTCTACGAGAGATCCCTGCTTAGTTCACCTTTCGAGGAAGCAATATTCAGGCACGATTTTACACTCTCTAAGCACTAAGCCAAAGGCACAGTAGAGAACAGAGGTCTTCAGAATCTCCCGGGAAATAATAAATGTGCCATTGTGCACAACCCTACACCCAACCACCCCACGCTGACGGTGAGTGGGTCACCTGAGCACTAGCAACCATGTCCATGTGGGAGTTGTTTATCAAACCATCTATTCACAGCCACGCCGTCCTCGACATCCTCGATCCATCGGGCCGTGTGCATACTTCGAATATTAGGGCTCAATGCTCATACTATATGCATGGCTGGGATGGGGACTTACAGCCACTGATCTTGACTGTACAAGATCTTCACCCACCTGAAGAATCGCACCAGTCGCAACGCAACGCTTGACCCCTCAGATTGGTGAGATGGACAAACATGCACGAGACCCTTGACGAAATGCTCTTAGCCTCTTCCAGAAAGACTAAGCCAACGAGAGTAACCGGAGGCTGGAGTCAAAAGAACACCCCCGGAACACAGCCCCCATGCACGATGCTATCAGCCCAATCAAAAGGGGATCACCGGTTGCCCGACGGCTGATCCTGCCCCGCCTCGTATCCTGCGAGGCCGTTGTGGTGGCCATCACTTGAACAATTTTCCGTTCAAGAGAATAAACCAGGGTGGGCGAAACCACGAGGTTGGTATAGCCTGAGCGTTTTAACGTTCGGCCAGGCCGACTCCCTATGATACGTCTCACCCCTCAGTGCATTTCCACGCGTGTCAAGTCAGGCCTGAGGCAGAGAGATGAGGCTCTGGGTGCTCTCTGCCTGCCAATTACCGTCGAGAGACATGCGCGGCACTAATCGCAGTGGACATGGATGCTGTCAATGCCGTGCCCCGGCTGCAGAAAGGTACTAGGCCCTTTTAACGCAGTCTCCCGTGATAACACCTTGGGATCTTTGCAACAAGATCATCTCAATCCACTATATGGATGATAGCATGAGACAGGGAGGTGTTCATACATGACATCCTCGGACTAGACACCCCCCAAATCATTTCGCAGACGACATTGCCCACTCTTTGCCTTGCAGGGAGTACATGAAGACCTAGCGGCAATGCCAGCTATTCCCTCATCTGTGCATCAGCTCGGAAATTCCCTCATTTATCGCAGCCTCAACGAGGCCTCACCAGTGACCACGCAAAGAGTCCTTGAAGTCGTTTGTGCCTGGCCTGTGTCAGGACAGTATGGGCCTGGAACGCGAGTCTTGTAAGATGCCTGATTGAACGCTCATCGTGCAGCTTGTGCAACGAAGGGAGACGAGCAGAGTCTAATGTGGAAGGCTAGGTATTACGCTTCGATAGCAGCCTGCATTGTCGCCCGCAAACAGAAGTGGATTCGCAGCGCCTGCCTTGCTGCTGCTCTTCTATTCCCTGCGGTTGCGGCTCTTCATGGGATTGTTCTGGCATGCCTTCACACAAGCGGTGAGTTTTGCGTAAGATTTGAATGGAAATTGGGGGAATGCATCGAATTACACAAGCAGATACTAATCTTGCTTCTCACAGGGGCTGTCGATATGGACGTATACGGAGCCTTTCAATTATGTGCTATTGGGATACTCACCGCACCGTTAACGGTGAGACTGTCGAAGACATATTTCGAAAGTCCCGGTCGCGACTTGATCTCCCTTTGGACCGTTCTCCTCCTCGCCGGACTCGTCAGTTTGACTGTCGAGTTCATCCGTCTGAGTCCAACCATTTGCCCTCCTGATGATCCAGCCTCAATCTCCTGGCACCTCACCGGGAATTTCTACTATAACAGCACCTGCAGTATGACGTGCGGTGAGGCGGGTCCCTTTTCACCACTACGACAGGGCGCAGCCAACAACATCTACGTGATTCCTGCACCGTACCAATTAACTTTCAATGCGGCAACACTTCTGGCAGCGGCCTGCTGTATTCCTGCAATATTGTGCCTTGTCTCCGTTTGGATCAAGATCCTGGAGAAGAACTGGGAGAACTTTGCTGGCAAAGGCCAAGTTGGTGAGGGGGCCGACGAGGAACCGATCATGGGCACCAACGGAATCACACCCAAGCAAATGAGCGAAATCACCAAGACAGTGTGGGATTGGCTCCAGTTCATTGAGATCCCGATCTTCACCGCAGCTGTCCTCGCCATTATGATAAAGGGTGAAATGAATTTCTTCAGCGGTCCAGTGGATTACCAAACGGAACCCATCCAAAGTATAGGTGAGTGGTCCTGCTTCCTTTTAAGTGTTCCGCTCTATCCGATAATCTGCAGCTCGTGAACTTTTTGCTGAGTTTCCACCGTAATTGCAGGGCAATGGGCGCCAATTGTGGGAACTACGCTTGCCGCATTAGGCTCGTTGTATCTTTCCTTCGCGACGGCCATGGACGCAGAGCAAAGGGCAGCGCTCCAAGGTCTCTACCATCCGAGGGCAGATGCCCCAATAGCGCAGCATATAGAGTGTCTTCAATGTACCCATATCGTTCCACATCACAAGGTCGAAGCAGCAATTGAGAATGCAAGCCCGGCATGCTCCAACTCCGACTCTTCCAGTGTGCCACACGCCTCCAGTAATCAAGCCAAGACTCAAGCCGAAATGTCTTTGAGCACCGGTGGGAGGACGACAGTCACAAACTTTTTTAATCGCCTCAGCAAGACGCTGGCTACTAAGGCCCATGAGCAAATGAATGGGTCCGGCTTCAATGCTACGAAGAAGTCTTTTCCTCAGATTCCGGGGGAGGGTCTTCGCAATGGAAGGCTGCTAGCTACCCAAGAAGCGTTCGCGCGCCTGCCGAGATCCAGAGCGACAAGCATCACTGGCAGTGTGATCTCTGTCTCAACTAATGGCGAGGGGAGTTCCAGGATACCTCTTCCCCTAGCGGATCAAATTACACTGCAAGTCCCAGCCCAAACTCACAGGCCCGGGCCTCGTTTGTATGCCCACTCCTTTCCATCCAACAGAAGCTCTTTAGAGAGGCCAAACACCCCTCAAGCCCAGTATAATGTCCCTGGGAGTCACGAGAATGTCTCTGCAATAGCCCAACAATCCAGACAGCCGTCTACGATGCAATCCATGGCTGTAATACAAAGCAACGCCATTTCGTCATCGGATATTCAACCGTCTACGCCGATGATTCTCATTTCTTCCAGTCATGAATGTGTGGATAGATCAGTGTGAAAATGGACACACGGTCCGCAAGCTTGACGTGGTGTATGATTGATGACCTTCACGATTTGAGATTCTTTTTGTGATAACCCCTTGTTTCTTTTCAGTATAGCGCCTGTACTATCTAGATCTAATCAATTGGAAGCATCAGCGTGTTTGAATTCGCTGTTGAGATTATCAAGACCCTTCTATTCTACCCTTCGAAAGGCTGAAAGATCTAAATCTTTAGTAATTTCTGAAGCCAGTAGTCATTTCGAAAAGGAATAGGTAGTATTCCATGATCATTTCTAAGGCCTAGAAATCAATCAATTTGCTCATAGGTTACATCCAGTGAAATATTTCTGTGCTCGATTATTTCATCTCAGCCAGCCAGCCCTCTACCATCTCATCAAAGTCGGGACTGTAAAGCCATTCCAAGTCGAAAGGCTTGGAATCAAACCCTGAGACCGTTGTATCATGGAGCTGAGGCATCCTCCGCGCATCAATTCGGGCGTTTAATTCCAAGACTTGGTCTATTCGCGCCTGGCGACCTTTCTGCCAGATCTTTAGTCCTTGCTCCAGATTTGCTTCATTGCACTTGGAAAGAATCACAGAATAGGTATAGACGTCCTCAAACGCCTGATTGACTCCCTGTCCAGATGTAGGGGGAATCGCATGAGCTGCGTCTCCGAGAATGACCACTCGAGAATGTTTTGAAGCCCAAGTGTCAAGCTTTGGAACCATGTAAAAGGGCCACAGATTGATTTTATTCAGGGAGATGTCGGAGACGGCCGATCGCACAATTTCGGGATAATCTTTAGACCCCTCGCGCAGAAAGTCCACACACCATTTCTTGTCGTTTAGTAAGTTGTTCCAACCATCGCGTCCGAGATCAGTAGCGCGCTTTTGTTTCCCAATCAGGACTTCCGATCCATCTGATAATTGCTGCGCAATCACAAAAGCGCCGTGCTTGGGGTTCATGATCGTCAGAGGCATTTCAAACGTCTCTGTCTCCTTGAGTTGGCTTGTCGGCACGGCGGCAGTGACGCCCATTGCGTTGGTGAAATGAGGCTCGAGGTCAGGGTACAAATATTGTCGCACTCGTGAGTGAATTCCATCGGCCCCGACAATGCATGCCGCTTGGCTAGTCTGGCCATCTTCGAATTCCCAAGTCACCTCCGTCTCTGACTCGCTCAGGATGCGAGTGAACTTTTTCCCATACTGGATGGGCACACCCTTCTCCTGGAGCGCAGTGACAAGAGCGTCAATCAGTTCGTGCCGGTAGATTCGTAGGGCATCGTAGTGGTACTTCTTGTTGTTTCCGAACTCGAATGAGTCGAGTGGCTTGTCGGTGTAGAAATGCAAGTTCTGGAACTCGAAGCCCTTGAATTTGATTTTCTGATAGATATCAAGACTGTCGAGAATGCGCAGAGCATTGGGGGAAAGCATAATCGCGCCTCCGATGTCCAGTGAAGCTGATCGGGCTTCGTAGATTGTGCATGGGATGGATTGTTTGTGCAGGGACAAGGCTAGAGCAAGGCCTGAAAGTCCTGCGCCGATGATTGCAACCTCGTTCGAAGTCATATTGATTGGGATTGCCTGATTTGCTCAAGCAATTTGAGGGGAGTGCAGGTGTGTTTTTGAAAGGTTGAAGCAGATATTTGAATTTTGCGTATCCGGAGGTATCTTGTGTGTTTTATACTTGCGAGGACCGAGTAGTTTCTCAGGCACCATCATCTCGATAACGACAAAGTGACTTTCCTATTTCGGAATGAGGCATATTCACCACCTCGTACAAACCTAAGCAAACTAGTCTGGCTGTGAAAGAGCATGTCAAACCAGAACAATGCCGTGATCGATGTGCTTCTCCGAAAACAAAGGCAGACGATTTCACATGTCTCGGATCCGAATGACCGGCTCCGGGCAACGAGTCCGAGAGCGCGAATATGGGAGGCGTCTCAAGTACATCGATCATTGCAGGGCACTAAGTAGTCAAGGTTGGGAGATTTCGAAGTAAGAATTACATATTGGTACAAAAAGTAGAGAGAAAAGATTTATTTAATTGAAACATGAGCGGAGTGTCGTGTCCCATGATTGCATCGAAAATTAAATGGATGTCCTTCCTTAGGAAGAACTTCCGTCAATATCACAGCCGCGGACAGGTACATACAAGCAACAGTCATTCCTTCACAGAAAAATTCGACTGGCAGGACAAGACAAACGAATCAGAGCTAGAAATATTCTAAATTGGAAAACCGAACCTCATGACAACACATTAAACATTGACCAATTCAAAAGCCACACGCAGGTTGAACGTTCATGGTGTGATCGCACACGTTACACAGCCAAGCCTCGCTCAAGAAAGTATTGCTCCAGCTGCGAGCCTAGAGATTCACCTTCAAAGATTCCGGCAATGTATTGATCTGGCCGCAGTAGATAGGCCGCATCTTTTTTGAATCCAGCTGAGGAGTGTTTCGTATTCCATTCAAAGACAAACAAGGAAATATGTTTGTCCTCACACCATTTCCGTAGGTTGACGTCGGGTAGACCATAAACATGGACCTGCCAAGATAGACTCTTCAAGGAGGAAAAGTTGTCGCAAGTATTCGTCTTGACCCATGGCAAGCGGTCACCCGGCTGGATGATCGCGGATGCATCACCGCGTTGATTGAGAGTGCTGTTTCCTCGATAGGAGCAGACTAGCTGGGATCCACGTTTGAAGGCTTCGTTTCTGACCCTTTGGAGCCGCATGACAAACGGCGCCACATATGGAATGATCCAATTTCGCATCATGTGTGCGAGATAGCTGGAACTGGTGAGGGTTGTGAATCCTTGATCAGTTGCGCCAACGATATTCAATGCGAAGGGTCGTCGCTCAGACTCGAAGGTGTCCAAGAGCGCATTTCTTGCCTCTTCTGTCATGGAGGACTGCTTGATCACAGTGGCCAGCTTCCACGCAAGGTTGATCGCATCCATGATGCCCGTGTTCATACCTTGGCCCCCGACCGGACTGTGAATATGCGCAGCATCTCCAACAATAAAGGCTCTTTTGCTGCGAAACTTGTCGGAGACGCGATGATGACTGCGATAAGTGGAGAACCAATTCACTTTTTCCACATTGATTCTCGAGGCCTTTTTAATATCCGGAAGAACGTCCTCAAAGGTCACTGCTGTGTGCGAGTACGCGGAGGAGACATGCGAAGTGCCGTCGTCTTTCGCCATTATTGTCCCAATCAACCGTACGCGGCGTTCTTCAACGAAAGGTAATACCAAATTGAAAGTATCATCCACAAAGGTAATATGAGCCTCACCATTGGACATAGGACTTTCTTGCTCTCCGGCTACCATGTCTGCGATGTAGAAAAGTGGGATATAGGTTTCCCCTTCGTAATTCGCACCGATACCATGGCGGACCACTGAGTGAGCACCGTCGCATCCGACTAGATAGCCAGCTTCGCAAGTTTCCTCCTCGCCATCATCGTTTTGCAGTGTCGCGCTGACAGTGGTGCCGTCATCAGTAAAACCTTTGAGTTTCGTCCGCCTCTCGACGAAGACACCGTTTGAATTCAATCGCTTCTCGAGCAAACCCTCATGCACATTCTGTGGCAACGTAAACATGCAAGGATAGGGAGTCAATTCAGACCCAAATTCCTTGAGGGGGATATGGGCCCTGCGAACCCCATTGACCCATACATTGGTAGCGGGTATCTGGTAACCTCGCTGGACCATCTCATCCGCTAAATCAAGTTGACGATAAAGCTCCAAAATGCGTGCATGTACAACAAGCGCGCGAGAATCAGGCGCTGGACCCGTTGATTGATCGATAATTCGAACTTTCACACCTTGGTGGTGAAGCCAAAGGGCGAGGACTAGGCCTGTCGGGCCGGCTCCCGCGATCAAAACGTCGATTTCAGGCATGGTCTGGCACAGAAAGGACACTTAAAAAAAAAGAAAAACAAGTAGGTTGAGGGATCAATTGATCTCAGGTGGGAGGGTATCGAATTAATGATTGAAATTTTTGAAATGTGACCGAAAAAAAACCAAAGCTGTCAGCAGTGAAGTCGAGCGCATTTGCTCGATATAAAGATGGTCATGCTGTCCATAGTGTAAAGTTTATTTGGGATGAGTCCGGCCTTCACAACCACCGACACCGAGCCTCTTCGGCGGGAAAGAAGAAACAATTTTAGCGCGACTCTCGGTGGTCGGCACGAGACCTGAATTTCCGGTTTTGCGACAGTCTGGCGATTGTAGTTTATCTCGAATAGGTTCAATATGGCGCCTACAAGGATCGCCGCTTGTTTTTCTCTCATGTGCAACTCTAGGGCCTGGGCTCAAAGACATTGATTGGACCGAGTCCAGTAGAGCGACTTGGGGAGCGTAGCGACCGCTCAGCTACCCTGCCAAGAATTACACAGACCTTGTCATCATCGTCATATCTTCGCCAAGGGGATCCTGACACTCATCCAATAGCCGGTCCCATTCGTTCCAGTCTAAGGGACTGTCACCGAGAAGACATTCAGCATTCTCGGCTCCAAGACCCAAGAGACTTTCGGGCGGCTGCTGGACTTGCTGCTCGAGAGCCTCACTTGCGTCTAATCCCGAGTTCCCGTGTTGAGCATTCGATTCTATGGTGCTGTCCACGTTGTCCAACATGTTCCTGATCACTGTCGGACAGGCTCTTGGCGGACAGCCATTTCTCCGGCAGTCGTCGGTGTAACCCCTCCACGATTTGATGAACAATCTTTGAAGCGCCCGGTGAAGGGCCGTTTCTGAGTTTTTCCATCTGTACCGCACATAACGACCGTAGATGCTGCCGATAATTTCCCAGACTCTGTTCTTCTCGCACAAGTCATCCCTTTGGCGCATCTCAGACAGGACGATGACGATGGCATCCCATGGCATGTGGTTGGCCATGTGCCAAGTGAATTGCTGAACATCTGGGTTTGTCTGGCCGTAATCGGCGTACTCTATCATTCTCAAGCAGTTCTCATAGACTAGATTTTTCTCGGGCTGAGAAATACGAGTACTGCTGTCCCGATGGTGGCGAGGATGATGTGCCAGCAGTCTTGTGTAATGACAGACTGATCGGATCATGAGGGTGGTCACCGAGTGAAGAGGGATTGACGGGTCACAATACCTCAGGAATTTGCGTTCCATCACTGCTTCTAGCTCATCGATAGATCGATCCTTCTCGCTCAATGACATTTCTGTGGACGTCAAAAATGCCCAGGGCGAGCCGGAGCCAGAAGCGTCGCTCCTCCAGCGTCGAAGCCAGCCCCCGAACTCGCTGCGAGCCAAACAAAAGATCATTTCCGTGGGACCTTCTTTCTCGCACGCTGGCTCGGTCATTCGCGGGTCAAGATCGCTGTCATTGACATTCATCGGTAATTGGGTGTCAGCATTGACAAAGGGAGCGGCAGCAACTCCGCAGAATTCAGCCGAGGTTCCTTCCAATATCACTAGCTGGAGCCAAATACGGCGTCGCATCTCGGTCTCAAAGATTGATAGGCCATGGTTGGAGCCATCACGATGGATTCCCATTCGTTGTGCCATACGTAACGCAATCCCACTCAGCGTCCAGATTGTGTGGGGATCAGAGAAGGATCGCATTGATAGCTGGACGAGGTTCAATCAGCAAATGCGGGTCATGGGTGAAGTAGAGAATGCTAGGAGAACACACCAAAAATAGCATGTATGCTTGAAGGACGACTGTACTTGATGAACGGAGAAACGAAGCATTCCGAAAAGCCTGCTGTGCTCCTCGTCGACACCTAGAAAGAAGGCTTTTTTTGGTTTCGCCAAAAGCTTTATCAACTTCTTCGGGCCGCAGAGACGTCAAGGCAGCACAATACACTGAAAACATCAAGGCTTCAAATTCCTTGTTGACCTTTTCTAAGTCGCTCATAGCATCCAGAATCTGCTGCTGAATAGTGGGCACATGCACAACCTTTGTCAATGGGTTCACTCTTTCCAGGAATGTTTGCCATAGTTTGAAGATACGCAAAGGGTCAGGGTGCAATCCCACTAAGCTTGTTTCCTTTTGGGGACCGGCCAGCAAGAAGGAAGCATCATCACCTCCTTGGGAGACAATATCACTGTTATCATCCGCTCCATCGCTGAAGATCTCAGCGGCATCGGGAAGCTGAAAGGCCATGTCAGAAAATCCCTCGATGGACCAGAGGCGCGGGAATATCGAACCTCTCGGCTTACACTTGTCCATAGCGTGCTAGCAAGACGTAAGTAAGCCAGGAGGGTTAGGAGGTTTAGAGAATTACACAGGTATCGGGCTGCTCACGTGTCCACGTAAAAGGAGTTGCCTTCCTTCAATATCATCTTTCCAGAACCGCCTCTGAGCTCCCCGGCACTACTCGTAGAGTGCTTTGCCAGCGATGTGTGCTTCTCTCTATCTGCTGCAACGGGTGTGTGTCTGGGTGTTTCCCGGACCGATCGTTCCTCTTCATGATGCGCATCTGTATCTGCATCGCGGTCTCTCTTGCGGCGCCGTGGAGGCGGTGGCGCTTGATAGACGCAGCCGACTCTTGATTTGGCGCAGTTTGAACATGGCTCCTGACGATCACATTTGACCTTTCTCCGATGGCAAACCACGCAGGAGAATGATTTTGGCTGCGCCGGTCGCATATTGCGCTCCTCTGCGAGATGTTCGTGTCGTGGTATCCGTTCCAGGCATCTCACAAACTAGAGCTAGAGCGTTGATGCTTGTGTCCTTCACAATAAATCAACTCAGATTGTACTTTTGAAGAAAGCGGTAGAGCTTCTTGAAGCTACCTTTTAGTCTCTGTTGAGCGACCCGATGCGTCGGGTAACGACATGTGAGGACGAACATTAGATCTCTGTGCCTTAGGCAATAGCCCCCCCCCTTAACTATTGATTACTCCTCACAGTCGAGGCCATCTGCCGCGTTCTGACTGCATCGGTCTCTACGTGCTCCAGACTCTGTTGTATTTGGAAGAGCCGAGCGATTGAACATACTGTCATTTCATATCATTGGGAATGCATCACTGACATCACCAATAATAGTCCGATTCATCGCGAAGAACGTGACCGCCCGAACATGCGAGCCACCCGCCTGGTCTAGCTTGATTTACTTGCTTCCAGGGCTGCTCACGAGGTCTTTGTTTTTCACTTTACTACTGGAAAAACCCCCCTACTTCAACGACATGTACAGCTCAAGGACGTGAAGTGCATTATTTATGACGTTTTGAATGACCATAACATGAAATCTCCAAGGTGATCATTCACCACAAAGTTTTGTTGTCTCCAGGATGTGTTCTGATGACCTGGTTTGAAATGGCACGGTGTATCGTGGAAGTGATGCAATTTCTCCCTTCAGTATCGCCTGGTGCCTGAATTTATGCTGTTGGCAGAATATGCTTACTTTCAGTCCTTGGAAAGGAAATTGGAAAACACAAGATATTTGTAATGAGCTCCTTCTTGAGACCTGAGTAGTCGAGAAATGGATATTTACAGGCATGGGACGTGTTTCATCGGGACGTCATCCCCAACGGTAGAAAAAGCACAGAACAGTAGCGAGCGGAGCGGATGCATCAGACATTCCGGTCAAGTGACGGGCAAGGAAAATGTGGCTCGTGCAGCAGACATAAGACAAGCACTAGGAACTGCTAGCGATTGGGAGGGCGCAATTGGCGTGGAATTAGTGTACAGTATGGGAAAAGAAGGGTTGGAGAATCGAAAGCATCACGAGATTAACACCCAAAGTAGGAAGAAAATCTAGATATATCCTTATTAGCTTGCTTTTTGTGAAGTCGAAAAAGACAATCGCATACGCACCATCAGGATTCCAAACATCTTGGCAATGAGCCAACGGTTACCAGAGACCCGGGTCCAGTATTTCATGAGCTCTCTCTGGGCCCCCTCGACATTGTCCACCACGTCCTCGGTATTGGCGTCAATACGTTGGATCATTTCAGACTGCTCACTGACCATCTGAGCCAATTGGCCGAAGATGCCACCTAGTTCATTGATGGTCCGTTCAATGGCCTCAATGGCCTCCCCACGGGCTTGAACATAGGAATTGCTTGACTGCGCTTCCTCCATGACCAGCAGTTGTTGATCTGAATGCATTGACGACTGTCCCAAGGGCGATGGATTCGAGGGATCCAAGGTTAATAAGTCGGATGAGTTGCCTTGGTACCCTGGTTGAGGAGTACGACGGCCGGAGGTATTATATAATGGGGAATCAGAACGCTGCGAGTCAAGTGCACTATGCGACTTGGACGAGACTGAGGACACAAAGTTTTCCGTTCTTGTTCGCGAAGCCTGGATATTTTTTGTTCGAATCTCCAGCACGTCTTTAAAGGAGGAGCCCACATCTGCAAGCTTGGCCTGCAGCATGACGACGACCTGCGAGCGGGGGACGGTCAGCCACCAAATGCCAGATTCCATCTTCCATGATCCCTACGCACATTGTCATTGTGTTCTCCTTCTTGATCTGTTTTCGAGCGGTTGGACTTTGGATGTTGCGCTTGTGTCAGTGCAGCTAAAGAGGCAATCTGCTGGTTCAGCGCAGCCAAATCTTGCTTGATCACGTATGTCAATTCGGAAATTTCGACCGGCCGATCGTCGAATAGGGTCTTTCGCTTCGCCACTGCGGATCATCAGATACGTTTCTCTCTCCTGTGCAGATAGATAACCAGGTAGCGCGAAAGGGAAGACTGCTAACGGTGCTTCACTTACACTCTGCCAAGCGTTGTAACTTCGCAGTCGTCCCAGTGATGCCTTTCCCAATGTCACGGGCCCTTCGCGCAAACTCCGACCGACCGGCTTTACGCTCCTGTTCAGGCGAAGAGAAGCCATTTGCCTGTCGCTTTTGAGCGTCGGTCAACAGTGCCTGTCGCTGTGATCCGGCCTTTGAAGCACCCAGACGCTTCTGCGCGTGGCCGAGGATAGCGCTGAACTCGCTCGTACGATCTTGAATAGATTGACCCGTCATAGTTGCGCGACCAGAAGTGTTTCGCAGCCGAGCTGACAAGGAGAGGCGTTTGGTGTTGTAGAGGTCTCGTCAACGTGGGTCAGTCTCGACCCAGGCCGGGGGGGGGGGGGGGGGGGGGGGATTTTGGACAAGAATGGGGCGGATCCAAGGCCGACGTTCTAATCGATAAGGGGGAGGCGTAGACGTGTCCGGATGCAGGTGGAGTGGCGTCAGCGGGAGTGCCTCGAGAGTCGCAGGAACGATCTCAAAAAGGATCAAGCTCTAGCCAGAGATCAAGGAGTCGCCGTGACGCATCTACCAGCCAATTCAAACTCGATCAAGCCCTTGCTAGGTCACTTGGCTCGTTACAGCGATCCCAGACCTGAGGCAACCTTCACACCTGCTGTGTAGATATCACGTGTTGCGGAATAGTACCGGGGCTGCGGCTGGGGGGTTGGCTACATGGTATCACATGATCCCTGGGGGATAGATGAGTCCGGCCTCGCACCTCATCAGCCTAACCATGCTCATCCTCTCGCACTCCGTTCTTGCCTACCACATAGGCCGCTTTTCATTACTAGGAGCAGATATCAGAAGGGCTACCGGTTTCTCATCTGAGACGGAATTAAGATCTTTTCCATCGAATAGACAAAGCCCATCATAGTCGCGGCTTCGTGGCTCAGCGAAGGGATATTACCAAGTGATTTTCAGCATATTATGAATAAACTTGAATTCTGCAGAGGTGGTTCGTTAGCGATGCAGGGCAGGTGCCCACCAAGTCTGCCACCTTAGCCAATGTCTGCAAACACCTTCGTTTTTGAAGATGGCGACGCAGAGTTTGGCAGTTGAAGACATTGACTTATAGATGGTTTGTTGGAGGCGACCCACAATACAGCCCTAGAGGGCATAGATAAACACTCCTTGCGAGTGATTCGATGGAAGCAAGATAGATTCGACAAGAATAACATACTATTGTAGAGTTTGTAAACGAGATTCCTTTTCACTGTAATATTCGTCCTTCTCACATCACTGTAGGTGAAGACCTTACCAGATCAATAGAGTACCCTCCTGACCGAAGTAGCCTGCCCGCTGTAACTTAGTTGTTGAAGGACTCCGCGGTTACGTCAGCAGCACCGTCCACTGCTCTAGCGGCGCCGTTCATCCTAATTTTAGCTCCGAGCGGATTGCGGCCAAAGACTTTACAAAGTGCCAGGGGAAATGTCCATCTTGCGAGAGTCGCGGCGGTTTCAATAATCCCTGAATTCGATGATTTCTAGATTTCAAAAGCATCATACTCTTTTCGATTCCTGATCATCTCCAAAGGCAGGCGGACAAACGTCATTGTGAATGCCAGGACTCCTGCGCTCCAAACATCATTCTTGGCTGCCGCCCGATCGTAGCTTAACCACCTGATTTGATCGGCGCTCGCATTGTCACTTGCGACACTGCCCACGCAGGATCCCCTCATTGAGTTCAGTACTTCTCAGTTGGCTCTGAACTTCAGCGCAACTCAACAAGACTTGAAGCGCATCTTCCCCTGGAAAGTATTGGGAGCACCATCCACCAGGTCTATCATTTGACCAGCCAGGCAGCAACCTATGCCAAATACTTCAAAAAACCATCGCAAGGTCCCTGTCTACTGTACTTAGCCCTTCACCCCCTCCTGATGGCGGACCATAATCCTCCATGGCATGGCCGAGTGGCCCAAAATTCGTGAGTACAAAGTGCTTTCTCCGTCGGCGATTATTTGTCTCTAAAGCGTAGAGACTGACCTTCGGCCTTTCAGCTCCCCCGCTGCGAATAGTCCACTCTCGCCTGCCGGCACTGGCAGCGCAACTCCCTCCTTCGAGCGCAACGTCAATCGTCAGAAGACCCAGCGTTGGGTCCAAGCGAAGCAATATTCCTACGACGGTGGTGACTGGGGCGACGATGACGATGATGAGGACGAAGACGAGCCGTCGACGGCGCATGCGCCTCCCTATCTCACACACAGAACGGCCAGCACACCTGAACTGAGCTCGGGGCGTCTACCTGGGTCTGCCCCGGGTCGGGATGAATCTCGCGCAAGCCCTCCTAACGATGCAAGTAGACAGCTTCCGACCGTCGGCGAGCAGAAGCCTCTGCCTTTCATCCGCCCTGTCGACATCTACAAGCGCATGCGTGACGAGCGAACCCCCTCGACTGAAGACGTCGGCCGCAGTCGTTCTGAAGAGCCTCCAAGCTTTGCTCAACCGGGTATGAACATGGACGAGACGGGTGCAATCAGTGGCAGCGATAGACCCTCGGCCGATGAACACAACGTCCCGCAACAGACGCAAACAGCCCCCTCTATCGCACTCCCAGAAATGAAAAGACTGTCAGGCTTTGGTACCGACTTCCTCGGTGCAAATGAAATGACCGTCTCACCGACGACGGGCAACACTTCTGCGGATGTTTCACTACACCACAATCCTTCGCAAGCCTCGCAGGACTCTCAGGCGTCCCTGGGATTTACATCGATCGTGCATCAAGCTTTTGATGTGCCGGAAACCCCTGGTTCCACGACCGGCAGTCTGGTGCGATCTGACAGCGACGGGACTTCACTCATCAGCCCCATAATCAGTCACCACGCCAGCAAGAGTGAGAGAACGCCGACAATACACGAGGAGCCTTCGGAGTTCAACACTCCGACTCACGAGGTTTCAGGAGGCGCCGGTGAGGCGCCACTTTTCAAACCCGGTCATCGACGGGATCTCAGCCTTCCCGATCGGTCCGACAGCCCTTCTCGACAGCCTGTCATCACGGACAATCAATCACCACCTGCTGGTCAAGCTGAAGTATCGTCTGTCAATGACCAGGTCCATCCGGAGGGACCGGGTTTTGCTCCCGCCGCGGCCCCCGCCGCTGGAGATTTCGTTGCTCCCCTCAATCTTGGGAGCAATGGCACTCCTGCGAGCGAAGGCTACAGAGGCGAAATCCCGACCATCGCTTCGGTCAGCTCTGAAGCCTCGCCGCAAGACACTGACAATGATCGACTGCGAGAGGAGATCATGCGATCTCTGAGTCGGGAAGGCTCCCACGAACCGGATCCTCAGCCAACCCCAATGCTAGAGGGGAGCATTCCACCATCTTCGGGCGGCCAGTGGAACGGTCCAGGGGCCTCGAATCCCAACGAAGGTTCGAGGCAAACACAAACTGAATCACACCCAAACTGGGAGAGCGCAGAGGCCTTGGCTGCTCAAAACTCCTCATCGTCCATACTACCAAGCACCGTGACCAACTCAGCCCGGGCGGAGCCTCAGAGACCCAAGTTAGGACGCCGTTTTTCGTGGGAGTCCGGCTCGTCGGACGAGGAGGCTGCTGTCCCTGACACCGTAATCCCCTCCTCAGGCTCAAACGTGGCTGCACACCAACCGGAACCTCTTGTGAAACAGGCTCAGGAGCCACCTTTGTCTGCTCACGATGTCCCTGAGGAACATTCGCACGAACCTAGACCTCGACTTTCGATCGTGCCTCCAATTCCAGAAAATTTCGATCCCCCGCGGCAAGTCGAGGATTCTGTTGCAGATCAGTCCGCCGACGGGCAAATGCCCCGACCGGCTGAACCTTTCAAGGTTGACGAAAGCAAGTTGCAGGGCTTCCGGGATATACTCAATAAAACGTCCCCCCCAGAACGTGTCCGCGCTTTCAACCAAACACGCGATCAGTTCGCGACTATCGATACAGGTCTCACGGCATGGCTTGAGTTTACAGTGCAGGCTCACCCAGAACATGCAGATCTTGTTTATTCTAGTCAGACACTGTCGTCTGGGCTCCCGAGAAGCTCTCCTACCACTCGGAAATTCCCCAAGCTGGCATCCTTGAGCAACTTGACCTCCAAGGACGAGGGGCCCCCTCATGGTCCGGGCCACGTCCGGCGTCCGTCGGGTCACATTGGCACTATCGTCAGCCGACAAAATGTTGAGCAGCGCGGCAAAGACTTCCTGCACACTGCCGGTGCATTCAGTGGCAAGGCCGGTGAGGCTGCTAAAGGCTTTTTCGCGAAGGGTAGAAGCAAGTTTCGGCCGAGTGGAGACAAGGTAGATACATGATCTCGTTTTTCTGTCTTGCTATTCTGTGTCTCTATTCCTATGCCTTGCTCATGTAGGCTTGAGGGTCTTTCTTGGGGCCTCATATGAGGGAGGCGTATGCAAAGCTCTACCACCCTGATATATACCCTTGGTCTGTGCGAGCCTTTTATGCCTTTGCTTCGTGCCTTGGACACAAGCCTGTATTCTATGGCTTAGGGCCTTGAAATGTGGGACACGGCACGAACGATTCCCATATTCTATATCTGACTCGATTCGGCTGTTTCAACCTCATCCCAATTCTCTGTCTATGTGGAGGCTAGTTCTGATCTGGGTAATGATATGTAGGTTGATCAATCGACTCGTTCTTCACGCAAAAGCTTGCTGTTCCAGCTCTCATCTCCGTCGGAGTCGCCTCCAGATGGGAAGCAGGACTCTGCCCATGGTAGATCATCCCTGCGAAATTCTGTGGACTTTGGAAGCTTGCCTTTCTTCAAGTCCGGCCAGAACCGCAGTATTACTGCTGCCAAAGCGACTGCAATGAATCCTGCCCCGTCAATAAACGATTGGGACTCCCCCAGTAACGAACCTACAGCGGATCCGCCTGCTGGAACGAACGGCTCCACAGACACGGCGGGATATAACAAGATACCAGCACGTCCTCGGAGTGAAAGCTTCGGTCGTCGCAAAAGTGACGGAGCCGTGCCCATGCGATCAGAACCTGCTATTGACTTGGAGCAGCAGATGATTACGGCTCTCCAGTTATCGCCTATTGATAGTCCATCGCACCGATCGATAGCTGTCGACCCCCTTTTTGGACCAAATGCAGCACCAGACCATTCACCTGTTCATGCAAGTGGATGCCGGAAAGATGAAGTGCCAAGATCACCAAACCACTGTTCCATTTGTATTCCCTCCATTCATTCATCAGCTGAGCAGGGCATTGTGCAAAATGCTATTTCCAACGACATCGAAACTGGAAGCTCATCTGCGAACGTTTCGGATGCCAGGCAAAACCCACCACTGCCTCTCCGAAGTCAATCTGGTGAGGAAGAAGCATTCTCTCATAATCTCATCCCCCAACCATCAAACTTGCACCAGCGAATTTCGTCTGTATCCACTCTTGGATTGGATGAGCGCCTGGTTGATCACTCTCCGGAAGGTGAAATGGGATCGCCTCCCTCGCCATTACATCCATCAGAGATCAACGAGAAAGAACGAGAATCATATGTCACCACGCACGATCAATCTGGTTCAGAGGCTCCGGAACCCGGGGTTGCGCTCCCATTCGCTCATAGAACTCCGGGGATAATTGCTCAACCACCCAGCTCCGCAGAGATTCTTGTCTCGAAGCGCATGTCGCTCGGCGGCTTACCCCCATCTGCCCCAGACGTCCAAAGCCCTCTGCGGAACGAAGTGGTATATACGCCTGGGACACGCAGCAGTATGCTCAGCTTTGGTAGCTTTGGTCAACATAGCGATCGCGACAGAGCCACGCGCCCCAGTACTCCTGCCAATGACTTGTCACGACCTTCTGATTCTGCGGAGTCAAAGCTAGGCAAGCTGAAGGAGTTTGGGCGCCGCCGCCGGGCGTCGGTGGGTAATGCACTTGCTGGATTTCAAGAGAGTGTATCAAAGGAGATTCAAGTTCTTCAATCCCGAAACTCTCAGGGCGAGGTTGAGCACGCAGGGACTGGCGGGAAGAAGAAACGAGCCATGAACCGGATCAGCGTACGTGCCCTAGTTGGCTGTCCATTTTGATTCAGGGAGTTCTTTGGTGCTGACAATTCTCAAGGGCCTTTTCCAACGACATCAAGCTGCACAGACAACGCGAAGCAGCTCCCACGTACCTTCTGCGGATGCTCAGTCTTCAACTGAACGCTTTGGCGGCTCGAATGCCGAGGAACATCTACCAGCCCGCCCTGGTCGTCCTATCCCAGACTCTAGCAAAGGAGAGCTTCCCGAGATACCCCTGTCTAGCTCGGGGGCATCGCCAGATCATTCGCTACGTGCAGCTAGCCCAACTCCTAAGCAGACAAAACCCTTCAGAGATCCTTCTCCGAGTGGGCGATTCTACTCCTCAATCCAGTCACCAAGTATTCAGACACCGGCTCAGCATTTTCACGGCAGTAGCAACACCCACCCGGTCCGGCCACTTCGTTCTCTTCCTTCCGCGACACTCAACCAGGGCAAATACAGCCCATCAAAGCAGATCTCCTCCGATGGAAATTTGCCATCGGAGCAAGATTCTTTCAAGGATCACAATGCCGAGCAGACCAAGCCCCCTTTGCCACCCAAGTCCTTTGAAACCCCTCAGGATCCAGGGACGGAGTCATCGGTAGGTACTGATGGCAAGGAGTTGCCCCCTGTCCCTGCTTCTTCGAGTGGCTCTCACTGGGCGAGTGCTCGATTGGTCAATCAGACCCCAGAGCCTGTCGAGCTCCGTGTCACGCGAGATGATTCTAGCGAGGAAATTCACATGTCTTCCACATCATACCCCGGACAGGAATGGAAGCCGGATAGTTACTTTTAGCGTGCGGCATGATACCCATGATTCGATGTTTGATTTTTGAAAATTGCATTCCCCGATATTGGCTGGCGATATTGAGCCACATACATCGTACTCGAAGCGTTCATCTGTTCCTTGCTGTTAGAAGCATAGGATCTGGAATGGTATTTCTTTCGAATGACAGTCTTGCTCACAGAGGGCATTGTCAACAAGATTTGTTCCCTTATTTCTTTTGCTGCATAGATCCATCGATCGGCTGTGAACAGAACATCTTGATCTCGAGGTCGTCCAGCCAAAGATGTCAATTTATCGATGAGTTACCTACCTATGAGTTACCTACCTATGTAATTTTCCGGGGCAATTGAGAGGCGACACAGGCTCTTCTAGCCCTGCGGCGATGTGCAGAGAATGCTCTCCAGAGACGCGGACTACGCAAATGGCTCGAGACTCGGTTCTTTTCTTTTGTCTCTCTCAGAATAGACAGACGGCAATGGATTCTTCCATCTTTGTACCGGTCCCTCTATTACTCTACGTCGACACTCGGCTCTTCCGTTGATTTCGACACCTCCCGTCTTCGTCTGTTTCTGCCGTCTCACAGGTGGAAGTACAATTCTCCGTCAACCCGCCATCTTCCCCCACTTTACCCCAGTTCTTTTTCAACTCGGCATGCGGGGAAAGAAACAAGCTTGGTTACAACCCCAGCTTGGTGATAGACGCTTGTTCTATGTGGACTGCCTAAATGGACTCAGATCATCTCCGGTCCATCAATTCCATTTTCGGCGATCATGGCTTGTCAGGAACAAACGCAGTCATCCCCCGCCGACGGAGAATTTCCCGCCTGTAGGTATGCATCAGTGAGGGTTGCTCTCGGTAATTCGCTATTTCCAGGGAGTTCAGGGCCATCTGAAAGAGCTATAAAAGGGACGAACACACCATATCTGCTTGTTCCAGCCCGTACGAGAAACTCGCGCCATCATGATTCGTTTCTACCTCGCGGCGATCTTCGCCCTCCTGTGGCATACGGCCGTCGTGCAGAGTGCAGCTCTGAACCATGTCTCCCGTGAGCGATGCCAGTTGTCAGGGAAGCATTGTCCCAAGGGCACAATCGTGGTCTCGGCCTCGAATAAACATGCCGATTTCACCACCGTCCAAGCTGCCATTGAATCTCTGCCGCAGGATGATACTGCCCAGACGATCCTCATTCTCGCCGGTACTTACAAGGAGCAAGTGAACGTCACCCGTGCGGGCCCGGTCACGCTGCTCGGCCAGACCTCGTCTCCGACAGATGCGACCAAGAATCAGGTCGTCATCACCTGGGCGGCGGCTAACCACGATAATACCGGCAAGTCCGTCGACAATGTCTTCTCCAGTGTACTGGTTGTTGCTCCCACTCTCGATGCTAGCGTGACTGGGTCCGGGCCTACTGGTAACCCAGTGCCGGAGGACACTCCCTTTGGAAACAAGAACTTTCGTGCATACAACATCGACTTCACCAATACCTGGGCGGAGTATTCTGATGGACCAGCCCATGCACTGAGCTTCAGCCGTGCCAATGGTGGCTTCTACTACTGCGGATTCTACTCATACCAGGACACGGTCAGTGAAATCCTCATATTTACCACACACTGCAGATCTAGCCGAGTCTCGATGGGGGATAGAAGATGACCATCCTCGTCCTTCACCATCGTCAGCCCGCAGTCAAGAGCCACACTCACTTACCCACCCTCCCAGGTCTACGTTGGTAAACTCGGCAACGCCTACTTTTACAAGTCCATCCTCGCCGGTCAAACCGATTTTCTTTATGGCTTCGGCACCGCCTGGATCCAATCCTCCGACGTCCTGCTTCGCGGCTGTGGCGGCGGCATCACCGCCTGGAAAGGCACCAACACCACTTTCCCCAACAAATACGGCGTTTATATCGTCGACAGCACCGTTCGCGCCGCCAACGCCTCCATCGCGCCCAGCATCGTGGGTGCCTGCGCTCTTGGCCGCCCATGGAACTCCCTACAGCGATCCATCTTTGCCAATTCCTACGAGGATGGCAGCATTCAGCCGAATGGGTATATTGACTGGATCATCTCGGGCGTGGGACGGTACGAAAAGGGCGTGACTTTTATGGCGGAATACCACAACCACGGGCCGGGATTCAATCAGACTGGTCGGATGGATTCCGGGTGTCGATTGTGCTCGATAAGAAGGGATATGAACCGTACGATGAGCCTCGGAAAGTCTTTCAAAATCCAGAGGGCAAGTTCGGGGATGTATCCTGGATCGATTGGGAGACTGCGCGAAGCAATTAAAGACGAATCAAAAAAAAGGGAGGGCGGAAGAGAGAGAAAGCTAGCAGAACATGAACCATTATTGAAAAAAAGAGGGGGAAAAAATGCGACTCTTCTCAAACACGTCATGAATGAAAAGACGGTCAGGAAGGAATGGAACTGGTGACTTACCTCGCCATTGAATGGATTTGTAAACCGCCCCCCAGTCTAAACAAAGATATCTCTTCCAGAACTGGCTACTATCTCCTAGAACTGATCCAGGCAAACATCCCCAAAGAGCAAATTCTCTCGGATGTACTTCACCTTTCAACTCCACCTAGTCAACAAAATCAGGCCGCCATCCTTATGCATATAAGTCAATAGAGCAGTTTGGTAAGAAGCTCATTTCATATCTACCTAAAAGTGTAACTTTCCTCCATCAATACCTCCCTAGGCCATTGGGGTCACGCGGAGCAGGCAGTTTGATTCCATTTCATTGCAGAAAGCTCGGGGAAGCTAGTTCTATTGATCGGATTAACATCGCCGAGGACTGAAGGTTGCAGCCAGGATCAGAAATGGGAGATGCTAAGAGAAAATGCAAATTCATAGCGTTTGTGGCTTTTCTTCAAGTGTCATCTGTGTATGATAAGAAAGAGTATCTTCTTGTTAGAGTTGAGGGATGAAAGAGTAGACGGAATGAGGCTGTGTCTTGAGGGTATGATGGGAAGGTGCCACACTTGGATAGTCAACCCCCAAGGCCCCGGAATGCACAGGAATTCAACCCGACGGACAATGGGAGTAACCTTTTTTAAGGCAAAGGGGATAGAGGCGACAAGGTATAATAGTACCTACGACGGTCTAAGAGGAAAAAAGAAGTTTACAATGCACAGTAAATCATTTGAAATCCTTCGATGGCTTGAACTAACTACCACTATTAACGACACGCATACACGATGAGAAGAAAAAAAAGGCTCGCAACCCATTCAGCCCGAAAGCCAAGGGGGGAAGCAAGCAATAAAAAACACAAAAAAGTCTATGATACGGGGGGTAAAAAGGGGGGTGTGAAGGGAAAAGAAAAAGGCGACAAGCAAAAAAGCAAAAGCCATCTTTTTCCTTTCCTCACGGTATGCAATGTCCAGATGGTTCGAGCAAAAACAGAGAACAGACGGGATCCGCGTGGTATCGATAGAGCAAGCGGCACGAAAGGACGAATGAAAGATTGGGAATCAGAAAAAGGAAATTGGATTATTGATCTCGGAACAGGAGCGAGTCAAGGGAAAAATTAACCATTGTGGGAGATGGGTAATGTCAAGGTGTGCAGCGGAGCGCACAACCTTTACTCATCCTCCTCAACATCATCGGCGCGAGCGCCGAGGGTGTAGCGGGACTTGCCCTCACGGTCAACCTCGTGCTCAATGGCCAGCTTGGACAGGTGAGCAATCATGTTCTCGATCTTGGTGTCAGCCTTGGAGCGGGTCTTGCGGCCAAGGTTGTCAAGGGCGGGGATGATGGTCAGGAGGTAGTAGGCGACAGCAATGATGACAGTGACACCAATGGAGTAGGCCCAGATGACAACGACGGTGACGATGTCGACGTGGCCGTTCTCGGTGAAGTAGGCAGGGTCCTTGGGGGAGGTCTGCTCGAACTCACCACCGGACAACCAACCGAAGAGACAGAAGAGGGTGGCAAGGACATCGACAATGAAGATGGCAATGACCAGCTGCCACGAGGGCCAGGTCTTACCACCACGGGTGACGAAGATGAGCCAGTTCTCAGTCAGAGCAATCTCGAGGAAGAGAATCTCCTGAGGAGAACCCCAGTTCTGGATGAGACCACCGTTGGACAAGAAGAGAGAACCACGAACGATCCAGGTAGCGGCAGCGAGAAGGACACCGAGGATGACGGAGATGACCCAGATCTTGGGCAACTGCCACTCGACGGGACGGGCCTCGAAGTGAGCGTTATCATAGGCAACGGCAATGGTGGCAAGATCGGCGAACAGGGCGATGAAGACGATGAGGTCGGCACGGACAGTCTCGTTGATGATGATCATGGAGGTGACGAGGTAGATCTCAAGGTGCAGGCAAAGGGCGATACGGTACTGGATGTAGGCCTTCATACGCTGGAAAATCTGACGGGCAAGCTTGATGGCATCGACGATGGTGGAGAGACCGGGGCCAGGAAGACAATATCGGCGGCAGCCTGGGCAGCCTCGGTGGAACCCTCGACAGCGATACCACAGTCAGCCTTCTTGAGAGAGGGAGCATCGTTAACACCGTCACCAGTCATGGCAGTCAAGTGACCACGCTGCTGGAGCATCTCGACGACCTGGTACTTGTGCTCGGGGAAGACCTCAGCGAAACCGTCAGCCTTCTCAACGAGATCGTGCTGAGCAGAGCCAGCAAGACCACCGTGGATCAGACGCTCAGAGTCGTAAACCTTGGTACCGAGAGCAAGCATCTTGCAAGTCTCCTTGGCAATAGCGATAGCGTCACCAGTCAACATCTTGACGGACAGACCAAGAACCTGGGCCTCAGCGATGGTGTGGGCAGTATCCTCACGAGGGGGGTCGAACATGGGGTACATGCCCAGAAGCTGCCAGGGCTCACCCTCCTTCTGGACGGCGACACCAAGGGAACGGAAACCACGGCGAGCGAACTCGGTAGCCTTGTCACGGTAGAGCTTGGCCTCCTCCTCGGAGCACTCAGACATGTTCAGGATAGCCTTGGGAGCACCCTTGGCGCAGATGTAGCGGACACCGTCGCAGGTACAGACAGTGGTGATGCGCTTGGAGACGGGGTCGAAGGGAGAGTACTTCTCGGTAACCCAGTTGCGGGCGAGAATCTCACGGGCCTTGGGGTAGCGGCGGAGGGTCAGGATGGTAACCTTGTCGATGGGGTCGAGGTTCTTGACGTTGTGGGAAGAGGCAATGGCGGCGACGGCCATCATCCAGTTGACATCAACACCCTCAGCGACGTAGGGCTCACGGATGGAAAGCTGGTTGGCAGTGAGAGTACCGGTCTTGTCAGAGCACAGAATGTCGACACCGGCGAGGGACTCGATAGCGGTGAGCTTCTGGACAATAGCCTTCTGCTCGGCAAGGTAGGCGGCACCGACGGCGAGGGTGGTGGTGGTGACGACGGGGAGACCGACGGGGACACCGATGATCAGGAGAATCAGAGTGTAGCGGAGGAGAGTGTTCTCAGAGTTCTCGGGGGTGGCGATACCGAGGTGACGGAAGAAACCACCGATCCAGGCGGCGAGAATCCAGAACATAACGAGGACGAGAAGAGAAGTACCGATGTTGTCCATGACAGCCTTGAAGTGACCAGAGTCCTTGGCACCCTGAACGAGAGCGGCGGTCTTACCGACGAAGGACTGGCGGGCAGTGGCGGTGACGATACCGTAGGCCTTGCCGCGCTTGCAACCGGTGGTGTAGTAGCAAGTGTCGGCCATGTACTTGTCGACGGCGAGAGACTCACCAGTGATGGCGGACTGATCGCAAGCAATCAAAGAGACACCCTGGTGAACCTCGCGAGAGTCCTCATCGTCATCCTCGGCCTTCTCCTTGAGAGTGTCATCCTGGGAGCTGATGAGGTACTCCTTGTAGGCCTCGAACATCTCGGGCTTGGAGTAGTCACAGATCAGGCGAACATCGGCAGGGATAACGTGACCCTCCTCGACAACGACGATATCACCGGTAACGAGCTCACGGGCCAGGATTTCCTCCTCCTGACCGTTGCGAACAACGATAGCGCGCATAGCAATGTCACCCTTGAGAGAAGCGACGACATCGGCGGCCTGCTTCTCCTGGTACCAACCGACGAGAGCGTTAAGCATCAAGATACCGATAATGACACCCAAATCGATCCAGTCACGAAGACCAGCGGCGAGCAGGACAGCAAGTTCCATAACTGTAAGGGAGAGAAGACGAAACATGTTAGAGAGTCATGATCAATGACGGTATCCCCGCCGCATCTGGATGGCATGCGGATGGTCGCAGGATTGGAGGGGGGGGATGAATTCTGCTCACCATAGAGAATAGGACCACGGAAGTAACCAATGAACTGGACGAAGATGTTGGTCTTCTCAGTAACCAGCTCGTTCCAGCCACACTTCTTGCGGCGGGGCTCGATATCGGAGGAGCTGAGACCGGAGCGAAGGTCGGTCTCGAGCCACTCGTCAGGGCACTGCCAGCCCTCAACAACACCATCACCCTCCTTGGCCCAGAACTTCCAGAAGGGCTTCTTCTTCTGCTTGGTGCTCAGGGCAGCAGCGCTGGAGGTAGAGCCACGGCGGCCATCGCGGGCAGTCGAAATGTAGCGGTTGAGAGCTGAGTACTCATCGAGGCTGCCGTCGTTCACATCACCGGCATCGCGGTGACGATCGCCGTTCTCGACGTCGGGAGCATAGGAGATCCTCCGCTCCGCCATTGTTGCTGTTGCTTCGGCTCACAAAGCTTCGGAACCCAACGATCTGAGCAGATGCAATGACACCAACACACAATGGCAGGGATGGCGTGAGACGGAATAGTCCTATGAAGGGAAGAGAAAAAAAGGAAAGGAGGACGAGGGTGGACGGGGACAACTTTATAACACCTCTGAGGGGGGGTTGTGGGAAGGGTTTGGAAAGAGGCGTGCGAGGAACCTGAGGGAACGGACACCAGTGTGGATAATGGGGCCTTTTTCTGTGAGGGAAATAGGAAATGGGAAAAAAAAAAGAAAAAAGAAAAAGCGCAGAAATGAATTAACTGGATTTCTTTTTCTTTTTTTTCCCTGGGACCCGAAAAAAGTCTGAAATGGCACACTTCCCAATGAGGATTAGTCGCGGATGGGATAGGGAAAGCAGGAAAAATTAAAAAATAAAAAACAGAGGTATGGTATTTGACCAGAAAACTGGGTTACCGCCGGCCCTGGTTACTATGGGGGCCCGGCTTGGTTGCTGGGGCATACCATTGTACTGAGGACGGGGCTCGTCCACTCAACGCCCAGCACCGCTTGCGGTACCTGATACTCTAATCTTGCTGCCAAGTCTCGATAACTTTCCCTGCGTGCCTCCCTTGCCCAAGTGCCAAGATCCCATCACGTATTTGATCTGCCCAGAGGTCTGATCCAGCGTGGGGAGAGAAGCCTTGGCCGATGGGAAGGGGGCGGGGGGAGGAAGGCAAGAATAGATCGGTTCTGATGCCTGTCTCAATGCAGACCATGTCCTTTGCACCCTCCGTTGGCCCATCTCCCAGTATGTCTGCGTGAGGTTCTTCTACGATACCTGCGCGTCGCCGGCACGTCAGTGAGCACGAGTTCGCGCTCGGAGAAAGCAGACCGAGAGCAGCCACTGACACCCACACTGTGTCCGATTGGGTCGGCTGAGTGGATTTGGTAACCGTATTAGGCTTAGTGTGGTGAATCATAACATCCATGATACCACTCACGGTATCGCACCGAAACCGTTGTGGGAGAGCACTAGACCTTTTGTGGGATAGGCGAAGACGAGTGAGCCAGAAGGGAAAAGAAAAGGGAAAAAAAAATTCAGACTCTTCTGGTCCGCGACCGGCACTGGTCTGCCGAGTACCACACGAGAGATGTCCTCAGTAACAAAAGCAGTAACATCGGTACAGTCGGTACAGTCGGTAAGGTCGGTACAATCGGTACAGTCGGGTGGACTCGGTGTCCCAGACTGCTCAGGGCTACCATACTGTCTGTACTTTGTATCACACAGGGCAAATCTACCCGCTGAGACGCTGATAATTACTTGTTCGGACTACCCTCACGGAGTCTTCGCCAAGTGCGGTGTTCCCCAGCTGCTTCCAGCTTGACTATGCGCGATTTTCTCTGGGGGGGGGCGCGTGTGGGATAGCGAAATCAGAGGGTGGTAATCTCCCATCCTGCCCCCCTCCAGACTTTTCTCTTCCCCCCAGACGAATGGATAAGAGATTGGAGTATTTGGCACGACTAATGCAATTGAAAAGGTTCATTAAAATCAACGTAAAAAAAACCTCCAAAAAAAAGGGCCTTTTCCCTAATCGCTCGTGAATCAGAAATTTGCCCGTTCTATCCGAGATGGATGGAGATATGATATGTCTGTACCTGAAGGATAGTTGTTTGTACCTCACTGTGAGGACCATTGGCACCTGAAAAGGCGTGCATGATTGTAATTTTCTGCCTGGGACGGTGGATATGACGCCGGTTTCCAATGGTGCAGAGGCTCCCCTTCAGTGCTCTGAGATATCAGTCAGGGACTGTAGCGGGAGCACTCGTCTGATCATGCATACATGTATTGATCAAATATTCGACGATCCCCTCCACGCCGTCGCACTCTACCAGGTCACGAGGCAGTAGGCATGAGTCTCTATGGATGTCCATGATCTGACAGTCTCAGGTGTCTAGACGGACACTCGGTCAACGTGGATCCCAAAGCTTTTACCCACGATTTAAGACAAAAGACTGGCGATGGAAGCATCTCTACATACTCGTCATGGAAGGCGTTAGAGTAGCCTCGTCGGTCAGTCCAGCAAATGCAGGCAGATCATCAGCAGTGAAAGGCCCTCAGCGGTCTTCTCACCCTCACCCTCGCCACGGTCATATTCCATCCATTTGAATCCATTTCTCCAGTCAAGCAAGGTGGTGAACCTCGCCAAATTTCCACCGATGCATCGCCCAAGTTGCCGTTTTTCTCTTTACGTCTATTGACGCTCCATTTTTGCCCCTGGTTCCAGATTGGACTCGGCCCTGGAACTCTGATCATGCATACAGCAACCTCTCTGACGGGAACAACGTGGCTACACCGCACGTTTTGGGGATTTGCCCCAGAAAACGGAAACTTGTGGATGAGGTCGGATCCAATGTTGAGATGGTTTCTTGTTGTTGTTCCCTTTCCAGCGTCTCTGCGCTCGGCATGATCCAGACCGGCCATATCTTCATTTCTCTCCTCTCCACGCCACCCCGTCTTTCCCGACCGAATTCTCCAAACATTGAACTGGGCATGGTCGGAGACCTCACTCGGACCAAGGCCGGAACCAGCCAAGACCACGCCCAAGGGCAACGATCGCCCCCCCCCCCCCCCCCCCCCCCTCTCTCTCACACTCACTTGTGGGAGGTGTATTCGAGGCCAGCCGTTTGCTTTTCTTCCCTCAGGCTCACTCCGACGAGTCGATAGTGTGGCACTCGGGATGGTATGCGTCGCCTTGAGGAGGACACCGGCATGACCTCACATCCATTCGCACCGACGACCCGGATTCAGTGCTGCAATGGCGCACTGTCTCATTCTCTACGTCAAAGGAGAACGAGTGCGCGATCGCGGTTCTTTTCTCTTTCCTCCCTAGTGAGCGCCAAAGCATCCCGTTACTGAGAATTAGTTAGCAATGTGTCGAATGTCACCATGTGGCCACAGTAAGTCATGAAGGTACCAGTCGCCATCAATCATCATGTTCCAATCCACACGAGGCTGGAGCTTCCTACTCAAGATTAGTACCAAAGAAGATCATTATGTCACTAGGTCGACCGTTTTTTTTCCCCCTTTGTTTTTTTGTTTTTCACTTCCCCCTCCATCTTTAGCGATAAAGTACATAGGTCAACTCGAGATGGAGGAATCGCTGTTCAAAAATAATGTCTTTTTTTTTTCCATCAACACATCCCCGCGGAGAGCCATTCACCCTCTTCTTCACAATCCTCGAGGATCCAGACAGTCGCATCCACCTGTCCCGACTAGTGCGCCCGTGGCCCTCCCTGCGTATCTCACTAACCATGGGCGATCGTTGCCCTCCCAGAGTCTCCACGAGCCCGGCGAGGCCAACGCGGCCAACGAAGCGACCGAGTCCGAAGCGTCATTTTATTTGGGCCTCCGTGAGTGGCCAGGCTGACCGGGCACGACTCCGCCCGCGCCAGCCCGACTTCGTCTGGAAGGACCCGGATACGCACCCAATCAGACGCGTCCGGTGTGGCCGATGATTTCATCGTCTGGATAGATCGGCGCACACGCGGATTCGGGTCTGACGCTCAACGTGCGAGTTTTTCCTCTTTTGGGGGAGTCAAAAGGTCGGCGGCGCCAGCGTAAATAATATGACCCTCCACAACGATAATCAGGACTACCGATGGGTGTCACTTCCCTTGTAGCAGGTACCGAGGGATCTGAGAGCTGAGAGTCAAGCCACTCAGAGTCGTGACTAGTGACCGAGTCAGGGTGTTTTTTGATCCCAGTTGCGGTAGCGGCAGCGAGTCACCTCACTTGTTCCCGACTCTGGATCACTAGGGAAAATGAGCGGTCTCGTGAGGTTGCACGGTTCCTGCAATGACATGACGGCGGCTGCAAGGCTTTGCGTCGAAGTGTACATTCAAGTCAAGTTGTCCCTAGGGCCACCCGTACGCGAAGGTTTCGGCTGGCGTACGCCGGCGACAACAGACTCCCTCATTCGAGATGGTCATGCCGGTCTATCAATTCAGCGTCCCGGCTGATCCGCCAAACCTGGTCCCAATTCGAGAAGGGAAAAAAAAATGAGGCTCCATCCATTTTCGCATGTCCACAAGCGAGAGAGAAGTTGGCCGAGCTGGTGCCGAACGGCCCGGCAGGAGGTCAAGATCTGTACTCGTCCATCGGTATATTCTCTTCGGTCATTTCAACGCCCCATCGATCATCGCTCTACAACGGAAAGGGAGGTAGCAAAGGCAGAGTAAGCGAAATCCTATAAAATCAAGCGCCGGGGAAGGTGGCGTTGGCGCCCGCTAGGCCTCCGAAAGAACCACCAGAGGAGGATGCATAGACCTTATTCCAGCAGACGGGAAAAAACTCTCACGCTGACATGTCATGACCTGAGATGACATGGTGCACACCAAAGGAATTGCAAGCCATCCAACACGGATGATGCGCATCCAGTTCACCAGACCGTCTGCTAAGCATCGCGACAACCTCGCCTACGTTCTGCGATTGGTGCTCTCTCCACCTTTTGGGGCCCCCTCCATCCAAACCCTGTAGGGCCAGCGCAACTCAATTCAAGCCCTGTCCATTTTGATCCAACCACAACTCGGCTTCCACGTACAAAGTTGCACACTGCACGTGTATGGCAGTTCTCATGTGGTCCTCCCCCCAGTAGAAATAGGCCCACTCTGTGCTACCGAGCGAATGATGGAAAATTCGAAGTCAAGGTTTTCCTCTCCAGCTGGTCCCTAGGATATCATCCATTTTCTTCCAACAGGACAATCTGTGAGTACTGCTGTCTACCCCCTCGTGATGAAAAAGCATGTTTGATCCATGATAAGCAAGACTTGATTCCTTTTCTGGAGGTGAATCCCCCGCTCTCCTTTTTTTTCCTTTGATTGACATCCGGTCTTTGCCAGAGGTGGTGTCATGGGGAGCGGGTGTCGAACCATCGGCACGGTGGTTTACCAACATGGATGGATCTTGGCAGTACTGGGACGAGGTCACTGGTGGAACTTGGGCGGCTGAAGCGGTACACTCTGGGTGACACCTTGAACGGCGCCACAAACATGATCAATCTGCTCAAAAAATGGTCTATAGATGATGCACTACGTATTTGGACCCGATGCCCAGAGCCCTGTCGAGACTAGAATCTCGCCCTTGACGTTCAGAAAAAGGAAAAAGGAGTGCCTCAACTTTCAGTAACGTAGGTATGATGTACCATGATGATGATATGATCGCTTTGATCGCCGCCCAGACCCGGTGCCTTTGCACATTTGCTCTGCTGTGTCCGTCCGGTCCGACGCGACAAACCACCAAACCTGAGGCACCTGAGGCAGCACACACATTCATTAGCCTGCCGCTGTACATACACCATCACACCCACGCACAGAGGTAGCAGTACTACACTGGTGACCATTAGCCACTGACTAGTAGTCAGTGACTACTACCCAGCAACTACTACCTATGCACCTTTCTTCCACACCCATCATACCCGATCTCTCTTCCTCCAAATTAACCATCAATCGAGCATCTGAGTCCCCATCTCCAAATGTATATAAATCCGTACCGAATTGGCGACTCGTCTTTCCCTATGACCCTTCGTCCGAAACCTCGCTCCGGTGAGGACGGCAGCTCAAACGGGACAAGACAAAGTCGTCAATCCAATCGCAACCCTCCAAGTCGAGGGGGACAGATCCGCATGTGTACAGGAGCTTGTTTCGGGTTCGCTTGATAGGTGACTTATTTCCAGCACCCGCCCCCAAGCCAAGTGGGCCGGTCTATCTCCTGAGCGCGGCAGACGGAAATTGGCTTTCGAAGGCGGGAGATCCAATCCCCCCCCCCCCCCCATTCACGGGAGAAGGGGAAGAGGAGACGGGAGACCGTGAGGGACAGAAAGAGATGGTCGAATTAGCTCTAGCTCTAGCTCTAACCCTGGCTCTTGCTCTAGCTTCT
The DNA here is from genome assembly GCF_001723175.1 of Penicillium oxalicum. NCBI lineage: Eukaryota > Fungi > Ascomycota > Eurotiomycetes > Eurotiales > Aspergillaceae > Penicillium > Penicillium oxalicum. The sequence continues at coordinate 1,219,905 of NC_064656.1, forward strand.
TGGTTTGAAAGTTCTGACTTTGGACCTTGATTGACGGCTACGACTTGCTCTGTTCAGTAGGCCGATGGGATTTGATCTAATGCGTCGTGGTGGAGTGAGGTTTTCTTGAAAGGGGAGAAAGGACTATCATGTCTACTTTATTACCAATGATATTCCGATAGTGAACCCGAGTTGACGCGAATGCCCATGAACTACTCGTTACAGACCTATATCCATCCATATGGATTATCGGATACACCCCTTCGTGGATATTTTGGAATGTCCGTGATATGGCCCGTGCAGGATCATAAAAACGACAACATATCATCCATAGACATGTTTCCGCTTCTCCAGCAGCACGCTTTCCAAGATCCTTTTTTCCCATTCCTTCTCAAGAGAAACAAAGGTAAGCTCCCCTCGGCCGGCTTCAGAGCTCACGCGACAGCCTAAGAACTGTACTGTACCTAGATCTCTAACCGTAGTATCGCTATAGGTACATCCCGCCTGGATCATCCCACCCCTGCAGGTCTATATTCCCCCCTACCCATGCGTAATCTTCAATGCTTATAAGAGCGATGGAGGCAACGCTTCGTCCTCCAGGGACCCCGTGCGAGCGATTGGGGGATTCTCGGGGGGCAAATTGAGTTACGATCCTTTCTCCGGGGGAGGGACCGTACTGTAGTTCGTATCTCCCTTTCCACTCCCCCCCCCCCCTTTTTTTGGGGTCAGTGTTGCTCCTCTTGCTGTCCGATATTTCCGAGGGGGGCTGCTCTGGCGGTCTCCGGTCGGAGTTGGGGGGGAGGGGGTGACTGAGTTGCTGATGACTGCATGAGGGTAAGAGGTCTATGGTTCCTCGGGCTGCGTTTGTCACTGCATACCTTGCAGTGCATAATACGTGGTCGAGTCCGAGATTATGCCAGAGATGGGGAGGGATTTTTCTTAGAAATTGCTTTCTTTGACACCTCGGCAGACAATCATCTCGAAGATACAAGATGTGGGTATCTTTGTGTTTTTTTCCTTTCCCAAGTCTGGTGTGGTGGTTACAGTATGAAAGTGCTGAAGTATTTCCCGTCCTGTCATTCGTCACCAAGGATTCTGTTTCGGTCTTAGTCAAATCGATAGTCCAAAAAAAAAGAAACAAGGGCCAGTGCTTCAAATGATCATCCGAGTTGATCGCGGGCTCCTACAGAACCGTCAAACTACCTTTACTGTTGCTTTTGTTTTCGTTTTTGGCGTGTGAATTCTCTCAAGTTATGTATTTCTTTAATGCTATATCCAAACGGATAATATCATCCAGTCCAAGACCAAGATCCAGAAGAGGAGAGAAAGGGAGCCGCAATTGAACCATTGAAGAAAGAGGAAAAGTGGAGTTCGTGGACGTGGCAGCAGACCAGTCATGATCCTCCCCTCCCCCCAGCATCTCATCCCATCCCATCCAGACCCGTCATACATGGTATTCCAATTCCACCGCGTCTTCTATCCAGTCTGTCCGTCTCTTCCTCGATCTCGCTTCGACCGCACCTGAAAGAAGAAACTTGACCGGCGATGGAGATGGAGCCTCGACGGCGGAGTCCGCTTATCGTGTGGACGGGAGGAGGACATTGGAGTCGTGTCGCGCGGTCCACACTATGTTTCAATACGCTAAGCTACATCTACACGGGGAGTGAGTGGTACGAGGATTTGATTGTCAGGTACATTTCAGTGCCGTTCTGCAATCCATGTGGACGGAGGTATCAAATTGGAGACGGACGAACAGGGAGACACGACGAAAGAGAGAAGAGAAAGCAAAAAATAAAAGTGGAGAGCTCTCTGGTGAGCTCCAGCTGTGGCAGCGGTAGACCCCTCGGTCTGGATGGACTCCCCGGCACGCATTACCCGCGCCAGAAGGACAAACTTACAGCTTGTGGACGCGGGACTGGAGAGGTGTGCAGACGGAAAAAGGATACAGGAGTGGAGTCGCCCGAGATGGAGATTACTACCAAGTCGAGTCCGGCGCCAAATGGGTCAGGTACAAGTCCGGAAGCATATGCAGCGGGAGTTTCATGATCGTGAGGATAATTCCAGTCGTCCGGATGGACTAAAGGGATGACGAGATTTATTTTTAGGGGGGAGGTTGAGGAAATTGGTGTCTTCAAGGCCAACCTTGGAGCTAGATGGAGGTCAATTCCCTCTTTTGGAGGGAGAGGTTTGGGAGGATCGACGGGATTCAACTGAGAGCGTCAGGAATGAGGAACTGCTCACTGCTCTTGATCATGATTTCCCGATGACCTTGGTCCATCGTGAATCGTACATACTTTTTTTTTTTGGTAAACTTTGTAGCTGTGGAATTCGAATCCAGCGCCGGATGAACATCAAGGTCAATTCGTTGAAAGTGACATACTGTACCAATATGAAAAGCCCAAGCTACATGTGAATGGTGTCAAAGGGACAAAACACAGAGATCAAGAACGATTGCTGATTCTCCACCGTTGTTCCGTGGAACGGCTTCAAATAGGTGGAAAACTAGCAGTGTAGCGTTCCATATGTGATGCCAGCTCCAGCGCCCAGTCCAGGAAGCCAGTCGGTTTCCCGACACGCCGTGGGCTATAAGGATACCACCGTTCGCGCAGACCTGTGCTATTCAAAACTGCGGAAGCCTGCTGAATCTCATCAAGCTCCTTCTTTCAGAGAATCTAGATTCCACCGGGAAGATCTGAGATTTCCGATCTCATTCCCACCCGACATTCTTCGAACCGGGGGCAAGCATGTACCAGTCTGCGATCTCCCCCCGCCTCCCGAAACCATCCACCTCGACGAAGATTCAAGGACGTCTGACCGATGCAGAGGTTCACAGGCTACGCTGCATAAATACGAAATCAGCATAGAATGCATCTCGAAAGGACCCTCGTCTGAAAATACCCCCCCCCCCCCAAAATGGATGAACTAGACCAAAGTAACCACGACAAGTTCTACAAGACGACAAGATCATGCTCGATTCAACGATGAAACGAAAGAGCGCCGCCTGGGTCTTGGGGATCCTCCAACTCAAGCTGCGCATCGCATCGCATTGCATTGCATCACATCACCGCGACCGTTGCGATGGAACACCCTCGGACGCATGGATGAGGCGCATCCCGAATCACGGTGCAACTCGATCATCCCCGGGCGCAAGGATCGTTTAGTGTCCGTTCCACCTTCTTCTACGCAGCCGATATCGCGGATCAAGTCCGAAAGACTCCTCTCTCTTTTTTCTTTCTCTCTCTCTCTCTCTCTCCCTCGCTGGGTCAGGAAACTGCACCCTGCTACGCACACGCGCACCCACAGAGAGAGAGGGAGGGAGCGCGCGCGCGAGAGAGAGGTTGTGTGCTATTCGTGGACGACTTTGACACCGATGGGTTCAGTACAGTCCTTGAATGCCCCTTTTGACCAACAAATCCCAATGACTGGATGACACTTCTCTTTCCAACTCCCGGGCTTCCCCGATCAACAAAGATCACCCTGCATGACGCATTGCATCGGGACCACACGTCTAGCAACATTCATCTTCACGTTGCGCTCATCCATTACTTGGCGGACCATTCTTACCCCCCCGGTGCCCCAGAGCATCTCCGAGTTGAGTCGGAGAAAACGGCAGAGGCCGTTTTGTTGCGTTTCGTCTACACGAGGTCTCCGGACCTTGTCATCCCGGTTCCTCAGCACGGGCGCATTTCATGCATGCAGATGAAAATCCCTCACGACTTGGCTAACCTTCTTCTAGACCCGGGCCCAAAAATGTCCGGGGAAATACGGACAAAGCGTCAAGGCTTCTCTATCTGGTACTGATTCGATCATGATAGAAGAGTTGGGTTTTCTATGGTAGGCAAATTAAGGGAAAGGAAATTTTTAAATTTTCTTCGCATAGAGTTTTGTAATTGAATGGATCGCCTTGGGACGCCAATCAAGCGCGAAAACACCGAATTGACTTTTCTTTTCTCTATCATCTTGACACTTTGGAGGAGAAATGATTTTTTTTTTGCCACGCCGGTCACCGCATGGCAAGACCATGAAGAAGATGGAGATGGACGATAGACCACCGCCAGGCTTGGCTTGGGGCACTTCCTCTCGAGGGCCAACGGGAGAGGATCGATCCCTTGTCCTCGTGCTCTCGGATTTCCATACGCGGGAAGAAGTCGATCTTTTCGAACCTTTTGCCGCGTTGGTTCGCCACCCGGAAAAAGACCCTGGACTTTCCTCGGTACCTCCTGTCCTCTAAGACTTCGTAGAGGATAGTCAGCTCGATGGAGATGTGTATATGCCATCCATTGCACTGCACCCACATGGAAAAGGGAACCCTCCCCGAAGCCTGACAACCACGATCATTGTGTGAGTTAATTTATCTCCTCGGAACCCCCGTTCAAAAAGACAGGGACCGACCGTAGAACAAATGGGCTTGACAATGCATCCACAAATCCAAATCGAGTCTTGCCCGGCATCTCGTTCCGTCGAAAATGGTCGATCAAAACGCCCAAATGTCCTGTCAGACCGACTCGATCACCGACTTTGAAGGAAAGTAACGGTACTCATCCACCCCCTACGGTCCTACGGTAGCCCTGAGACCCTGCAGGACCTGCTATACGCGTAGGTCCGAGGTAGTGGTACAGTCATTTCCCTCCCCCGTCTATCCGGTCGGGTGTCTTTGCGCGTCGAGCAAGTCTGGAGGTGTCACTTTTGTTTCCCCAGTGGGGTCTCCAGAGTACTCCGTCCTTGTGGGTGGCGGGGGGAAGAGGAAGAGAGGGCATGAGACGTGGGACTAGAGCTACAGCTGTTCATCTCCAGTCTCTAGGCTTTTCGATCGCCTCGCCGTGCTATGTACCTGGCTGTTACTTTTTCTCTTTCTCTGTCTTTCTCTTCTTTTTCTCTCTGTCTCTAGCTCGAGCATCCCTCCCTTGATTCGTCCCAGGGGAACCACAAGCATTGTCAAAGAAAGAACACAAAAAAACGACCAAAGGACGGATGACCTAGATTCGCAGACCGACCGATGGGACGGATGAGCCGACCGAGACGAGACGACTTTGGAATTGAAGCCGACTCCGACTTGCCGACCGTCTCAAGCAGCATGGCCCGTGAATGCCATCAATCAACAGGTCAAGTTACAGAGGGGAAAAAAACATGTATTTTATTGACCAAAAAACACCGTCTCCTCAACTCACCGACACCCAATCTGCCTATCCCCTCCCAAAAAAGAATCCCAGACACATGTACCACTACAGAGACAGAGACACGTCCCCGGCGGGTTCATAGATGAATAGGTCAAGGTATCATGATCCAGTTCCCGGTATGTCCCCCATTCACTCACCTTCCACTCCCTCTACCCTCCTCCATACCTCCCACTGTACCTCCTCCCAAATTTGCCCCAAGTACTGTAGTGTCAAAAAAAAGGAAAGGGTGGAGTAGTAAAAAAAAACAACCGGACAAACCAAAGAGAAGAGGAAGAAGTAGACAAAGAACCGGAGAGCCCCTCCCTCCCTCCACCACTCACAGAGTTTTTTTAAACATTTTCCTCCTCCGAGTTTGGTCTCCAATTTTTTTTTTCTCCAGTCTTTTTGCGTCTTCCAGTTGGAGAGAGGCTCCAGGTGCCCGAGATCGGGATCGTCGGGATGGGTTTTCTCGACGTTTTCCAGAAGCCTTCTATCTCCGGAGGGGGTTCCATGAGGGGATTCCATGGGTACGCTGCATGAGGATGGAGGCTGCTGTACGTGTCCTTTTTGCTGTACGACTGTACTTCTGCTTCTGGACCAGTAGTTACCTCATTTCCAGTACCGAGTGGGCATATCCTTTTGGGAGTGGGAGGGTGGTTTTTTTTTTACTTTTTTTTTTTCTCTCTAAATTTTTATCATCCCTCTTTTTATTGGAGGGCTCGTGATTACCCTTTTGGATTGAGAATGGCCTGCTTTACGCGTTTGCTGGTTATCGGGGACGATGGATCTTGATGGAAAATAGACCGTGGTACATCCAACTACACAGAGTGAAAAAAAAAAGTCAAAAAAGTATACTGTACATCTTTCTTTTTTTGCGGGGACTACATAGGCGTCAATAGGGTCAAAAAACCGAGTAGTCCAGATATCCATGACTGATTCAATCTGTTTAATTGTCTTTGAAAGATCCATGTATATCCGACCTTTTTCTTCCCTTTTTCCTTTTAACTCGAGGTCCCGAGTACCATCTCATGTACACATGTACATATATGCAGGCAAGTCGGGCACAGAGAACAATGATACATATCAACCAGTTTAGAATTCCTCCCCTCCCTCCTTCCATGCTTCAAAATCAATCCTTGAATATTCATTCCCATCTGATCTACCACTCAACCATCAGCGACAAACCAAAAACCAAAGTACTCTGAACTATCTCGCCCTCCCTCTCCCTCTCTCTCTCTCTCTCTCTCGCGGGGGACAATTAGACAACGATGCTCTCAAACGGCACAACCCCAAAAAAACCCTCAAATCTCCCACGTCATTGATCCGCGGCGCCGGGGCGGGCTTATCGATGGCCCGTCCGTGGGCGTCACCCTCGCACCGGGAGAGAATAAGAAAAGCAAAAAAAGGGTCCGTGACTTGCATGGACCGGCACCGAACTACCGTCATCGCGCCCGACGTAGGTGATTCCAATTGGGCAATGGGTCTCTTGGGCTGTTGTCGTGGGACAAAAGAACATTCAAAATATGTATGGGGAGGAAGAGAGAGAGAGAGCTAGCTTGTAAAGAGTACTGTATGTAGAAGTATGTGCTACACCTCTTGTATCTACAAATGTACATCTGTTTGTACGTGTGCTTGTGTCTCGTCGACAATTGTGTCTCGCGAGAACAAACGAGCCAAAAAAAAACAGAAAGAAAACGAAAACGAAAAAGACCAAGTGAGAAATCTCGGGGATTATTGATTTCGGGTTCAAGGAAAATCGGTGGGTGATTTGTAGGGACGACTGGATCAATATGTGGGAGCTTCCCACGACAAAATCCCGTGGAGATGCAACACTACTCCTACAGTACTGTGTGCGTGTGTGTGTGTGCGCGGGTAAAAAGAGAGCGCGCGCGCCCCCAATCCAAAAAAGGGCAGCTTGTCCTGAAACAGTCCTGATACAAGTATTGTATTGTACTAGGGCTTTGCCTAAGTGCGGGAAAAAGAATGGGTCAAAAATACGAGCACGAGGTTGTGTACTTTCAATCCGGGCACAGGAACGAAGGGTGTCCCGAATAGGCCTAAGTCAATATTGCAGTACCGTACTAAGCTAATCCTTCTCGATCGAGTAAGAGTCCCTTTTCTGGAAGAGGGCATTGTCCAATGATGGCCTTGGGTTTCCCCCAGATCCACCGATAGAAACCTGAGAGGTGACTGGTCTGTGGATGGGATGACGGTGGAAAAAGAATCGGTGGTCCATCGGAGTGACCTATGATGAAGTCCGCCTTTGCTAAGTCAGCAACGGCTGCCGTTTTTTCCGTTTGCGCCCCGGAAAAAACAGGAACAGGAACAGGAACGGACGGGGGGAGAGAGAGAGAGAGTCAGGGACAGGGGACAGGCACGCAGGCTCAGGTACAGTAGTACAGACTACAGATGGACGAAATGCCGGTCTTGCCAGAGCAGGTTGCACCTATTTTGGACAGGATGTCATTCTGGGTCCTTTTTTTTTTTTTTTTTTTTTTTTTTTTTTAATTCTTGAATGGGTGGTGAGATTGTCCTTTGCAGGAGATCTGCGGTAGGGTAGGAGGGTTGAAGACGCCCCCGGAGCAGCCGATTTACAACTAAGGTGCGGTGCGCGCGAGGCGATGGGGGGGGGAATGGTGATCCTGATGGTGGTCCTGCCCCGGCAGAGTACCCATCTGGCTGATCGTATAACCTCATGCCCGTGCTGGGAGAGGGATTTTCATTCCGGGTTGAAGGAAGACGACGAGGTCACTGGACGTGAGACTGATTCTCACGGAGGCGATGCGTGGTCTTTTTTTTCCTTTTCCTCTTTGTCCGTTGAAATTTTTGATCATGCAGCTTTTAGGCAGACATTCGACAGTGAGATCTTTTCTTGTCTTGTCTTTTTTTTACTTTAGGAACGTCATTGTCTGATGAGATGATGAGGGTAATAGGTACGAGGCTATAATGCCGTGATCTCTCTACCCACACTCTCCAGGTCGGCTGTCAAGGTCCAAGAGAGAGTTTCCGGAGTGCCGGGGCCCTGGCTCCTTGACAGCCCTCGTACGAAAGTTCAGTTGCTCTCCGACAGCCAAGTGCAGGACAGTACAACCTCACAATCGTACCTCCCGTCCAGTCCAGTCCAGCCCGATTTCCCCCCACGATCTCCCTCTTTACTCCGGACTTGGGGGGGGAAGGAAATACATTCGTCGGGTTAGGTCAAGGACGGGCGATCCCTTTTTCTCTTTTTTTTTTTTCTTTTTTTCTCTCTTCTCAATTGAATCCCCCCGGTAGCGAGTCAGCCTCGTAGCTCAATCACCGATAGATACGATTATGCATTATTAGCAAACTCGGTTTCTCATCACCGTGAGCCCATCTGTTATTTATTCTGGGGGAGGGAAATCATGATCACCTATCGTGTCGAGGTATTATTCGTATTATTCTTTTTTATCCCTCACTCCGAATCCACCCACTTCCACTCCCCCAGCCTATTTTCCCACTAGGGCTTGACCCATCCCTCTTGGCTCGCACTATGCAGCCGTGTACCTACGTTAGCGGCAAAATGTGGGATACACCCGGTGGGAAAAACCCCCCCACGCCAGATGTACACTGTATGAGCTCTCTCTCTCTGGCCTTTTTAATTGGATTTCCTCCGTCAAGCTTGATTTGATCCAATGGGCCTACGAGGTAGGTATCCCGTTCTGAGGCTCTTCGTACACCGAGGGCATGTACATTGACCAATTGAAATGGAGTTTTGGATTTCACACGCGAGTCAGGAACAGGAGTCTCGGTGAGTCGATGCAAAATCCTCCACTCCGTTCAATGTCTGCCCTCTCTGCATAGATTGCAGTGCTGTCGAACGAAGGAAAAAAGAGAAAGAGAGAGAGAGAGAGAGAAAGAGAGGGTGCGTGAGGGTGTATGTGTGCGCGCGTGGATGGGTGTCCGAATTGGGAAGAATCCCATTCGAGGCCGGATGGGTCCAAGTTCGACCTTCACCGGTGGGCCAGAGAAGCCTCGTGCAGGAAACAAGAAGGGGAAGACAAGAGGCGTCCAAAAAGGGAAAATTGAAAAAGAATTCTTTTTTTGAAAAGAAAAAAAGGGGAAAAAAAAAAAAGAAAAGCGAGATACGCGCCCCACAGGACGATCGCCCTGCCAAATCGTCGCTGCCGGTGCTTGGCTGACGCGAGGTGGTTTCTTTTGGTTTGGTGTTTGTGGTCCTTTGACACGGGAGTACCTCGTCTAGTGTCGGTCGTGTGGGCTTCAGAGTGGACTCTGCTCTGGAGAGGATTATTCCAATGAGCTTCTCCAAGGAACAGAGTCCCTGGGTCGCACCCAGGTCCAGGACTACCGAAAAGACCGAGTACGTCCTTGAACGAATAAAGAGGAGGCGATCGGGACAAGTTGACCGACTCATTGGTCCATGAATGTCAAGAGTAATTTTGGGTTGTGAGATCCTCCTCTCACCGAACAGAGACACTGACACAGCGACGGGTCAACGGGAGGGTTCGCAAGGCGTGCATCGGTCTGGCAAGTCCGAGGCCGAATGGGTACGCCTGTTGCCCGTTTGGGGAAGGGAAGAACCATCGTGAGGCATTTTTGATCGGGGCGTTTCCGTGTAGCCCGTGCAGGAAGGGCGGTCGCATGGCACTACGACGGCTTGGGGGAGATGCACCGGGATGTGCATGACGCTGCATCAAGTCCCGTACGAGGCGGAAATCAATCGGTGAGACCAAGGATGGCAAACCCCCGGACCGAGTTGGATCTACGGGGCGAGGCCATTCAGAAACACAAACTACACAGATATATAAAAGCTGTGAATCTTGACTACAGAGTGAACGATGAACAAGAACGAGCGTACGGTGCCGAGACCACACCACTCGAGCCTTGTCGGCTAATTTAGCCCCAGACCTCCTGCCATCGTCCCCCCGGGGGGCGCGCGTAACGCGCGCCAGGCTGTTAGATGGATCGGAGACTAAACCTGAAGCTTACTGCCACATGAAGACGAACGGTATATCCTTTCCACCACTCAGAGATTCTGTATGCAGACGTATTATAGGGCACCCTATCTGGAGGTAAAGCTTGTGTGTTCAGGACGTGTCGGAAATGACTTTGACAGGCTCTGGATGTTCGGGTCTCTTGGAGAGATGGACCTAAACGATTGCTCAACGGAGTGCACTCTTGGAGAAACCAGTTCAATCTGTGAATTCGGACCTGCATCACCTCGACTCGGGTGTCTCTCTCTCTCTCTCTCAGCCATCTAGTCCACAAGAACAGCAACAAGTGAGAATCTTCCCAGTTGTATGTCGTTGTCTACTTAGTCACACCGTGCTCCCGAGTCTCCAATATCGAACTGCAACTCGATCCTTGGAACCAAGCCGATAGATGAAACAAGCCCGTTGTAACTTGAACCTCCCCTCCCCTCCCCCCCCCCTTTCTCTTTCCCCCAAACACACCCAAATGTATACACTCCCTGTCCAGACAGGTGCCCAGACAAGAACTCAGCGGCTGTTTTCTCAGTGACAAGAACCACGCCGCACCCGGTGCACCCGGTGATCCATGCGTCCCAAGTCCCAAGGTTTGTGCCCCGGTCCCTCGTTTGAAAAACTCGCGGGTTCGTCTCATTCGCTCGGCCCCGACCAGGGATCGACAAAGGTGGTCAAGTGGCCAAAGTATCGGTGAAGGAGATCCATCCGCCAAAGTGGACACAGGGAGGGGGAGCTCCTGTACTAGTCTTGGATCACGGAGCTCTGTATCTGCCGTAATGGGTAGGTGTATGGTTGAAAAAGGTCGTTGCTTGGATTTTTTTGGGAGCTGCACATGTTGCACATTACAGGATGATGGGATACTCTGTTGAGATTCCGGGCAATAATGTCTTTCCAGAAGTAACGTGCGGTTGGTGTATATTTTACTGTCGGATATTCCAACTAGAGAGTGTACCTGGTAGTAAACTGGAGTGACGCTGTACTGCCCGGAGCTTTCTGCTCGCGTGACGCGGGCGCCGGGGGGGGGGGGAGGAATTGTCAGAAGCAAAGCTTCTTCTATTGGGGAAAGCGTGGGGAGAGCAGGAGGAGGAGAAACTATGACGGGATCTGATCTGCACGGCACGGCACTGCACGGTATAGCATGTTCCCTAAATCCGACGCAACAGTAGATCTCCATGTTCTTGATTGCGGACAACTTCAATTGTGGGTGTGCTGCGTGGGCGTCAGACCCAATCCTCCTGCCAAGAAAGGCACAAACCTGGGCGTGTGAGTATGCAAGGGGGACGAGCTTTGGGCGTGTGATACTAATGTAAAGCCTAGCTGTAGTATGAGTGGTACCGTAATGAATATCCCTTTTGATTCATAGATGGGACTATACTAGTACAGTAGTATTTTTTTCATCTGATCAGGTGCTGGTAATTCATCAACATGGCAAGGTCGTCAATTCTAGGCCCGAGCCCGCCAGGCCCAGTTATATTGACTCAACTTCCAACATTTCAACCCCCCCCTTCGGTATTCATACTTCCCGGGTGCCAAAGTCCCCGATCAAAGTCAACGCAATATACATCCCATCAACCAATCACCGCGGCGTCCGTTTGCTTTGAGACATTAAAATGATTTGGCTCTCTGGGCGTGTGGCTTGCAGCTAGAGGCAGGGATTCGACCGGATTGGCTTGGCACCGTCTGGTGTCAGTGTCTGGGTCTTGGTAGTTGAGTCTTGGCCGGAGATCAAGATCAATGAATTTCGGATTAAATGGCCGCTGGTGCATGTGATGCCATGAGAATATACATCTGGTCATCTGGTCATCCACAGATATCCCTGACCCGTTCTATATCATATGGCGCGATGCATTGCGATTTAGCCTATTCTTAATAGGCACTAGATTTTGTAGTCTGTTCCATCTAGATGAAGCAGACTTCAATCTGTACCTAGCAGGATGCACTGGGCAACTCATTCGATTGGGGAGGGGGTGTCCTATCACTAGGCTGGATGTGAAGGACTCGTTATTTTTACTTTTACTAGTATTCAAATTAGATATCCTCAGTCAAATATCTCAGAAAACGACAGATGACTAGAGACAGTAGTACCAGATACGGATGACTCAGAAGGGGTACTCTATAAGAGTTCGCGACGAGGTACCACCGCTGCTAGCGTGGTACTGCCATCCACAGTCTACCCAGAGCTACGACGCTGATCACTCGTTGGAGAGCAATATGGAGACCTACGGTGTGAGCTTCCAATTTTTCAAGGACAGAGATGAATCCCTCGTATGATTGGCCATGCGGGGGGGAAGGGGGGGGGGGGTTCGGTGGGTGGGTCTTCGTTTTGAGCGTGGTCGATATTTGAGGCTCGTACTGCTTGTCGCTTGGAAACCAAGCTGCAGATGAATCCCCCCCCCCAAACATGACATCAAATTCGATGACAACGTCATTGATAAGCTTGGAAAACCGCAGTTCTTGCAAAGGGAAACAACCACAAAAAAAACAAGAGAGGGAACTTCCATGCCCAACCAACAGCGTATCTCCTCCGGGTGAAGATTAGTGGACGGGGTTGTTGATTCTTCTAGATTTGGCCCCCCTTCCCCTCCAACCTCTCCCCGGTGCCCCAGCCCGTCCAGGTCTGACTCCAGTCCAGAGTGGATACCGTATTACATATCGATTATGGAGGGATGGGAGTGGCCTTGAATTCCATCCAGTGACAAGGGCATTCCGCGGTGGTCCGTCGAAGAATACCAGGCTGGGGGAGGGAGTGGTACAGTGGTAGACACTGAATCCGTAGCCATGGGTGGTAGATGAGGTTCAGATCCTGCGTTGACCTTGTCGTCATCGCAACATATTTGTACCTTGGTCCAGAGGGAGGCACAGTACTTCTCCGAGTACATCTGGGTATTACAGTAGTACCCATTTTCCTCCTGTCATATCTCGAATTCGGTGTGGCCCTACAACTGATCCCACGTGAGACACTCGACACTCGATACTGGACGACTGTGGACGGACAGGCCCCAGAAGACCCAAAGGAACCAGCGACCCTCAATCGGCTGGGCCCGACCTCGTCTCGGCCCATCCAAGGGTGTGCCCTCCAACCTCGGCACACAAAACTTTTCGGGGAGAGACACAGAGAGCCATGGACGGGAACACCTTAGCTGGGAAAGATACCCCGACGGAGATGCCGGGAATCCCGTGACGGGGGAAGAATAAGAATCCCATCGAAAGGTCTTCGGCATTGACCGATCGGAATGCCGAGTCCTCTCGCAGACGCCCCGGAGACCCCAACTGGGGCCGATGCGGCCACGCGGCAGAGCGGACAAATCGGCACCCGATTCTGTTGGCTGCTGAATTGGGGACCGTCCTCGAATCCCTCGGTCGCAGGACAGAGGACGATCGTGGGATTGAAGTGACCAAAGTTGTAGTCATCCATGCCTACATACTGTACCACCCTTGTGCCAGTCATCATTGTCCTATTGGAGTCTGGATACTGGATACCCAGAATTCGACTGTTCGAACAGTCTGCATGTCCCTGTTGCCCCCACACCGCTCCTACTGTACTGTAGAACGCTGCGTCGTCCATACCTTTTTGAACATGAGGCTTTTATCTCCCGCCCCATTTTGCTCGCGTACTGGAGCCGTGCCATCCGATCCGGTCAGCGATCAGGGACTCTTCGCGAACGGGGAGGCTGGCACTGGAGCTTTGTCTCTGGCGTTTTTGCGAATTTACGTAGTCTGAGCTGCTGTCGTCTTTCAACCGCGATTCCACGCCCGACTCAACAGACCGTCGACTAAACTTGGAGATAAGGCTCTACCGAGAAATCAACTCCTCTCACGCGACCACCGCAGTGACCGCCGATGTTCTGCCGAGCACTCACGTGATCAGTTCTCTCACTCACTCTCTGTATGTGAAACGCCTCGACACGGCCGACTCGCGCAGATGAATGTGTGCACTCCCCCTCCTTCTGGAGTAGACAGTGACACTCGCGAGCTCACAGTCCTCACTTCGAGCGAACGTGAGACAATCCCGCATCTTGATACGTAGAGATAGTTCGTGTAGTTAGGGACAGCAGTTGATGTGAGTTGTTCATCTAGTGGGAGGATATCGGAACCTGTCCGTCCTCTCTCTCCAGCTTGCGCGTGCCAGAGATGTGATAATTCCTGCACTTTACGTATTTAATTTCAGGTCAAATCCTCATGCATTTGTTTTTCAAATGAGAACCACCCCGATCGCCGAGTCTTCCCCCCCCCCCGGCCGAGGTAGCGTCGAGACTGGAGAGTAGTCGAGATAGATATCCATATGTTCCTCCTACGTAGCATTGAAGATTTCCATTAGTAATTAACGTCTATAATATATTCACACCGCTACGAATCACCTTTTCCCCCCTGGGGGGGGGGGCGGCCCTTTGACTCTTCTGCCGGATCAAACACACCTCGTCCAGAGTACAATCCCACGAAAATCATCATGAAAAACAAGATCCCAGGTCACCCGCCGGGCAGCCGCGGGGGAACGGAATAGGGAAATGCCAACATGGCAGACCCGTTGCCTTCTTCCCCCAAAACAGGAAAAACATAAACAGATCCCCCCCCGATAGAGACGAGGAGAACATGTATGACGATGTATGTCCAATCCGCCCACTTCTACTTGTCGGACTACAAATGCTACAGTACTGGTGTCTGATGACAGCAATCTCGAGTCCTTTGGCGGGAGAAAGGAAGAAGGGAAAAAAAAAAAAACACACACATACACATAAACAATCAACACACATCTTTCGAACTTTACCCCTGACACGATGGAGATCGATTGGGGGTATGAATGATCCAATCACATCTCCCCATTGACATTCCTGCCAGCCACATGCTCCAGGAACATTACCGAATCCGGACTAGTCATCTACACTAGTCTAGGTACACTCTGCAGTAGTCAAGAACTAAACATGCATTTTACCCCTTTTTTTTTCTCTAAATTTCATTATTTTTCTTGTTTTTGACTCTTTTTTTTTCTCTCTTTTCTTGGCTGGGTTTTCCTTCCCTCTACCACTGGGAAATTGGGAATTCTCGTGGCCTTGGAATCCTTGATCGTCAGGAGAGCAGGGTAAATTGCATGAACTCAAAAAGCTGATCATCGACGATTTCCTTTCCCTTGTGCGATGTGTGAAACTGCAAACTGCGAGCTGTTGGTGGGTTTCTGGCTGCGTTTGGGGCTGAAGATTGGATGGGTCGAGGAGATGGGGGTGGGGGGAGCTTCCATCTCCTCCTGCAGACAGGTTGCGAGGTACTATAATGGAATACCTAATTTGGTTCTTAGCCTTTAAAAGGTAAGATAGGTAAATCTCTCGCGGTCGGTAGCTTTGAGAACGTGACCTGGATGGATGAAACCTCATGTACACCTGGTGCCGTAGGATGCGATTTATCAACACGTACAGGATTCCATTTTTGGTCTCGATGGCGTCCGACACTAGTCCGGAATCGTACAGCTGTGACGGAGCTTCTCCAGCTTGGGCGGGGACCTGAGCTCCTGGAGCTGCAGGTGGCTGCACCTCATTAGCTCCTAGCTCCTCGCTCCTCGCGCCTCGTCCGAGTCCTGGTACTACCTGGTCCTCCTCCTACTGCGAGCAGGAGCTGGTCAGCCTCGGACCAGATCAAAGTTAGTTTTTTATGATGCGGGTGCATGGGATGTTTGTCAGGCATCCTGCTCACTCTCTCTCTCGCTCAGTTGGGGGCATAATGAGTGTCGAAGCTTGGTCCACACACTGCTTGCTGAACCACGAATATCTCCAGTATGACAGTCTTTCTCGCATGAGAGGACGGACTATGATTCAGTCCTTTTGGGGGAGAGGATCGCCAAAAAAAAAACGAGTCGAAAATTGACAAGAAAAGGCATCTCTTCAACGGGATCAACTCAGGGTGTACCAGCCTGAGCATCATCGTCATCTTCATACTTTGGGGCTTGTTGGCTGGACTGTAGATCTACGATGGGCCAGCCAGGTCAGACAGGGTGGGGGGAAGGGGGGATGAGAGAAAGAGGGAGAGTGTGAAAACAGAGAGAGACCGATGTCTGTCCAACATCCATCTTGATGGCGTCATGGCATTCCTTCGTGTACGATTCCACCGGAGTTTCCTGTACTTGATTATGATCGATACTAGCCGAAAGCATCTCATCCCGCTTGCGTTGGACTTTGGTCGGCGCGGAAACACCCGCGACCACGCAATGTAATTTGAGGGCACTCGCGTCGACTTTAATGGATATTAAACAGTACGTAAGAATTTTTACAAATGTTGCCCATACATTCATCGCTGTAAGTGTCAACTCCACGGTACAATCCTGTAGCTTGATCTTGCCTCGCATCGACCTCGTGACCACAAACCAAGACACATCTCCAGATCATCGATAGATTGCTACGCTCCACGGGGAGGAGAGAACTGGAGTGCTGCACGAATCTCTGCTCCCCCCACACTCAACATTGACTATTGGAGTATATTCCAGGCACGGCAGGTTCCCCGATTTAGTATTCGTCATGTCCCTCATTGGCATGGATCGACCTGGCCGGTGTATATTCCAGTCCGGCTGTCCATATACCGGAGTGCAATTTCGTGTGAATTCATGTGCCACTTTAAGCCAGATAGACCTTCACGCGGGTGCCCCTCAGGACGGGAAGATAGAGGGACACTCAAGTGGATAAAATGCGCTTGGCATAAATATCAATCCCGAGATGTAGGAATTCATTGTGAACAACATAGGTGCGGATTTGGTGTTCACTGACCGGTCACACTACAAAGATGAATGACTGCAGATCCGGCCGGGGTCAAAGCTGTATACTATTCTCATATTTGAGTCGGCTTCTAAAGCTCCATCTCAATCGATGCACTGATGCAGTTGTACAATTCCTGAGCAGTGAATAATCTACATTCATCGATTAAAAAGCCATCAAAAACTTTCCCATAATTGAAGGACCTTCTCACCGATGATCATTTGAAGGGGTGACTTTGATACTCCCCCCAACGTAGACATGCCGATATAGATGTAGCAAATTATACAGATTGAACCAGTTACCTCTAATGAGCCGAGTTGTACCTTAGACTGACGTATGATTAGATAGCAACCTTGATATCTTACACTCTCTCATTCACTCCAATTTGGCAATTTTTCTCTGCAAACCCGCCTCCAAATGAACTCATCCCGATTCATCATTTCAAGCCATCGCAATTGAATGGCCACACTAATCACCCTCGATGAACAACGCATTGCTTCATTTGATCACAATCTCAGAACCCCTCGAGCTCCAGTTTCATTGGCGTCTACCAGCTACCTACAAGGTGTACGTCAGTAGCCACCTCTGAACCCTCCTTTGGGAAAGTCGGCGCTCTCTCCATCTAGCTGGCCACATCCATGCTACAACAGGAATCATTCTCACGAGTCTAGAGGAGCCAGCGTCGTATCTGTCTCACTCACAGTCAATTTTACAGAACACATTCGATATGCTTGAGCAAGCTTTCAGACAGCGCTGAATGTGAAATGATATTGATGCTTGAAATATATTCTTTTGCAGCGTTTCGTTGGATATACTGTCACGTTCGATGATCCTTTTCACAGGTGTCAGTGGAATTGCAGTCCAGGACTGACTCAACCCGGGATTGCGGTGTGGACCAAGCTGATGTAGCTCCCACTTGGACTGGTTACCTCTTCAGCTTTATCTTGTCCAAGAATGGTGACTAGTGTGAGATGAAAAATATAGCTGACTTGATGCAACCTTGATTGCAACAGTGTATCACGTAGTCCAGCAGACGTACATGAAATTATGTGTGATCCAACACCGACTATACCCTCCATGCAGCGCATCTATTACTCACATTAAATAGTCTCCCGCATCGATAGGTTCTCTTGGCTGTGACAAACCCTTTTCTTGAACTGGACATATCTCTAACACTTTTGTCGAATACTCAATCTTCACACTCTTGTACCACCACCTGTAGTTGAGCACTCTACCCAGAACTGAAAAGTCAGCAGACATGGATCATCTGGGCACTGACTGTAACCCGTAAGGTCTCTACCCCGTTTATCACCAGTTTAATGCCGTTCTCCACAACCTCTTACATTGATACAGGACTTTTTTTTAATGTGCGACTATCATGGCTATATTCTATTCTGTCCTGAGTCTTGGCGCCAATGTTTCCTCCGCCTCCGGCGCCGAGTGAGGATTTGCATCGACATGGACGATGTATTCATCTTGGCTGTGCGACGTGGTGCTACGCTGTGATTGGATTCCGTGCTTGTGAAAAAAACACACTCGTCGGCTGTACGCGTGTGTCTGTGTAAGTTCAGAGTTCAATAGTTTGGTTACTGTATGGACACTGGTCCTATCGGAGGATAAATCGTGCAATGAATGCGCTTTGCCGTGCGCTCGGTTTGGTCGGTATCCCGATTGTGTTTTATTTTGTTTTGTTCTATTTTCTTTTCTATTCTTTTCTTTGCAGGGGCAGTATCTGTCTGGTCAGACTATTCAGTCTCAGTCTTGGACAGGGATCTTTCTTGGCATCATGGCTGATCTCTTGGTCTGCGAGTCTTGCCCTTGAAGCAAGGGCCGCTTTTCAATCTCGAGCTCGTACCCTATTTCCTAATGATGGTGATAGGTAGATTCTCGGCTTATCTGCACCCCTGGCTTTGAATCAATGGAAGTAGACCTATCCCGTGGTAGTCGTGGAACTCAAAATTCTATTGAGAAGTAGCGTAATACACGATTACATTGCGAGGATGACGGGATGTTTGCCTTGTGCCTTCCAATCTAATTCGGAGCTCTGGTGTGCCAATCGATGAGATATGTATACATTCCGACTGAGACACGATCCCTTCCCTTCCCTCCGGTCCCTCTCCTCTCCTCTCCTCCTCCACCCCCTTTCTCCGTGAATATGCCAAGAGAACCTTGGAAGATGCACTTGATAGGAGACTCCTTATCGAAGATGCCCGTATATGCCATGCATGTCAATCTCAGAGCGAGACTTTCGCGGTGCAGGCGAATTATTGTCTTGGCATGAGCCGTGCATGGCAGGAGGGGGGGAGCCTTCACTCGCGTCGGTCTCTGATATGTGTCTTTGCGCGTGTGCGTACACACTGCATCGATATAGTACGCATGGATCTGGTCGAGATGTGTTGAGGCTCCTTTTGTTTACTTTCTTGGATTTTTCTCCGTTATTGTGATATAGTGTGGTGTATATGGATGTCACAGGTCTGGTCTTCTCAGGAATTGGGGTAGTTTTATCACGTAGGCCAACTCGCCGGTTTAAACCGTGCAAGAAAGCGAAGCGTAGGAGCAATTTGATGTATACTCTGTACTTTGTAGTAGTGAAGGCTAGGAAGGTACCTAGGTCTACGGGGCTCATACTCGCAATGGAGGGGAAATAACATCCGAACTAAAACAGATCGGCAAGGAGGGTGCTTTATGTCTTGAGACAAAGGTCGAGTAGGGTCTAGGAGGGGAGGGCTCACGCATCTCAGGCCGATTCTCTCACCATCAGGGATTGATTTTTTGAGAGTCGTGCAAACAAACAAGGTCATTGCATCATGGTGTTGTATTTCCTCGAGAATGTCTTGTGGCACGTGGATCAGGCTGGGAATGGAATGTGTTATGATGACACCCTCTCGCGCTGTGTGGGCACACACACACGCAGATTCGAAAGTGGACTCAGAAAGTGTCAGGGAAGTCGAGGCCTAATGAGCCAGCTCTCAATGTGTAGTAATCCAGATGATACTTGCGAGGAATGTGAAATGGCCAGGAGTGACATGCCTCAACTGAGAGAGTCTCGAACCTCAAAACATTCGTGCTGCTGACCACTGAAAACTCAATGAGAATGGAAGTTTTGGGATTCCCACGTGCTGTTGCAAGACGCAAGTGTGCAACATGTACTCTCTAGTGTCTACATGGCCGGGGGAACATTCCTCGCTGAAATAAAAGGTTATGCATAACCAGGCCGGACAGCTCGATCCACTTGCGGCCCACCTTAGACATTTACCTAGACTTGACTTGTGGTATCATCCAACCTAAAAAGTGATTCGAGTCCCCACAGTACATGGCACCAGAGTTCCTGGCATTTGTTTCTCATGGCAAACTTTGCCCGCCAGCCGGTACAATGGCCTGGCATCAACACGGCGGGTCGAGTCGCTTCAGATCGGCCACTGTACTCTGCACCTGTGATTCATCGCTCGTGGCAAGATGAAAGCCCCCCACAACGGCATGAAGAGGGACTTGATTGCCCGTGAGGTGAAGGGCATGCCGGGTGGTATTGACGACACCGGCGTGGCTGCAGCCCGTAAAGACCACGAGTCCCTTCCCTGTATGAGCAATGTTTTCAGAACGATCAGCTGGGCATGTCTTGATATTGCGCGCATAGCGTAAAAAGGTTGACCCAAGGGAAAAAAAGAAGAAAAGAAGATACCTTTGAGATTGCAAGCCAGGAAACGTTCGTCCGCAATGACCTCGTCAGAGAACCAATCATCCTCGTCCGCATCATACTGGACTGCGAACTTCAAGCCAGTTTCGTATGACGTGAGCCGGGGTATCTCTCCGGATATCAAGAACATATCGTCCAGGATGGTGTGGGCTTCCTTGGTTTTAGTGACGGTAGCTCCAGCGGCGACAAGCTCGTCGAAGGTTGGATCGGCCTCGAGAGAGACGATTCGTTCAGGGAACGCAATCCCGCGGTAAATGGGTCGATTTGGATGAAGGTCCAAAGTCACGTCTTCGGTGCGGCCACTGACCTGTTTCTCCGTTCTAATCATGCGGATTGCTCGACCAAGGCCTCCTGTTAATGAAGAAAAAGCAAAGCCCGCATCAGCTCAAAGATTCCAATTGACTTAATCCCGGATCGCGGCTTTCTTTTTTTCTTCTTCTTCTTCTTTTTTTGGTAATCGTACGGATAGAGCACCCACCCGAGTGATCTCGATGCCAGTGTGATAACTGAATCACCTCAATTGAAGCCAGATCTGGTCTGAGTCGCCGCACGTTTCTTTCCCATGCGTCCTCTTCCGGTCCGGCATCGAAAAGCACGGCGTGTTTCCTGTCCCCTTGTGTTGCGGTCTATAGGTTGACCAATGGTCGAGTCAGCCGTCTGCGACCACGGTTGTTTGTCAGATACGAGGGGCCGATCTCAATAAATCCTATCTTCTCTTACCACTAGGATAGAAAGTCCATGCGCGGCGCAACACACATCCTCCATTCTGAGTTCACGACTAGCCCCGCCACGATTGGTTAACCTGTGCCTTGAATGCATCCCTATTGTGCGTAAGTTCCCCGTGATCTCGACGGTGTCGGGCGCGGGCGGGGACATCGGGTCCAGCTCATTGTCGATGATGACGATGGCTTCGAGGGAGTCCACCTCTTGGAGAGTGAGCATGTCTCTGGCCTCCTCCATAGTGGGATTGTGCTCTGCGAAAATGTATCCGGGTATGGGTGCCGCGTGGAAGAAGACCTAATTGTGTATTCACCCAGCAAGCCAACCTCCGAGGAGGGTCAGGTCAACAGGAGATGAATTCCGAGGGTCACAGTGTCCGTCGGAGCATGACTCCAGTCTGGGCCGCGCAAGTAATTACGTCGAGAAGCGATTTCGCCATCGAATTTCAGACCGCCTTGTTTTGTATTTTCGGTTTTTGATGGAGGCTTGAACGCAGAGATAGTGCTTCACATTGAGATGCAGACGTGGATTTGACTGCAGGCCTGACAACTCAAGAGGCAGAGTTTATGAGAAATCGAAATGTTGCCCGAGTCGGGAATGAAGGTATCGCCGACTCCGACGTCCGTTGAAAGGCTGCGGGGGTGGATACATTCAAGTTGGGGGGACTCAATGTGGATGACAGCACTTCGCCGGTGACAATCAATGTCGGATGTCCCACAAGTGTGTTCAAGCGAGTCTT
Organism: Penicillium oxalicum; assembly: GCF_001723175.1. Taxonomy (NCBI): domain Eukaryota; kingdom Fungi; phylum Ascomycota; class Eurotiomycetes; order Eurotiales; family Aspergillaceae; genus Penicillium; species Penicillium oxalicum. The sequence continues at coordinate 1,241,891 of NC_064656.1, forward strand.
ATTCGAGTTACCATAGGAAAAGCCGGGACCAACTGGAGTAGCCTCACGTCCATCAATACCTTCGACAGCTCTCTAGCGCATGCAGAAATCAATTTTCCCCTCTCTCTTCTCCGCATTCCAGGCCAAGCGAAAGCACGCGCCAAGTGCTCTCGCCATCATCACTCCTCGAGACAGCAACCTGGATATATATCCCAGTCGATAGGACCACATTTCACTCTCTGAGCGTTGGATTCCGACAAATTCATCTACGAATACCTTTCCTTTCACCCACGCGCTAGACACCTTTACGCGCTCTGAAAGGCGACGCCGATTGCTGATGGCCCGTCACCGTGCATGATCGACAACCCCCGTCACATCCTAACCGACCACGGGAATAGTTCACGGTGACCGACACTGCCCGCATCGATTTTAGTTCTCGTCTTCGTCTCCTTTCAGCTTTCTCTCCTTTTCCCTCCTCTCCACCCCCAGCTCCATCATCGTATCCGCCTCCTCGCAAGAATGCGCCTGTCCTCAGACCGCGTCATTCTCCTCATCTGCCTGGCCATTGGCTCCGTCAACGCACTCGGCTTGTCATGCATCAAAGTCGCGTCCGCCCTCGTCGGCCGACCGACCCATCTGTACAATCTCTTCCAGACCGAAATCTGTGAACGCGGCTGTCAACCGACCGTGCCCCATTGGGATCTCTGGACGCGCAACAACAGCTTCGTCCCGGCGGTGCGCAGTATCATGATGCGCATGAATATCCCACACAGTGAAAATGCCTTGTTCAAGATGGGCGACGACGTGGCGGCCATCATCAAGGTGCAATGTGGACCGATGCTGGGAGACCGACATATCTGTGCAGACCCCGGGACCTTGGCGGATTTTGGAAATTGCTTCAAGCGGTACTTTTTCAAGGCGTCGCTCAAGTACATTCCGATCCTGCTGCCGATGGCCTCGGATGCGGCGTGCAAAGAGCAATACCAATATCTCCAAGGAAATGAGCTCTGGGATGAGACGATTCCGAAGAATATGCGAGAGTATGCTCGCGTGTGCCACAAGTTGGAGGAGGCGAGACCGGCGGCGCCGCAGGAGGCGCGAGCGAAACCCTCGACGGGGCGTGAGATTCACGACGATCTATGATGGATTTGTAACGATCATCTACCTGAGTGCATACTTGTAGCCAGCCATGAATATCAATTGATTCGTGTACATAAACTGCCCGTCATGTGTAGCGTCTCAAGTCCTTCTCAACTTTCTTCTTCTCGGGGTTCAGCTTACCTCTCCGTGCCTGGTTCCATATTTTTTGTATGATATTTTGGGCCGGCCGGATTCGTCGTGCGGGCGTCTCCAAAAGTGCTTAACTCCGTGCGTCGGGTCGGCGGATGACGACACACCGATCGATCGTATCGCCTTGGATCTCCGAGAGGATCTCACGACTCCGGTCCTCTTCTTCTCAATTCTCACTCACTACGTTCCCTCTTCCAGACGTGTTTGTCACTCACTAAGGCGATTAGTGTGATTCGATTCCACCTCAACTGTTCCGCTCCCAGAGCCATTTCTCCCTGCCAGCGTTCGGTCGCCTGCATCATGCGATAAGTCGCAGATCGCATATCCTCCGATGATCAATGGCACACGTGACGCTCCTCCGCTCCCTTCGGCGGCTGCCCACCTCACCTCACTCTCTCCTTCTCGCTCGCGCAGTACCCCGTCGTGCAGTCCACGCCGGTGAATTTCAACCGTTCGTCCCGCCATCGCCCAGCTCACTTGGGAAACCCGTCGCCGCAAAGACCTACACGCGCACACGAAAATGGCTGCGGCGACTCGTCTATACCTCCATCGTGACGGGAATCGCGTACGGGATTGATTCCCAGTTCTATGCTTCCTCCTTGACGAGAACCGCACGCACGTTCTCCGTCGGTCTCCTCGTTGCGTTGGACTACAAGATCAACTTCCGCCCGGAACCGCCTCTGGCCAGTTCCATCGCCGCCGTGCATGCGCGCAATGCGGAGCGGTTATCGGATCTGCTGCGCTCCAACGGGGGTCTGTACCTGAAGATGGGCCAGGCCATTGCGATGCAATCTGCCATCTTACCCCCCGAGTTCCAGGCGATGTTCTCGCGCATGTTTGACGATGCTCCCCAAAATGAATGGAAAGAGGTTGAGAAGACCATCCGCGAGGATTTTGGGAAATCTCCCGAGGAGGTCTTTGGAGTCTCCTTCACCGGTGAGCCCGGCAAGGGTGTGATGGAACAGCGAGCTCGAGCCAGTGCCAGTGTTGCCCAGGTCCACTGGGCGCGCTTGCAGGATGGTCGAGAAGTGGCCATCAAGATCCAGAAACACGAGATTGAGCAACAGCTTGCGTGGGACTTGTGGGCTTTCAAGTGAGTTGAGAGGAATTTGCGTGAAATCACAAGAAAGAGGATACTCTGGGTCTTTCGTGCGAGAACAACTCAAGACGAATTTGGTGGCTGACCTGTCTTCTTCTATCTTTCTCCTAGAGCCGTCACCTGGATCTACAGCAAAATGTTCGACATTCCCTTCTACAGCCTTGTGCCCTATATCAGCGAGCGTCTGTCCCTCGAGACGGATTTTGAGAACGAAGCCACCAATGCGGAGACGATGGCTCGACTAGTCGCGGGCGAGCCTCGTCTGCGCGACCGCGTGTACATCCCCAAGGTCTACCGTGACCTCACTTCTCGGCGAGTGATGACCGCTGAGTGGGTGGAAGGGGTGCGATTATGGGACAAGGATGCCATTACCCGCCGCCCTGGCGTGGAGGCTGGCGACAGGGCAGCCCCGGCTGTCAGGGCACCCCGATGGACCCGCCGAACAGCACGATACCGCTGTCAGATGCGCGCAATGCCCGAGCCGCGAAACTCAAGCCCGAGCGGACGCACTGGAAGGGACCCAACCAACGCGGCGGTCTCGGCGTCTCGTTGAAAGATGTCATGACGACCATGGTTGACCTGTTCTCGGCCCAGATGTTCCTGTTTGGATGGGTGCACTGTGACCCTCATCCTGGCAACATCTTCATTCGCCGCAAGCCCTCCGGCCAACCGGAGCTGGTACTCATCGATCACGGACTGTACATTCACATGGAACCTCACTTCCGGCACGAATACGCCCGGTTCTGGAAAGCGCTCCTGACGTTTGACAACAAGACCCTGGGTGCGATTGCCAAGGGCTGGGGGGTCAACAACGCCGACATCTTCGCATCGGCGACTCTGCTCCGTCCGTACCGGGGTGGAGACATGTCTACGCAGCGCGGCATCGAAGGGCTGAGCAAACGGGAACGCGCCGAGCGCCACTACGAGATGCAGCAAGCCGCACGCAAGGCCATCCGCGAGATCCTGGGCGATGAGAACAAATGGCCTCGGGAGCTGATCTTCATCGGGCGCAATCTCCGTATTGTCCAGGGCAACAATCAGTTCCTAGGCTCGCCGGTCAACCGGGTCAAGATCACAGGCATGTGGGCGTCACGGGCGCTGGTTGAATCACCCGATCTGCCGCTCCCCGAAAAGATCCGCAACTTTGGCCGCCATGTGGTGTTTCGCTTTGTCCTGTTCAGCAGTGACCTTTTCTTCTGGTTCACCAAGATCCGACAGTTTTTGAAACTGGGCGGCGGGATGGAAGACGACCTCGAAGCGCAGATGCAGACCATGGCCAAGGATATGGGGGTGGACCTCAACCACGGGGTCTTTGAGGGATAGGGTCTCTCATCACACTCGTGTTTGACAGCGGTATCGTGCCGGCTCTAGATGGTCCATTGCCCTCGCCAGGGCCATGCTCTGCGGCCGAGTCGGGTGGCGACTTGACGGAGATGTGGTTGGCACGACGTTTGCCATACACCATCAGAGTAGACACATTTGTCTCTCTCTGTCTTCGTGGCTGAAACTTCGATTTAGATTCACCAGGTCCGGGGATTCATGATGGTCCCGCGACCAAATCCAGAAAGCCAGCCCTGGAATATCACGATCGAGACAAGAACATAGACTCCTCTCCTAGAAACCAAGAAATTCATGATGCTTCCGGGGGATGACATAGACCTGGAAGCCCTCTTTGAGCACTCTATCTAGTTTTCGCTTCTCATATAGAGTCTTTGTCCCGTCCTACCGAGAGAGGGAGAGATCCAATGGCTTTTTGATACTCGACCAACGGGGCTGCCCGTAAACAGATTGAATTGGAGTATACTCATAGTTCTCATCTCATGATTGTAGACACTGACAGTAACATTTCTCTCTCTCTCTCTCTCTCTCATCCACAACTGCCATATACATTCAAACCCGCCCCCAAGACATCCTGATGCCCACTCTTCCTCCGATTCAACGCCGCCCTCGTCTCCCCCCGACCCTCCATCTTCTTCCTCTCCCCTTCTCCATCCTCATCCTGATCAAGATGAATCCCTTCCACTCCTCCTTTCTCCCCCAATAAATCCCCCAATCGGCCCCATCGAGCCAAATACGCCGCTCCCGTATCGGCCCAGATCCGATATTCGCACACTTTTAAACAACGCTCCTCTCCCATCTTCTCCCCTTCGTCAAGCTCCCTCCCAACACCACGTTGAACCTCATCGTCCCCCATCCCACCACCGCCACCAACGCCAGAAGAAGACCTTCCACTTACATCCGTCGCCAACGCAATCCGGTACACAAACTCCTCGTCCCACCCCTGCCGCGTACTCTTCCACACGAACCTCGCTCGGCCCCTTACCACGACCGTCTCAGCCTCTGCGTCCACCACCCACGTCTCTTCGGGCTCGAAGCGCATGTCCCGGATGATCAGGTAGTCGCCCAATAGCTCAAAGTAGCGGGCGATCCCGTCGGTGCCGGTAAAGGAGCGGCCGAGGAAAGGGGCCAATTGGGGGAGACCGTGTTCGTGGATGAGTGGGATGGGTTGAGTGGTGAAGGTGGAGAGGATGGTGGTGATGTATGTAGGGGAGGTGGGAGAGGAGGTGAGGGCTTCGAGGAAGGTGTGGATGGGGTTGAGGAGAGAGGGGGTGGATCGGGTGGTCATTGTGAGGTTTTGTTTTATTGGGGTTTTTGTAGGTAGGTGGGTAGGTAAGTAGAGAGAGGGATTAAGGTGGTTGAAGGTGTTGGATCATTGACGGTTAGCTTGATGGATCAAAGTGGTTCAATCGAGTGCTTTTGATGGGTGTAAAGGGTGGAGTCCCTGGTAGGTTCTGGAGAAGAATGTGGATGGAAACGAAGATGCCGGTCGAGGAGGCTGCACACTTGATGTGATGAAGAAGAAGAAGAAGAATGACTTTGAGCCCGGGGAGTAGCCCGTACGACTGACACTTGACCGAAGAATGACGTGGATGATTGCAGAGAAAAGAAAAACATCTGTCGTCGCTCACCGCGAGGTGCTACACGCGAAGGAGATGCGCATTGAAAATGCACAATACAGTCGATGTGATATCAGCCTGGACTTTGATCTATAGGCACTCTAGAAGGAGCAATGCACAAAATGTCCACTCTCTTGTACCAGAGAGGCGACAGATTGGACCCGAAAGCCTTGCTTCCAGAGCAATGCAATCGACTGGACCGTCAAGGATATGATTCGGTTGGGAAAGTTGGAAAAGGAAGACCTGGTGTAGGACCTAAGCTTATCCATTCATGGTAAAGACTATCGGTTTGATGGGGAAAAGGGAGAACGGTGAGAAAGAGAGAGAGAGAGAGAGAGAGAGAGAGAGAAGAGAGAGAGAGAGAGAGAGAGAGAGAGAGAGGAGGTGAGGGATAGAAAGAAGTAGGATAATAACAATAATGATAATGATGAAACGGCTCTCATTTCCTTTTTGACTATCGAGATGACTCGTGGCGAGCGCACGACCGAGCTTCATCCATGTGTGATAGCAAGCTGGGACATGGAATGCCTCCAAAAAAGTCTCATGCTCCACTCGAACCGACAGAATCCCCCTCCCTTGGCACCAAGGGTGACAACGGGGAAGTCTTCGGCTCGGGGTCTTTCCGTTTGCCTTTCCCCCCTTTTTTTTCTTTATTGACGCCACGACTTGCCGCAGTTCACGCAGGTACAGAACAAAGTCATCGGTTCGTCAGCACTGCGTGTCTGTGCTTCAGTGTAGGTCACCTTACGCTGACCGCACTTGCCACACTGCAGACTCGTACTGATACTGCGCTCGGGCTGGCCCACCATCGCCTTGTCCATGTTCAGCTTCTTAATTCGGGCATCCGCCTCGCGTTGCTCAGCGGAACGCAGCTCATCGGAGCTCAGCCGGACAAAGTCCTCCGGGCTCACCTCACCACCGAGCACGCGGGTCCGTAGCGTCGGGTTGGACTTGTTCTTAAGATTTTGATAGAGACTGCGCATCTTGGTGCGGTATTCCTCCTTGGTCTCGGGACCCAACAACGTGTAGGCGGCATTCTCAACGGCCGACGCCTTTGTCAGGACAGCCTTGGGAGACTCAGTCGACCCCAGACACAGTCCATCGTACATCAGCCCGATGCAGCTGTCACGCACCCGATTCTTCGTCACCGCCGTGTCCACTCCATCCGCCTTCCACGTGCGCTTGTCAGGCGGCACCGACAGTTTCGAGGTCTTATCAGACGGGTCGCCGAGGCAGGCGTGGAAGCTCCAGTGCCGTTCTGTGCCGGTCGAGGCGAGCTGGACCCTCGAGATGCCGCCGATGCGCCACCCTGCTTTTGCTTGCTGACTTCAACCCGCCATTTTGAAACGATCTCGCCCGCTAACCGAGCCACCTCGGGAGACTTGTGTTGCTTGAATTTGTTCACAATAATACCGATCCGGGTCTGCCGTAGCAGATCTTCCGTCGCCTTGACCCCTTGTTGAATTTCCTTGAGCATCGTCAGGATTGTAGACGCGGGCTCATTCTGTGTAGCCGCCTTGGTCAAGGCCTTGGCCTTGGCCTCGATCTCTTTGGCTTCCATGACTACGGCAGCAGCACGGTATGGTGATGTGAGGAAATATCCAGCGAGCGTAGATAGGCGAAGAGTAAAACGACCGAACGCGAAAGAGACCGCTGAAGCCTGTCTTTTCGAAACCCACGTAAGTCAGCAAGTAATTTTCAGGAAGAGCATGTGGCAGTGGAAGAAGACAAAGTCGCGGAACGTCCGGGAGCCCCAGGGTGTGTTTTGGCAGTCCGAAGCACGATGCGCTTGTTGACTTTTGACTTTGGCGCACAATCTGGTTTGAACAGGTCCTGGTGGACAAGTTCTCGATCTTGCCACTACTGATGCGTCTCGCGACGCGAGCTGTTTATGACACACAAGCAACAAGCGGGCCCTCAGATTGCGATAAAAGTCTTCTCTCGTGTATTCACGTGCTCACAGTCGAGTATCGCACTCGATAATGGGTTGCGAATGAAACGCGTCCGAAAACGTTTTTGCGACCGCGCATTGGAGTTGCTGAGGCTGGACGGAGACGGGAACATTGCGCAGACACTTACCCAAAGAGTAGCCAGGAGATTGGTCGGGATTCTGTGGAAACGGCGCGTCAAGTAAGGCGAAACAGATACGCCACGTAGAGAGATCAGGGCCGTACAGCAAGTGGATAAATAAAGTATGTTGGAAGGTTCGAGGAGGGTGGGATGCTCCGAGGTTGAATGCCAAGACAGGCCTTCCCAATCCGGCAATCCCTCACTCTATCAACGCGCCAACACCAGGACCAGGCGCATCGCAAGGCACGGGACGGAAGGCCTTGAGTTTTTGCGACCAGACGGGGTGAATTACAGTACAGAAGGGTGGATTTTCAGAACGATAACGGACGTTCAAAGTAAGAAGAGGCCCAGAGCTGGTTTCACATCTATATAAACACTTCTTTTCTTGTATCCTCGCCAGATACCGGGCCTCAACCAAGGCTATGCGTATGGTATGTGAAAGCAAGAGGGGTTATATGCAGTAGTCATCATCATCAACAGGGTATACATGAAATAAGGGAAGGGTTGTGTAGAGCAAGGACCAAAGGCCCGAATGCCCCATGGTGCTCAAATGGTCGGAAGGCGACAAGTTAGGAAGAAGAATTCTTCTGCGAAGGTGAAAGAGCAAAGTCAAAGCGATGCGTAATGCTCCTTGATCCAGAGATTGGACCCCCTATCAAGTGCCTTTGTCGGCACCGCCGTCACGGACCGGGGGAAAGATCGATGAGAGTGTGTGACATGGGTAGACTCTACAAGCCGGTCTTGCCGAGAACGTCAGCGAGATCATCGACATCCTTGTCAGACTTCTGGGACACTTTCTCCTGTTCGGCACGATCAGCATCCTCCAGAGTCTTCTCGGCCTTGGCCTGAACCTCCTCGTCCTCTTCAACTTCATCCTCGTCTTCATCCTCGTCTTCAGAATCCTCCTCCTCAAGCTCATCAAGCTCATCCAAGCCCCAGGTATCCTCAGGGTCATCGTCGGTACCATGTTCCTCCTGACGGCCCTCCAGCAGTTCACGCAAATCGCTAATGTTGGGATCGTCCTCGGAGAAGATGTTGCCGTTCAGCTCCACACGGCGAAGACTGGGGAGAGCAGTCTTGGCGGCGTGGGTGAGGGCTTTCACACCTTCAGCCTTGATCTCGTTGAACTGCAGACGCAGAGTTTGCAGCTTCTGGTTCTTGTTCGCGGCCAGGGCCTGCGCAACCTTAACACCGCCCCGAGCAGAAAGCAGGCAGTCCCCGACGCCCAACTCGACCAATGCAGTCCAACCCTCCAGGACTCCGGCGAGTGCGGTAGATCCTGTCACAGTGAATGTGTTGTCCTGCAAATCCAGAACCTCCAGAGCGGCGCAGTGACGAAGACCGTTCTTCAACAGATGTGAGATACCCTCCTGGCGAATTCCGTTCTGAGTCATCTTGACAGACTTCATACCAGCAGCGTGTTTCTCGTAGGCACGTGCCCATGCCTCCATACTGCCGTTTTCCAGACGGTTTCGCCCGCAAACAATGCTCTCAAGCATGGCGACCTGTTGGCCATCCTTGCGAGCTTCCTCCTTGCGCTCAGCGAGCTGGCTCAGGGCGTCGGCGATCAGAGTACCGGCGGCAGGACCGAGACCGTTGTTGTTCAGGATGAGATGGCGCAAGGGAACGTGACGTGACAGAAAATCGACGAGGGGTGCCTGCGTGTTGAGACCGAAGGCATTGTCGGACAAGTTGACCGTGTGGACAGAAGCAATTTCGAGGAGAGCATCCAGCAGTGACTTCAGGGCCGGGGGGATTTCGGAGAGAAGCCGAGAGGTGAAAATGTCCGCGAGATCGGCGACTTCCAGGCTCTTCTGAGTTGCGAGAGCCTTGGCAAGACGCTCAGAGGCGCCGACACCGAGAGTGTTACCACCGAAGCGGATTTCAGTGTAATCGGTAGATTCGAGAAGAGGTTTGATGTGGGTTTCGATGTCCTCAGCGGTGTCTAGCTTCAGACCCTTGCCCTCGAGAGAAAAGACCTTTGGAGGGGCCATGGCGGGGTACTGTGTAGTTCAGGAGGAAGGGAATATGTCGGCTGTTGGTGGGTGAAAGATGCTATTGGCAATAGCGTGAGTCAGTGCAATACTGCAAATGCGAATGCAAATGGACGAACTGAGATCGTCAATTTGGAAGTTTGAACAGCAACAGACGTCCAATGAGGCAGGAGGGGGGAGGGGCAACGGATGGCATAGAAGGAATCGGAGATGTTTTTGCCCGATAACCAAAAAAAGAAAAAAAAAAGTTACGGTGCGCGAGATGTGCCATTTATGCTGGATTATTAATGGCGCAATGATGCCGGGCCGCCGGGAGCCTCCAATCTGCAGGTCATCGCCGCTGTTCCGACTTATTTCGCCTTCACAAATCTCTCTGTCTCAAACTAAATCCACACAATCGTTGCAGCTTCAATCGCACTATATTTGCAGTCTTTGAAAATGTCGTGGCTCTTTGGATCATCGAATGGTAAGACTGCCATGGGCGTTTATCTCTATGGTGGAGCTGAGCGCATGAGCGTAACTATAGCGACAATATTGAGAGGGCGACCAGTTCCGCTAATGCTTCATGACTTGACAGAAAAGGCCACTGCTGCCACTCCGGACACCAAGACTCAGGCTCCTCAAGGTGAAAAGCCCAAGGTACATCCGCCCTTATGAATGGTTTCATACGACATCGGACCTGGCTGACTTCTCCCTCACTTCAGCCTTGCTGCGTCTGCAAAGATGAGAAAGCCGCTCGCGACGACTGCATGCTCTTCTCCAAATCCGACGATCCCGCCAAGGAGTGTCAGTCCTTGATCGACCAGTATAAGAGCTGCATGCTCGGTTATGGTTTCAAGGTTTAGACCATGGCTGAGCCCTACCCTGTTCGGCTTGTATGATATTGCGTCCTTTACTGCATATTGAGATTCACCGGCGGCGTTTTGTCTTTTGCACTTGCGAAATTGAGCGGACATTTGCTCAGAAGGCCTTTCTCGGAAGCCGCCTCACTGGACTGTTCACAGTCCTGGCTTCATCCATTTTGGGGGGAAACAGATTCTTGGGCTCAAATTAGAATATTTCTTGAACAGACCATCTCAGCTCAGAATAGAATCTTTGACCACAATTGACTAAGTGGGCCATTGAAGGCAAACCAAGGGCCTTGTCTATTCATACATCTATATGAGGAATCTCACTGATACTGCACAATTGCCAGGGTCTATTCCAGTAGCCCTGTTAAGAGATTCTTTGAAACCTCTTCCTCACTGCTTCTTTTTCTGACTTCCCTCAGCGTTGGCGCGAGCTTCGATCTCGCGGCACTGAACGACCAAGTTCCACAAACACCACAAATAAGCCAGCCCGAAACCTGCTGCACCAATCAAGGCATTGATCACTACCCACAAATCAGGCTTGCCTTCGGGAGGAGGTATGGCGGCTTCCAGAACATGCCAGCCAATCATAACCAGGTAGAAGGCCAATTGCACGAGCTTGCTGAGAAGGTGAGGTTCCAACGGCTTGTCATCAGGGGATGTTTGGCTGCGGAATATTTCAAAAGAGGTTGGGGGAAGTCCCATCAAATAGGCCCAGAGCAGGGTCAAGGTGAAATACGGCAACCGCAATTCTTCGCGTTTAAGAAGGGGGTACATGGTCCAGCAGCCGAGCACATTGGCCCAACCAACCCAGGCGCGGCTCTGTTTGCTGAGCCCGCCATCACTAGCCAGAGAAAGGGTCATGGGGAGGAGTGGCAGAAGAACGGTCTTCTCATGAACCTGGAAGGAGAAAAGGAAGAAGCCCCAGGCTACGCAGGACATGGCCGGGAGGAGCAAAGAAGCCCGAGGATGGCGGAATATAACAATACAAGGGACAAGTATTGAGCTTAGCGTAGCACCTAAGGATGCTCTCTGTAACAAGGAGGCATCGAAGCGGTTAAGCTTGTAGAAGGTGTGGATGGCACACCAAGCATTGGCAACCTTGTCCTCGAATAGACCTCGGGCGAATGGGAACACGCGATGGATGATCTGTGTTGTTTGAAAGAGCAGAGCATAGGCTAATGACCTCTTATTCAGAGACAAAGACAGCGCCTGCAAAAGTGGGGGCTCTGGGGACGATGCGAAAAGATCGCGTGCCTCTGTACCCGTGGCCCCATATAAGAGCGGAGCAAGAAGTAGAGCGAATGCCGCGAGGGTAATCAGCGCAATGTTGAGGAGTCGAAAGACGTGGAGGCGCGGAAAGACACACACGCCCAGTAGGTATGCGAACATGACGGGCGCATAGTAGAGAGCCATTTGCTTGAAGCCCAGGGCGCCGACAAAAAATATACAGGCCCACAGCATACGGCCAGCGAGAATGGCATCCAAGCTAGCGACCACAAGACCCAACATCACCGTATTGAATTGGAAGTGACCATGGTCAATCAAGATAGTTGCCGGTTGTAGAAGGATGGCAGCCAGAGCAATGGAGGCCGACCATGCATGGACACCATGCATGCGGGTATATCGGCGAAGGAATGTGACAATGGCGGGAATATAGATGAGATATTCGGAGATGAAGACGGTTGCGCGCATGTAGACCTTCACATCGGGCCCTTCAATGCCCCGCGAAGTGTCCAAGGCGAACCACGAAGGATCAAAGATCGCGCCACTGAGCCTGTCAGCACAATACACCACATAAAAAGGGCCAATCAGTGCGGAAAGTGAGCAACAACGTACATTTTGCCACAGAGCCAGCTATGGTAAGCTGTCAAGGGAGGATAGTCTAGACCCCAATATTGCAGATCATAAAGGTACCATTTGGCCATGGGCAAATGGGTTGTGATCTCCATCCAGTGCCTTTGAGCTTCAAGATCGCCGTACATTGGAGGAACATTGAACCCTGAGATTAGTTAGATATGCCTTGCTTCTCCGCGAGAGGACTAAGGGACGTACCAGAGTACCCCCATAGACTGACAGCCCACCGAAAAAGACCGACAGCCATGAGTGTCAAGGGCAGAATCAGCCATTGAGAGACGCCTGCACGAGCGGCCCATAGAAATGAGACCAGAGGGAATGCGGCATGTTGCGCTCCATCGTCTCCGTGTACAATCAAGCTGTTGTTTGAGCCTGGAGGAGTCGCATTTGTCCGCTTTTTGCGGGGACGATGCGAAGAGGCAGTTGGAGGGGCCATCATGATACTGGCCAGGTGGCTGCAGCAAGTTCCATTGGCCTCGCGGCAGATCTGGCTGGCAGGGACCGAGGGCCGGAGGTTGAGTCGACCTGTGATGGATTTCGAATATCACTGTCGACGCGTGTGGTAATGGCGCCGAGAGGACCAGTCGTTGTACGCGGATCGGGCGGTGTGGGGGACCAGAAGCAACGTTCGTTGAACACCGTCGTGACCGCTCTCGGAGTGGCAACGTACTTCACCCCAAGGTATCCGCTATGTCTCCACCGAGTGTCCACCACGTCCCTTTCTAGTGCCTGGGTCTAACTTTACACGGTAGGCGGAAGGGGTTTCTGCCGTCCGTTGAAATTTTCTGTCCAAAAATTTTTTCCTTATCAGAAGCTTCCCCCGGCCGCGTTGGAATTTTTTTGTTTTCTCCTTCATCCTCCATTCTTCATCCATTTCATCCATTGCTGTCACTTTTTTGTGTTAGCAATTTCATTCTGAAGCATCGTAATCTCGCTTCTACCACAATAAGTACAGCATCCTTCCCTTCCCCCCCAACTAACTGACGCAGCTGTGTGGGTTCCGTACTTTCAAAGTACTTCAACAGACAATTAAGTGGGCTTATCACATCGAGGGCTGTTGGCTTCTAAATACTGCACATCTTGTGGGCTCTGTGGGTTTATTCCTCGTGGGTTTCATTTCAGATCTGTTGCGTATCTGTGCCGGTCTCTGTGGGCTTGAACTCTGTCGGTTGTGGGTTACTTGTTGGGCTCTACCAGCTGTGATCAGCTCACTCCTGGTTATTCATATTTTCCGAGGGTTCACATTCGTTGCACATCCAAAATACTTACACGGGTTGGTTTATTGAGGGTTTTTGTTGGCTCTGCCGCACCAAGAGAAGAAAAAAAAAGACCACAAATCACTTGATCTCATTTACCGACCACTGTATGTGGGATGTGAACAACCCTGCGACTTGAAGACTGGAATGCTAACATTATTTCCATCTCTAGATCACAATGTCGAAGACCAAGGTTTCCACCAAGGCTGACAAGAAGGTGTCCAAGACCCTGTCCAAGGTCAAGGACGCCGGTGTCACCAAGGCTACTTCCTCCCCTGCTGCCAAGTCTAAGGACGTTGCTCGCAAGGCTGCTGCCAAGGAGTCCAAGTCCTCTAAGAAGAACAAGAAGAAGGAGCCCACTCCCAGCTCATCCTCCGAGTCTGAGTCTGACAGTGATGAGGACATGAAGGATGCTTCCTCCTCCTCCGAGAGCGAGAGCGAGAGCGAGGATGAGAAGCCTGTCAAGAAGGAGACCAAGAAGGTCGAGAAGAAGGTCGTGAAGGAGGAGTCTTCTGACTCTGAGTCCTCTTCTTCCGAGTCTGAGTCCGAGTCTGAGGACGAGAAGCCTGCTGCCAAGAAGGTTGCCAAGAAGGAGTCATCCTCCGAGTCCGAGTCTTCCGACTCTGAGTCTGAGTCCGAGTCAGAGGATGAGAAGCCTGCTACCAAGAAGGCCGAGAAGGTTGCCAAGAAGGAGGAGACTTCTGAGTCCTCCGACTCCGACTCTGACTCTGAGTCAGAGGATGAGGCTCCCGCTAAGGCTGAGAAGGCCGAGAAGGTATGTTTCTCTAACAGCTGTCCTTGAGTTCCATATTCGTTGCTAACCTGCTGTTATTTTCATAGGAGTCCTCTTCCTCTGATTCCTCCGATTCCGAGTCCGAGTCCGGATCTGACAGCTCTGACTCCGAGTCTGAGGCTGAGAAGCCCTCCAAGAAGCGCAAGGCTGAGGAGGAGTCCACCCCCGTTGCTAAGAAGTCCAAGAGCGAGGATGCTCCCGAGGGTGCCTCCGCCAACCTCTTCGTCGGTAATCTTTCATGGAACGTCGACGAGGAGTGGCTCAAGAGTGAGTTCGCCGAGTTCGGTGAGCTCACTGGCTGCCGTATCGTGACCGACCGTGAGTCTGGCCGCTCCCGTGGCTTCGGCTACGTTGAGTACGCCAGCGCCGCCGATGCCGCCAAGGCCTTCGAGGCCAAGAAGGGTACCGAGCTCGATGGTCGCACCATCAACTTGGACTATGCTACCGGTCGTCAGAACAACCAGCAGGAGGGTGGCCGTGAGCGTGCTCAGACCCGTGCCAAGAGCTTCGGTGACTCCACCAGCCCCGAGAGTGACACTCTCTTCGTTGGCAACCTGCCCTTCAGCGCTTCCGAGGATGCTCTGCGTGACGTCTTCGGTGAGCAGGGTACCATTCTGGGAATCCGTCTGCCCACCAACCCCGATGACGGCCGCCCCAAGGGCTTCGGCTACGTGCAGTTCTCGTCTGTTGACGAGGCTCGTGCCGCCCACTCTGCCCTCCAGGGTGTTGACGTCGAGGGCCGTCCCCTGCGTCTGGACTTCAGCACTCCCCGTCCTCCTCGTGAGGGTGGTGGCTTCGGTGGTCGCGGCGGCGGTGGCTTCGGAGGCCGTGGTGGTGGTGGCTTCGGCGGTCGCGGCGGCGGTGGCCGTGGCGGTCGTGGTGGCCGTGGTGCTTCGGCGGCCGTGGTGGTGGCCAGGGCGGCTACAACAAGGCCAAGGGTAGCATCCCTGAGTTCAAGGGCACCAAGGTCACCTTCTAAACTACGAGGCGTCTCGTCGTTTCCGCTTTGCTTTTGCTACTGATACGATTATCATCTTTGCACTTTTTCTAGGTGTCATACGGGCTATGGGGGTTTAAAAAGTTTCTGTATTTTCTTGTTGGTCATCTGCGAGATAGGATCAACTGTATAATTTCCATACTATCATCATCTCACGGATCTTTGTCCTTGTTTGTGTAGCACTGTAGACTTGAAGATCATATCCTCTATCTAACTCCTTGATCCACTTGCGATGGACTCCGGACCATCCGTATGGATTTTCGTTCCTTTAGCTCGGATTTGTGCCAGCTGTTGCCCTGCGACTATCCAACGTTCTCTGCTGAACTTTGACGCAGATCTTCTTCGGGACTCGTCGAGCACTGTGGGTCGTTGGTCAAAGTGCCGGGCAGGACACTCAGTAGAGCATACTGCCACTATGTACCGCTATCTCCCCCGCAGTTGCCACTTTGGTCAGAACCCACTTACTGGTCACCCTATCAGGTTACACCTTCTTGGGAGACCCGCTGCAGAAGAGGTTGACAAGCTTGCACTGAAGTCTAAAGTACCTGCTGCCTACCTCATCCCCTCCAGAGACGTGAGGTTCTCAATACTTGTTTCGCCAACCGAAGGGTCAGTGAGGGCGATCGTCGATCATCCATTGATGAACCCGCCCAACAAAGATACTTTTGCTATCCTGTCATTCATCATGTCCAAGGGTGTCTCGATTGCCGTTTCCCGTGGCATCCTTCTTTTATTCCAAAGACCAGCCTGCAGTTGGTGACACGTAGATACTTCCCTTGAGGTTCTCTTCGTTGCCCCTCGCATCAGTGAGGTCGCTGGTGCCCGTCACGGGTTCTTTCTCAGCCTACTCGTTTACCCTTTCCAGCCCCTCCAAGGCTCCCAGGCTCAACGCGGGCCATCAGCTGTTTCGTCGGCTGACCATCTCACCATCCATCCCACCCACTGGTCTCTTGGATTGCCTCTAACGCTCTGTTATTCTTGTTCTCTTTCCGTCTCTGCTGCCTTCTTGCCCCTCGTAAACTCTTCCTCCGCACTGCGTCATCGCTCTTTGCTTCCTTCACTCCGCCAGTTTCTATTCCAACGTCTCTGCATCCAACGACGGAGACGGCACAAGATCCCAGGCGGGCCTGCAGCCACGATCAAAATTGGGCATCAGCAATGCGGGTGTGGATCAGATCAACTCCACTCAGATAAGATAGCTTCATTGTTCTCCTCTTCCCCACGCTTGACCGCTCTTGCGCCTCGCGTCACCCACCCCTCCCTGCGAGTGTCGAGACGGTGGCATCGTATCCCTTATTTCTAGTCATCATATCCCGTCGATCCGAAGGTCTGGAGAGATTTTCATCACTTTCCATTCCCTCCACCCCATCAGGATATGCAGCCAAATCACTACGACCTTCTCGGTCAGGTGCGCGAGCCTAGAGCCGCAAGTCAACTGACGCGCGATGGACAGCCGCGCGACCAGCATGGTCATCCTGGCCAGTCTCGTTCATCTGGTGCCCCTCTCATGAGATCAGAAGGTATGCGAATGCCGTCATATATCGTTTGCTTCACGTTACTTGACTCTTCCTTTTTCTTTGCCCCTTCTCCCCACCCCCCCCCTGCCTTCTCTCCGCACCGAGTTGAGAGTCGTCATGCACGACACATTATACCACAATCTGCCCCTGATACTCGACCATGTACTCATTACGATATTACATAGATTCTTGGATTGAACTCTCGTCACAGCCCTCGTCGTCTTCATTATCATCGGCTGCAACGAACGACGATATCATCACAACCGGCTTACAAGTAGAACACCGAGAGAGAGGCATGTATCAACATCGCAGCCGACGACGACGGATGCAACACTTGGCCGCCGTGGCTACTGCGCAGGTGAACTACTCAAACGGAGAAACCAGTTTCGCCAGCAGCAGCCAGGAAGAATACGAAGAGAGCGAAAGCGAGTCGGACCCACCGATGAGCAGCTCCAACGAAGACATCACTCCCTCTATACAACCAGCCGCCATTCATCTACCCCCATCTCGCTGCTCGGATGAGGCAGACAGCGATGATGAAGATGACACATCCACGGCCCTGGGGATGAATATCAGTCCATCGCCCTTTGTTCCCCAACCAAATGTTTTCTCCCACCCTCCCGCCACGTTCGACCCCGCTAACACTCGCCCAACGGAATCGCGCCGCTCACAACCAAGTGCTTCGTCAAATACTCGCCGAAGGCCTTCGATTCGTCGAGAATCATACCCCATCACGCAAGGTTCTCGCCGATATCACCAGCTGTCACATAGTCCCTACAACATGATCTCACCGTCTCATCATGCCGATCATGATGCTGCTCTCCGCGCCAGCCTGTCGACTCTGCTCTCATGTGCAGCTGCTGCGCGGGGAATCCCAAAACTAGATCAGTCCAGACCCCGAGCTGGCCCATCCATCACAACGCAGACACCCTCTTTTCGACTGGTAGGTGAATCGGTGGCCATGGGTGACGAGGATGATAGTGGCGAGGAGCAGCCACTCTCGCCCAGGCAGTTGAAGACGAGCCCGCCCGTGGAGCCGTCTCGCCACAGGGCACCTTTGGTGACACCACCCAGCTCGGCGTCTTCGAAAGCCAAACGACGATCTGCGTCTCCCAAAGACCGTAGCCTGGCAAAGAAGAGTCGCAGGGCTAGCATCTCCGATTCTAATGCCGCAGTCAGCCCCACGGTCATGACATGGGTGATCAGTGCTGGCGTGGTCGTTCTCTTCTCTGCCATCAGTTTTTCGGCCGGTTACATGCTTGGTCGAGAGGTGGGGCGGGCCGAGATGGGTATGATGGGTGACGGCAGTGTTCCTGGAACGCGGTCCTCCGCGGCCTGCAGCCAAGAGGCGGTTCGCGGTGGACTCAAACGATTCCGCTGGGGCACTGCGGCAGCTGCTGGATCAGTCAGTCTGGCCTAAATGATGTGGTTGGCCCAGACCTTGCGCTTCACCAGCATGGGCTGGTTCCGATGGCTGGATTCGAATGTCGACAAGGACAAGCAGAATGAATGTGACGATGTGACATGGTTAAATTGTCAAGTGTCCCTGATTTGCCGCTAATATCTTCAATCTGGAGACTCTCATTGACGCCGAGGAGGAGTTTCTCTCACAGATTGGCCTGGGCCCTTGAAAGATCGATATCCAACAGACCTTTTCCTCATATCGTCTGGAAATTGTCCACTTGTGGATTGGTTCTCGTGGGATTGACCCAAGTTCAACACCCCCGACTGCTGTATATCCAGGGTGAGACTATGTTCACTATCCCAGGTAATCCAAAATTGGGCTCGTGTGGACTTGATTGATAAGAATAGTGCTTTTCACTTGGTGTTGAGGCGTACATGTTTTGTGCCTTATGCTGATATCAGGAGGGATCGGGCGCGTTCTTGACGAGACGATAAGAATGACTCCACTACGATAACATCTTTGATATGACTGTTGATGACACATGGTGTATTTGACCTTCAATAATATATACGTTTACCGTTCTTGAGATGCACCAGTACCTGTGAGACGGGCCTGCCGCATGCACTTCTTACGTTGGGCTGTACTACACCTGTTCTTCTGCTGTCACCCAGAGAAATACCGGGGATGCGATCTCAACAATGAAGAGCTGGAATTTGCAGGATTCTCCAAGGTCGTAAATTTACGAATATCCGGAAGCTAATTGTATGAGATAGTATGTGGATTTCGCGACTCGTTCTCTTTTCATGCGTCGCGAGGTACGAGAGCACCTGTCCATAGGGAAGTATGAAGCCTTGCCCTCGTCAAGATAAGAACCAAACTAGGGCTTCAAAAATTTCGATCGAACAGGCACCACACTCCATCTCTCTCGCCCGTTTTGGGTCCTTTGGAGAATGTTTCATATCCACCTAGGCTATTAAACGTAAAATTTCTTCCACGTCAGGCGGGGGCTTTTCCATTTGGAAACCGGCAGCAACCTTACACAAATAAAAGGTACTCAGTGTCAGGCAGCCCAGGCTCACCAAGTCAATTTGAGTCCGTGAGTTGGCAGCCAGACTCACTATGTAATTTTATTCCTGATTACGCTGAGATTTACTCGAGCTAACTCAGCATTGCAGTGGCTAATATTGATAGAGAAAGATATGTACTCTTTCTTCGTATGTATCTCGTTATTTGCGGCTCATATCATTCATGTATTAGTTTAAGCTCCCTGGAGCTAATATTGACTGATTCCGCGAGCTAAAATGAACGCTCTAAGACTCCCGGTACTTTATGTTAATTCAATATTATGTGGTCGATTCTAAATCTCAGTGCACCTTTCGAACAGGCTGACTCCATGAGACGTGAAAGCACACCGCGAATGAATAAAGAAATCATCATATCGAGAGCGTTGTTTCTAAAAGACATCCATGGTAAAGTTCCATTCATCCTTTCGAGCGTGTCCTGCCCTGAGATTATCCTCTTATTTGTCGTTATTTATTTTACAATGTTGTGTTCGACGGCAGAAACTGCAAAGAGTATTCCAGAAAACAAGCTTAGCCTGGACTGAGCTAGATACTCATCTAATTGCTGGGAATATCTTGCCCGAGACCTATCCCTATGGTGCTTTCGAAGTTCTCATCGCTTTAAGACGTGGGTATTCTTTTCATTCGATTGCTTCCAATTTACTCGCCAATGACTACCTTGACTTCGTCTCCGGGGTTTTCTGCATCGACGTATCTTTTCGAAACGTACCTAAATCTCGAAAATTTGGTTTAGTAAAAATAATAGAAACTTTGCGGGGGATGGAGCGGCTCACGACCAAAGAAGGAGTCCCTCACGACATTCCGTAAAGCTCAGGAGCAGCTTCTCAAGGGCTGGTTTGTACTCAGCTGGGACACTGTCGAGAAATTCGGTTTGTATAGACTTGTATGCTTTGTAAGACTTTGACACCATGTTCAAAGCTCGGTCGACTGCTTCTTGTATGGTATTCCCATCGTGGTACATAAATAGAGGAATCAGATTGTTGGTAAAGTGGCCGGATTTCTGAGTTTTTCTTAGTTTTTTCCTCCATCGTGAACGGGTCCGACGGACGGGATCGACTTACAAGCTCTTTATTTAGTGAGAGGACGTCATTTTCTCTGAAAATCAGGATTGATTAGCATAGCCCTTTTTATTTTGTATTTGGTTGTGATCAACTAACAGGGACACCATAATGCTGATATGCCGCATAAGCATTTGCATCTTTTCGTGTTCCAGAATCCATTCGGGAAGATCCAGATGATACGCATACCTGTTGGGCTGTCGATTTAGTATGATAAAGTTCGGAGTAGGGGAATCTCGAGAGGGCCGATCTCACACGAACAACGCTAATGTTGGATATGTTCCTGAATTATTCAACCGGTTCTCAATATAAGAATCCACTGTCATAATTTCTCCATCGTAGGCAGATCTAGTTGACTGGAAGATTGCGTTGACATAAGTGTAGAAGTGCTTGAACACAAATTGTTGCAAAACGTCTGTCTCCCAGGATGATCAGCCCCTAGTGCAAAAATCGATTCAAAATCGGGGTTCAGTGGGCCATATACCTGAGTTAAGACCATTACGAATTTGTGTGCCGATCTCGTAAAAAGAGCGAATGAATGGATGTGAAGGAGCAATGGCGACTAGATCATGGGTGGTCCCAGGCTCACTGAGGAGGCTCTTCCGAAGACAGTTGATTGTCTCCACTTTGAGAGAATCAAGGATTTCGGGCGAGGTTCGGTAATGGCCAGTGTCAAGGGCTAAATCTTACAAGTGAGCAGGTAGACCTTGATTCAGGGCTCATGCGCGATGTCGACTCACGATCGTCAACAGCTTGAAACTGCACCCCGTTCGCAAACGTCAGTAATCAGCTTCAAAGCAAGTTTTGGGGTCTCTGCCGCATACCCAGGAAATAACCAGTGCCGCAGTTTTCAACTCGCATAATCCCACATCTGGCCATGTAGCTCGGGTGAAAAAGGGTATATTTGCTTGAAAGTACAATTTCAACCACCGGGGGTCATCAACCCATCTTCATCGGTCTCGGTCAGCCCGTGCATCGAGTTCCATGTACGAGTGAGTTGATACTTTTTGTTCCAGTCATCAATGGCTTCCTTTAGGCCCTCATTGATCGGGTTCACCCGCCCAACCCAGCCTGGAGCAATTTCGAAAAGGTTAGGGATAGTAATGGTACGCCCAAGGCATTGTCGCAGTGAGAATCGGTCAAAGAATCTTTTTCTGATGGCAACATCCTGGAAATATGGTCTCTGGCGTGAATCGAGTCGTCATAACACAAACGTATCGTCGTGAACCATTGAGGTATCTCAACCTTATATAGTGATCATCGAGCGCCCATGTAAGGGGACTCAGCTTGATTGCCAGTTTGAGAACGAGAACCTGACAAGGAAAGCGTTTGCCGACGCCCCAGCGGAGGATTCCAACTAGTGACTTGGAATCTAAACTCAGTTGGCGCGTCAAGCTGCCGATCCTCTGCACGGATCATGATCACCGACGAACGACCTGCTGCTGGATCTGACTAGGTGAGTCCGGGGCGCACTGATGAATAAGCCATTGAGTATGGCCGGGCGTGCGTGTTGTAACTTTTATTAACCACTAGCTCTGCCACCGCCTATGGGGGATGAGAGTGTGGCGTGTTCATCACACAGCAAGTGCCAGGTAACTTGCAAAGCAGCAAAAGCTCTCGTGTGACACTTGGGGATTGTCCGAGATGCACGCTGTAGAGGTTAGAACACGATCATTGGTCCACCGAAACTTCATTTACATGCACCATCAAAACCTTCATACACCGGGTATCGCCAAAATTCCTTTCATCCCGGTCCAAGGATGGGAAAATAGAGATCTTATTAGAGGAGATGAGCTGCCTTCTCGCATGGTCTTGCCATGAGGCATGCTGCTTCAGGGGGCGCCTATGAAAGAAGTAAAGGCGCAGCTTATCTCTAGAGTCTGAAAAGCCGCTGATTGTAAACCATACCTCCAGCCTCATCTGTCCGTATGCCATTTCATACTCCTCCAGCGTGGGGTCACCGGAAATCGGAACTTAATTACTGTGGTTGACTAAAATGATCCGAAAGTGCGTCTTGTGAGGTAGCGTTACTGTGACTAGGACGCCAAGGCGTGCGTATACTTGAAATGAGAGACTAGAGGAACACAAGACGCACACAATCGATCGACTGCATCAACATCTTGGTGATGCCATCGGAGTGAGTTTTGCAAATCTTCAAGGGGGCGTGGGCCGCGGCGAATTGATAGACAAGCGAGAGCCAACCAGGCGCCAGAAACTAGTGACTTGCGTCCTCACATGCAATGCTCGCTATTAAAGGTTTCGACACGTCACGAAAAAGACCGTGGGCATGACTTTCGAGAACGGCAGCGATAAATGGCGTCACGTTGACCATCTCAGAATAATTCACAAATTCTATGGCAAAAGGGGCCGCTCCGGTACTGTGAAAGCCTATCTAATTTGTTTTTTCGAGAAACAGCCAAATATTGCTAGAAGTTTTTCTCCGTTGGATCATTAGCTTAGGAGTCAATGTCAGTGATCGATACTGAGTTGACCTCGCTAGCCAACTTTTTCTCTTTGAAGAATATAGAAAGGTAAAATTCTTGCTAAGATGGCCAGGCCCACCTTATCCTGCATTAATATCGCGTTCACCACGTATTCTTTACTAATTGGCTCATCGCTATCCACTGCTCGATTATCTTCCGATTTCGCGTATCCTTCCCATGCTAAGAGTATCGTCTGGAAAGGTGTGTCGAAGATCTAGCCCGCTATATAAAGAGCAGCGCAATTGCACCAAGAATGTTTCTCGGGATGCTTTCATATTCGCGAGTATCAATATTCTTCAATCATTCATCTAGCTCAAGTAGACCATTCCAACTTTCAGCATCAGCTTGACTACTATTGCAATGGCTCGAACGAATTTCGTCAGCCGGTCTGAACAGATACATGGTATGCCTCAGCTTCTTTGAAATCATCTCGTCTACCTACTCACAAAAAGTCAGAAAAAATTTGTGCAGATAAAGACCGCTCTTCTCTCCATCCAATAAATTACTGCTTTGACCACATCGGCGATAAAGCGCCCTATGTTCACCCACCTTCCCTGAAGCTCAACGCCTACCTTCAAGCAAAGGCTACACGTGCGCGACGCCAAACTTTGGAAGAGAACAAAATGAAGTCTAACATAATGCATAGTATAAACAATATTGACCTCTTTCCTACCCAAGCTGGTTTGCCATGGCACACTGGGTACGAGATTGTTCGACAGAACCGATTTTGGCGTGAGGCCCAGGAGAGATATCACTCTCTTCTGAGAGCCTTTGCGGAAGATGAAACGGCGCAGAAAACTCCACCTGGTGCCAAAATCACCATCGCCGACATTGCGAGAAAGGAGCTCAAGGGCGGAAGTGATCAAACTGTTCGTTATGTGCCGGTGTTGTTCTCAATGGGAGATATGGAAGAACAATCTTGGCCGGTGAGGCTTTGGCCTTGTGTATGATGTTTGATGGTAAGTTCACCGTCTGTTCTTGCTGAATAATTAATGGAATTGACAGGCTATATCTAGAGACATACGAGATTTTTGGATCCGATTATGTATGTTAAGATCTACCTTGAAGACAGATGCCAAATTGCTGGGACCCCTCCTTTCTCGATATACGCTGACTTACTAGGACCCTTCATTTTTACAATCGCTTATGCCTCCGCACAATAACAAGGATCTCTCACCCAAAACACCATTGCAGGAAAGAATCTGGAGCTCGCTTGAACAAATGCTCGAATGCGACCACATCTATGGCAATGGAGGCCGAGATACGATCGACACCCTTGTGACTTATGCCTCCCGTCCTAAGCCCCCTTCCAGGGTATACGGATCGATGAGCGACTACTACGACTTCCGCTACGAGGATGGAGGAATGGGGTATGTAATCCGGCTTTCCTACGTTGTTGAAGGACTGAAGTAACTGAGGACGTACAGACCAACGTACGCTGTGATCAAACTATCGATTGGCTCAAACGTGGACTTCCACGATTCCAAATTCACTCGCTTTCTGCGTCTCATCGGTGACCAGACCCTTGGTCAAAATAACATCGCCTCCTTCGACAAAGAGAAAGGCCACTATCTTGCTGGAATGTTTCCCGAATTTGAGCAGTCAAACGGGGTCATGGTGATCAAGAGGCTGCTTTCGCTACCCACTGATGACGCGGCAAAGGCCCTTGCATACGCGTGCCAGCTTGAGACTGAGCGACAGATTGACTTTGAGCTGGAAAGAATGACGTCGAGAGGGAACTTGGATCAAGAGGACTGAAAATTCGTTGACGCGGTATTGATGATGTCTATTGGAAATGTCATGGGGTCGATTACAATGTCGAGATATGGAGGGGCTGCTGCAAGATTGGAGGGTTGACATTGTCTTGATGATTTGGTTGAATAGTTCGATTTTGGTCTTATTTTCTGTCTTGTTTTGTAGAATCACTTCGTCTGAATTCAATAAATTCAATATTAGGTGACTTGAAAAGATCTATCTGAAGATATAGCACGATACATTAGTCAGTACAGATTGAAGTTGGAACTGGTTATTGTTGATTCGGAAACCATTGGATTGTTCCTTCGACACGGACAAAGCTTGGAATTGTAGCATCGGCTTTGGTAACGTTGATGCTTTGATGTACATATTCCAATGGACAAGAAGCCTGTATCTTGAGTATCATTCGCCGAGTTCTGAATGTTTCTCTAAAGACGAAAGTTCGTCGCTATATACATTTAACCGAATCCCTTGCCATAAGAGGTATTTTTTATGGGTCGCGCCCCAGGGACCTTAAGTTGGAGCCTGTGCTAGGTATCAAATAGCGTCAAAGGAAATCAAGCATATTCGCAACTTGTTTCATAAACGGGTTTCTCTGTGGAATCCGTATGTTATTCCTTCCAACTAGTAATATGGTATTTCTAGGTCAATGATCAGAAACAGGAATGTTAGCATGATGAGGGATTGGTATTGATTTGAAGAATATACGTATTCACTCGAATTCCACTTGGCAGTTCCCAACAAATTCCTCGCTCAAAATCCGGGAGACATGATTCAATCAAGTGATGAGATGAACCTGAGATAACGTAATCCACGGCCGAACCGGACACACGGCCGAGCCGGACACCCACCCCTATTACAAAACTTCAAATTCGATTATATCAACTAACACCTATTAATTCAACTAGATAATACGATTTTTACATGAAGTAATCCTATAGCTAGCTTGGCTATATCTACTATAGGTAGGCGGAGCCCTCCTAGCCGGTTGAATTGGCTGATTAGGCAAATCGGGCCCTTTATGCGATAACACCTTATTAGCTTCTACTGGCTGAATTGGCTGCTGGACTAGCTGTAGACCCTCTTCGATTGTTAGGCCTCCTTTGTGTGCAATCTGCCTAGTCGATCGAGTGCGCTTTTGACGTTTCTTTTTATTTACTGCGCGTAGATCGGCGTTCTCCTTCGTAAGTAGCGTAGCGTTATGTATCGTCGTCGTATATCCTTTAATAATTTGATTAAGTATAAGTTTTGACGGTATAGGCGGGCTATGCGATCGCTATTTTAGAAGATCTTTAAGTATAGAAGCTTGCTTTTCTAGCTGAATCGCTGTTTTGGGCGTCTTTAGTATAAATTGGCTAGATCTGCTGCTTAGCTAGCTACTTAGTAGTATAGGCGTTCGGAGAGAAATATTTAGCTTAGAAAGCACTCTTTCGGTACTAACTAGTACGATACTAGTAGCTGCGAAGCTACTTTGAACGATCTTTAGCTGAAAAGCTTCTATCCTCGCGCGAGGATAATCTGCAAGAAAATTAAGCTTATCGATATGATTATAGCCTATTCGGGCTAAGTCGCTC
Source organism: Penicillium oxalicum (assembly GCF_001723175.1). Lineage (NCBI taxonomy): Eukaryota > Fungi > Ascomycota > Eurotiomycetes > Eurotiales > Aspergillaceae > Penicillium > Penicillium oxalicum. The sequence goes on from NC_064656.1 coordinate 1,267,905, forward strand.
ACGAAGCGACCGTACGCACGCTTAAGTACTGCAAAGCACCTAATATTAAGCGGCTATAGTAAGTGAGACGAATACGAAGGTATACAAAGTAGTATAATATCGTTTTCGGTATATATTCGATCGAATTGAGGTATAAGATAGCTACCGTGGCTATTAAGGATTAATAGCCGAAATCGCCCTCGCATACGCGAAGTAGTGTATGGAATAAAGAGCTTTTGAAGCTAGCGAAGGCCGATTTTATCGGTAGTCTAGCTATTATTCGATACTTCGATTCGCTAATCCCTAGGGAGATTTAACGATTCCAACTCCCTAGCGATATAAACCTAGCCTTTGAAAATAATATAGGGCGGTAGCGTATAGCTATTAGCGTATATTACTTCGATCGTAGTAACCTATTCGCGATTACTAGGCTATAGAATCGATCGCCGACCGTAGTATTTAGCGCGCGTAACTACCTTTTTGCGAGGATATAAGGCCTATCGCAAAGCCTATCTTATCAAAGTTTATAGATATCCTCTGATTGAATCCTATTCTCCTTAATTGTATATTGTACTATCAAAAACTACTCTTTTATAGTCTTTGGATCCTTATTAAGAGCGCGCTAATATTTATATCGCTTTGAGTAGCGAGATTATAGCTTATTTCGCCGTTTAACGAATATTGATGCCTAATTAACGCTAATAGTTAATAGGGGATTGGTTCTACGCGCTACAAGAAGGATATTGGCTATCTCTCGAATAGTAGAGGGCCTAGGCGCTATACTACGCGAATCTATAGAGAGTATCTATTTAGTAAGCGAATCCTCTTCTAATAGTGTTAATTTATGGCCGTTTGGGCGTATATCGAGACGCGCGCAATTTACCCTTAGCGCGATCGTAATAGGGTAGAACTTAGTAGGTCGTATAGCTTCGCCCCTACGCGAATAGATTTGATACGGCTATTTTTTGATATCGTCAAGGGCTAAAAGGATCTTGCCCTCCTGATTGGCCGATTTTTGCGAAGATTTAGTGCGAATTGGTGGCATAGTAGGCTGTTAAATTAGGTAGGTGGTAGGAAGACGCGATTTTGGGGTGGGTTATCCGGCTCGGCCCGTGTGTCCGGTTCGGCCGTGATTACGTTATACATATTTACCACCCTCTTACTCAGCGGTTCAATACCCAGAGCAGACAAAGTGGAGACTCAATTCGAAAGTCTAGCAAAAACGTGGGGTTTATCGTAAATTCTTGCTAAACCGGCCCGCCCATAGATATTGCTTACTATCTTAAATAGGAAAAAGCGAGCGCTCACATAGCACACCCACCACGATTATACCAAACTGCCACGGCACGTGCCATCCTGACCAGCTCACGCTTCGAGTCCAAAAAAAAGCCGACTGGTCGTGCATTTTCGGTAAGGGACCTTCTAGAATCTATCTCCCCAAGGCCCCGGGACCTCAAAGTGCCTTGCCTGTTGATATGTCATAATTGCGGCAATTGCTTTTTTTATTGGATTCCCCCCCCCCCTTCTTTCTCTTTCCACTTGTTTATTCCATTTTTTTTTGAAAAATAAAATTAAAAAAAAAAGATTTCCTTATGAATTATCCAACATCGCAGAAAAAGGAAAACAGTCCATCATGCATCATGATCCCTGACCATTGCCCATTACTATTCTTCCCCGGTCCGGTCATCCCGATGATTTGGTAATCAACGATCCCTACTAGCGCGTATTCTCTCCAGCGGGCACCTGCGCCACCCGCGCCTTGGACCTCTTCTTAGCCGGGGCTGGCTGAACTCACCCCCCACACGAGCGCGTCGCATGAAAAGGTTGGTCGAAAGAAAATCGGATAGAATGTTACCAGCGCCAGTCTATCAGCATGAATGGAAATCCGACAGCGCGGGCACTTGCAAGGAATAAGCTCATTCCATTTCGGGCTTCTACACGAGGTTTGGGAGACGAAACATGCACTTTGCTCCGTGTTCTTGGGGGTATGTGCATGCATTTCGATTTGATCTGACAGGTCATTTGGAAGTTGTGAGAATGGGGCAACGTGCTCCAGCCCTCCAATCCCCCCACCCCTTTCAACCTTCATTATCTAGGAAAAATAAGTAGGTGGGTTTCAAGGTACGGGGGGTTTTTAAGACGAGACGGATGGATGACAGGGGGAGCCGCAGTGATCTGCTTAAAGTGTACGGGAATTAAATCGTATTCACCGAGGTGAATCCCGTGGGCCCTCGAGGCCGGGGGATTCTAAGTAGGTGGATACTACCGAAGTTGAGCTATATCGAATTGTAGGTATTTCTTTCTTTCTTTCCTGAAGTCTGGAATCTCTAGCAAATGAAGTGAGGTGGATATAGTAGTAAGTGGATGGCAAGAGAGCCAATCAATCAACCTCGGAAAGATACTCTCACCACTACCTAGATAGGCATTGGTACCCAGTGGAACCGAACTGTCGGGAAAGATGGGGCTGACCTGAATTGGATGGGATGGACTTGGGCTTATGCTAGATTGGCCCTATTTTTCTTTTTTTTGTGAGACGGAATCACCGGTCGCTGATAACTATACTCTATATTGGATCCGGGGTTAGAGCTGAAGAGGTACTTTCTAGGGACACCCAGGTCTAAGTGGACTTGAACTCGCGACGGCCGGTTGCGTGGGTCCCTTGACCAGGTCAAGGAAATAGTAGGAGTAAGGTTGCTTGAGAATCTTCATGGTACCTCCAAACTAATGAGATTCATTTACCGATAGGCGCGTGTTTGTCCTTGCTGCATGTAGGTACTATAGGATACATGTCCTTATTCTTGACGCAACGTGCCTTCAAGGGCTGCCGGGCATCTATTATTGAAAGGACATTTCTACATCTATCTTGGTAAGACCGAAACTGAAATTGGAACTTACCCTCACCTTAAAACGATCAATGTCCATCCTTCGAGTCCCATGGAGGAAACACATTGATGCGGGCACGAAGCATCTAAACGGGTTACGACTAGAATGAACTATATGGAGAAGCTAACAGCAAGATTTTGATCGAATCTCTTTTATCAATTTGATCTCAGACTGAACCGAGCGGAACATATCATATGATCCATTGTTCAAGTCAACAGAGAGCCCGATACTCCAAGTGATCAAACCAAAATGTACACAAGCCGGTTAGAATGCGGTATCGCTCCCGGTCCCCTTGCCCTCGAAAATGCAAAATCAACTAAGTAGCCCAGAAACTCCTCGCTCAGTAATCCCGAATATATCGCTCCAGCGCACATGATGACAGTAATAAAATCACAAAACAAAAGAAAATAAGGACAAATGATAGACAAGGGGCCAGATCAAGGCGGTCGGCAATGAGATGCGGCGATACGAATCAAGCAGATGGATGCAGCGCGGTCAACAAAAGATGAAAGAATAAAAAAACAAAGCGACAAGAACACAGAGACGCTATTACGCAGTATGGCTTCAAATGAATGCAGAACAGAAAGGGAGAGACAGAGAGTATGTGCGTGTGAACAAAGGAAAATGTGCCGAGACGGAGAAAGAGGCCCCCCGGGGGGAGGTCAAGTGCAAACGTCAATTTAGTTCATGGAAGAAGACATCTCCGATCGACGACGTTTGGCAAGATCATCGCGTCTCAAGAAGCGACGAAGTTTGGAAAGTTTCGAGACAAAGCGACAAGATGATTCTGTGTGAAGAGCACCATTAATATTTTGAACATCATTTTGCTAGGACATCTAAGGATAGAGAGCAATGGGCGGGGGAACATACCTCGACGCGATGACTGAGAAGACTCCTCTTCCGATCGAGTGGTGTAGGCAGAAGCCCAGTACTCCGTGTCTTGATAGCCGATAAAGGTGTAAGTGTTGGGATTGTAACGAGGCTGGAGGGCAGCGACATGCGGATAAAGCTCGGCGAGTGGAGAGAGAAGTTCCTCGGGGAGTGGTGAGCGGCGACTATCAAGGCTTTCGCGGCTGCTCTATTGATCACGGAAGAACATAATATTAATTTCTGGATGTGAAAGGGTTGTTGCACCGATGAGATGGAATCTCGAGTTTGTCTGCACGTACATAAAGTTCGTAGTTGGTTTTGTACATTGTGGCTGGGATTGTCGACGTAGGGACCGGTAGTGATCGCTAGACCCTTTCAAATGAGAGGAGGGACGGCGTTCGAATGGTCGAGAGATGCAAAAGTTGGCAAAGGCGTCCGATAGAAGGGTTTTGTTTGATTCGATTCAGTGGGTGTGAGCGTGTTGGTTGGGCAAGTCTTGTTCAAGGCACCGAAGAACTGGGAGGGGTGGATAATTGATGGACGGGGGGGCCAATGTAGGGTTGATAGTTGTAGATTGGTGATTATCTGAGGATCCGCCTTGCTGCACTGCAAAGGATTGAAAATTGAGAGGCGAATATCTTTGCAAGAGACCGTTGATTGTTGCGAGGAGGAGAGATGTCCACTGATTGGGCTTGAAGGAGATCTATTGAGGAGAGGCGAGCGACGATGCTTTTAAAAGATGTTTCAATCGGATCGTGCTCCCGGGACAGTGGGAAGGCTGAACCAGCCCGATGGAGTCGATGACACGATCGGGGGATCCTCAGCCGCAGGACAAGGCGGGGACCTGCGAGAGTGGAGAGTGAAAGAGGATTGAGTGACTCGTAGAATGATGTGCATCATGGGTCTAGCTGCAGCGAATTTGGAAATGGAAAGTTTACGAGAAAAGGAAAAATTCAAAAAATTCAAATCACTAAAATTTAATAACTGTGAGCGTAAGACCATAATAACCATCATGATCAAAATCCAATCAATTGGGAATCACTGCGCCCGTCGCCGGTAAGACGATAGATGGAATCGTGGAGCTGAGGGAAGAGCCCCCCATCCAGGACTGAATTAGGAGATTGTGCGGTATCCGAGCATGGGTGAGCATGTGGCTAGATAGAGTGTGAGACCATGGGTGCTTCACACATGGTTGTCTGTTGCCCTGATTCGAGACCTGCTGCGTTGGAGGACAGAACTACTTGTCTGGAGTGCGTCCAACTCTACCAAGCCGTCGGAAATCAAGATTCGTGCGGTGTCCCCGTCGCCAGACTGTCAGCAGGATGATTGGGTCTGCCAGTCACCAGGGCCTGGGCGTGAGCGTCGATAGCAGCCGATCGGTCGGAGGCCCCGACTCCCGAAAGCGAGATCCATGCACATCGATGCACGTCGGTGGAGTGGAGAAGAAGATGAGACGACCAGGGTCGAGGCGTCAACCATGAACTAGGCAAAAGAAAAAAAAAAGGTCTGGTGGTGGATGCCCTGAATTAAATTGCATCATTCCAGTGAAAAAGTGGAGCGCATGCACCGATCGTGAGATCTGGACATGACATTGGACTCTTGTCCTGGAGTTGCTCGGGGGCCCAATTGTACTCGCAGCCCCAGGAATGAAGGAAAAAAAAGAAACCATGACCGTGCCGGATGCTCATCAGAATCCTCCTAGGCTCTGCAGGCGCAGACCAGTCATCTCGAGTTGGTAGGTGGTTAGCATGGACGGTTTCACATGTTGATTTTTGATTTGATTTTATTTTTTCGTTTTTGTTTCTGTCTTTGTTCTTCTCTTCAACTGGGTTGAAACCTAGAGACCTTCCATCTCCCAAATCCCGATCTCGGCGAGCAAGATTGGGCGGGCTGATGATCCCTGGGTGACCAGGATTCTTCTATTTATCTTCATTTCGCATTTCATCTCGCCTCGTCTCCGATCGGGTGTCTCATTGGCTGGCTGAACCCAATTCGACTTGATCCGACCGCAATGGATGACAAAAAAAACTCATTTCATTTTCTGTTTCTGAACAGAGTGGGGAAGAGACATTCAACGTAGGAAAAGAAATAAAAAAAAACGTGGTACAGGTACCAACTGGCAAAAGGGCCCAGCATGTGGATGCTGTGACCAAGAAAGCGAGAGAGAAGCGAGAGGCCTTATCCTTCACAGAGATCCTGATCGGTCTCGTGCAGTAGCCATCACAATCATTATTGTTGAACAGACGCACAAGGAGCTTGTTTGCTGGTCCAGATCATGGTTCGCCGTCAATGTCAATTGGACCCCTTGCAGTGGGCTGCGGGCCACGTTATCGATGGGAGGTTCGCACAGTCTCTCGTGGCCTGAAAGCATGTTGGGTGCCGGGCAGGTGGTCCACGTCATAGACTCCCATCGTACCCGAGGACCGTGCCTCGAGCGTCGGATCCGAGTCCTCCCTAATCAAGGCCCCCTTCCATACTACAGTATCTGTAGTACAGAAACTGTGGGTTGAGCGAAGAGGGTCTGCGTAGGCGAAGTGGTGGGAGTACGAGTTTAGGTGCCGGTACTCCTACTCAAGGGCTGGATCGCTACAATCATGTCTGGGTTTGGTGAGGAGTGGAGGAAAGATCACCAACCACGGTTAGCATGTCAAGTTATCGTCAAATGAGACCTGAGGCAGTTAGTCCATCGAAATTACCCATGGCTGTTCATCGGATGAAGATTCCAGATTCCGTTCCACTGAAACAGAGATATGGCCCAGGCGTTTCACGCGTCAAGATCGCCGTCGATCCCCCGGTGCGCCTCATTCAAAAAATTTGCGACAGATCATGACCCTGGCCACTCTAGCCCGGCTTAGTGTCTGCCGCAAACAGGGCGGGAAGAGCTAGGGCGACGCTTGCGACGCCCCGAACTCGTCCGTCGGAGAATTTTTCACCGGGTCAAGATGCCATCAGAATAACATCAGAAAAGGATCAGGGAGACCTCATGGGCGAGTCAGGATGAAGTGGTGGTCAGTTGCCTTGACCCATCAAAATGGATCCCGGAAACAAGTAGTGGAGGTGCTGTCAACAATGCTGCACGGATCAGGGATATTTCGTGGCTCGTGTAGCGGGTCCCCAGGCCGGCCCTGGAAGTGCGATCAGTGCAAGATCGTGTCGGACCTTGCAGATAGAACATCATTCTTCTCCCACCGCATGATAAGGAATACTATTATACCACTTCACCATGCTCAAAGATCACACGTTCCAGCTGAAGCTCGCCGTCAGATCTCAAGGTTCTGAAAATGGACCACTTCCCTAGATGTGCATAGAATCGCAGACTGGACTGGCCAGCAGTATGGTGTCGCTACAAAGTCCATCTAGAATTCAGACTGGCAAACTTAACTCCCCTACAACCTGACCCCGCGAGGGGTTGGGTAATGCGCACGGAGACATGCTTTCTCCCTGATCATTCACTGGTGCTGGTCTTTGCCAGGCCTGCAGATCGCTCACCAGGCACCATCCGATCGCTCCAGGTACACCAATGGCCTTGCGGAGAGGGGCGTTCCCCCTCTCGCCAAAGGCGGAGACCCTCCGAGCTTGGTCTTTTCCACCTTCCAAATCATTTTGGGATCTGTAAAGTTGACTACCACTCGGCGTCTAGGTTGTCTGCCCGACATTCTTCAGAGGCCGACTGAGAGTGACTCTCTATGTGGCCACAGCGCAGGGGTTAACATTTCCAGACTGCCAGAGCAATCAGAGGGGGAGAGGGGAATCGACTTTCGTGGAGTCGGGATGGCGCTAGTGTCCATCCGAGCCAGACTATTGGGACGCTAATCGGGATTGATCTGGGTTCCTTGGGAGTGATTGGCGACAGGCAAGAGGAAATAGCAACATGATTCATGACCGCCGAGTATTCAAGTTCCTCGTCGGGGATTCGGGCTTCGTCTCATGGGGGATGATCTCTGGAGACACGAAGAAGACCGACGAGAGAAGGACCAGGGCTGGTTCGTCAGTGCTCCGTCGACGATCAGGGCGGGCCTCTGAGTCGAGAAATGGAAAGCTTTCGTAAAGGAAATGGCGACCTGGTGCGGTGCCCGGTCGGGGCTGGTCTTGAAGGGCGGTGATCACACAGATGGACATAAGACCCATGATGGAGTTGTTGCTCAATATTCAAAGGCCATGATCGCTCGGAGAATGACTCCCAAACAAGACACTTGCCAACGGTCTTGAGTCAAAATATCAGGTGACTTTCTTAAATCGAGAGGTTCACCCTGTGAGGCGCCGACAGATTGACATCACCCGGCGGGCCGTCTATCATCCGTGCCGAAGATGCTGTGGTGCCTGAGGTTTTGTTCCCCCTTTCTACCTGGACTCCCAAACAACTGCAGTTCCGTCAAAAGTTCCCGTGTTACGAAAGCCACACTCCGCTCTCCCCCTGGATGCTGATGCTTGTACTATCCATTCACTGGATTTAGATCCCCTCATTTCGCTCGAACGTAAGAAGCATATTCATGTGAATGTTTAATCTCGACTTATTCTCATTGACAGAGAATTAGCTGTTTTTTGCGAGTGAACCCTTACTGTCGTTGAGATCCTGACAGCCGCTAAGCCACTCGGCCACGCCGTGGCTGGTGCACTGGTGGACATATCTTACTTGATGTGGTTAGTGGACAATCACGGGTTCGTCTCCAGCCGCCCAGTCACGATGAATTATCCTTCAACGCTTACGCACTTAATGCAGCTTGGTATACCTGAAATTGTACGAAGCGACAGGAGTGTGTTGCTCAAGTTGTTCAATTGCAGATAAAATCAGTACTTCACCCAGTCATAACCCATGGACGTGCAGATTCAAGTCTTAACATGAACAATAGCGATCTGCGTCATGCTCTTGGTCCCGCTCCTGTAAAACTTTAACGCTCGACTTCGACTCTTAGCCTCTCAGTCTTAGGCCTAAACTTGGAGTTCTCTTCGAAGGTTTTACCCTGTGGCTCAAGCTGGTGCGTCTGTGGCTCACCCGATGATAGACTTTAACCAGACGGATTCTCGTTCCCCTGCTCAGATCCACACTTGCCCGTCAAACCCCCCTCCATCCTCGATGGAGCCCGCCCTTGATCATACAGATGGGGGATTTGAATTAGGAAACAATAATTACACACCGACCTTCATCGACCACCCCTTCTCGGTCGGGCCGACTATTCATCTCAATGGCCTCCCTAGATCTCCAGTATAAGGTCTGCATGGCGGCTGCCCCCTCTTGTCCTGCTCCTTCGTTTTGTCGAGATAAATTCCATGCATATCTTCTCATCACAGCAGCGAATACTTCCCGCCGAGCTCACTTGTCTCACTTGTGCCGACTGGGACCTATTCTTGATCCTGCAAAGGAAGGAAAAATCATAGACTCAAGACTCACATAGTTCGTGGGCCTTCTACTTTGATCTGTCCCTGCTTTGTTTCTTATCGGTGACGGTTCCGACCATGTCACTAAGTATGCAGGACGCCACTGGAAGAGACTCCTGGGCAAACACTACACCTCATATGAACCTTCACGATCCTCGCTCATACGAGCAGCTCGATCCCCCCTCGGAAAGTAAGTTTCACTTGGTTGTTTCTGTTTTTCCCCCATTTCTCCTATTATTTTCTTTTTTTTTTGGTGCACGTTTTTCTTTCGGTCCTGACACGAGATGCTTCTGGTGCTCTGTCCGCTTGAATCCGCCTATATGGTCCCAACTGCGGCTGGGACGTTTTTTCCCCCCTCTACATGCGCATTTATTATCTTAATCTTGCTCATGTGCTTGATCCCACATTATCGCTGTTGTTTTCCACTTCCGAGCGACATACTCCATCGTGATGGACTCTAAGATCTTGATTTATTCAGGCTGCTTCTTTCCCGGTGCTGAGCGCCCATCCGAGAAGCATGAGCCCAATGCCGACCTTCACAATCCTGACATGATCGGCATTGAACCAAATTTAATTCCAACCACAAGTTCCGACAATCTGGACCCCAATCATCTCGACACCACCGGGTGGTATTCGCATTACAATCACTGTGTGCAGTATTTTGTCGACACGAGTCAGCACACACCTACCGTGCAGGCCATTGCCAGTTTTGTCAACATTCGTCTTCCTTGTCAGCGACCCGAAGCTCGCTCTCAGGATTCACAATCGTCCCCTCCGGCAGGCCAGCAGCCATCCAGCACCCAGATCTCATTACGACCCTATGTTCGCCGACTGATCGCAACCGCCCAAGACACTCCACTCATCATGGGCGCTTTCTTCGGGCCAGACTGGCCCGCTGGTGTGGGCGTGATTCACAAACAAGAGCGTCTAAACTATCTTTTCACAGCAAAGAGCTGTGGCTGGGCACAGACTAAGGTGGCCTATGATATACTCCCTGAGGAGCAGACGCCTTTTCTTCGACCATTACGGGATCCGGATGAGGAGGAACTTCGGGCAGCTGAGGCCCGGTGGAGCGAGTGGCTGGCGATGGAGGATTGGATGGTCGGTGCGCGAAGTCCATGGTGAGACTTTGCGTTGTGTTTTTCCCCCCTTTTGAAACAGACTTCCCTCTGCCTTGGTCCTTAATTGTGATGTTGAAGAGACTGCAGCTCTTTGGGCAGGATTGTTCGCGTGGCTAGGATCAAGGATTCGGGATCAGGCTGGAATGGGACTGCGAATTCGCTGGGCGAAGAGAGATTTACCCCAATGACCCTGGAAGTCTAGTTGCGTAGCTTCCGGCGTTGGTGATGAGACATGATATTTTACATTTACTGCCGGTTCTCTCGATTATTAGTTTCGTTGTTTTTGCCTCGTTAAAAGTCTCCCTATTTCTGCTAGGTAGCTAAAGCAGCTGACCAAGTGACTGCAATTGAATTGGCTGCATACTTTTATATTCTTCAATGCTCTCACCAAAACGCTCCCGAATCGACAAGGTTCCACATACCTATCTGTAACGGCCCAGGGGACAAAAGCAGAATTTCAAACTGGCCAGCTAATTCATAGATTTGTGAATCGGGACCCCTACATAGGTCATACTAGCTTGACATTTTTCCCTAAGTAAACCCCGATCAATCATCGATCGCTGGTCTCCTGATGTGTTTTTCTACACTCTCCTAGGCCATGGGACTGAGGCTTCGTCGTTCTTTCAATTTCGTCTCGATGGAATCGGAGATCGAGGACAACTTTCCTGAAGAGGTAAAGATCAGTAGCTCTACATCCATCTCCCTTGCCGAGTGAAGGGAGCTCGTTTGAAAGGTTGCCTGAGGTCACCCACGCAATCCAGGAGATCTCAGTGGTGACTGGGCTCGGGACTTGTCAAAATCAATAGTCGCGCACCGCCACAGGCACAGACCAACCGTGACAAATACCCTGAAGGGGAATAGCGTTGCCAGAGAGAATCACAAGGGTGACCCTTTTTTGAAATCCATGCCGGCGGTTAAAAGAGTCTTCAATACTGGGATGGCATGTCAATCCACACCTGTTCCGCCTGGAGCTGGGTATCTTTGCTTACTTTTGTTCTGGTTTTTTTCTTACTTTTTTTTTATTTATATATATATTTTTTTCACTTTGTGTTTTCCCACGGATCGAGGATCAATCTAGGCAAGCTAATTATCACACTGACATTGTGGGTTCGGCGTGCTCATGATGGGATCTCACAACATTAGTGCGCAACAGGCTAGTGTTGAATGTGAGGATGGTTCCCATTAGCATCACCTTCCTAGACGGGGCACAGTATACGTAGGCGATGGGTTAAAACTCCGCCCCCCCCCCCCCCCCCCCCCCCCTTTTGCATGATGCTCAGAGTAGATTTTGATCTCATAATCGAGATTTTCGGCATAACAGTTTCCTCGTAGAGATCTATCACTTGAATCCTAAAGCAGTCCCATGATCTGCATGAGTCGGCAATCAGTCGTGCTAGATGGTGTAAGGTATGTCTCTCCGTCCTACCATCACGTCTCCCGTCGAGGCGACAAAAACGGAAGTTTATTTACTCCTGTCTCTATGATTGCATTTTGGCCCCCGTCGGATAACAATAAAGTGCACTGCCCAACTCCACTAGATGTCCGTTCCTGGATTTTGACTCATAGGGGTCGAATCGTGCGGACAACAATGTGTCATCAGCTCACAGGTGCTAGCCTTCCAGGAACCCTTCGAAACGATTCGTGCGGGGCTCCACTCTGTGATCCTTCTTAAATGCTCATTCTCACCATCCACACATCGACGATCACCACTTGCTTTCCATCCGTCACCTCCGTGCGATCCTGTGTCTGCGCCCCATCCTTGCCGCTTCGATCACCTGGTCGACTCCCCGAGACCCGCATTCCTTCCAATAGTCTCAATTCCCCATTCGGGGAGATCGAGTCACCCTGATTGCTGGGTTCCCATGCGGTTCTGACACGTCCCAGATCCAAGGTCCTGGGTGTTCTCCCCGCATCTTGAAGACATAAGCTTGATTTGAGGGGTGAGGAGCCAGCTTAGCCTGTTTGGCAGAAAGACGACATAGCCTCGTTGCAGCATCGGGATTTGAACGTGATACTGCATCCTACGGTGACGATCTAGAACACCAACCCCCCCTCAAAAAAAAAGAAAAGGAAAAAGAACAAGCAACCCAAAAGGTTCACACTCTGAAAGAGGGTCTCATCATCGTCATGGCGCCTGCTCCAACTCTACCCGAAACGGAGCTCTGTACTTTCTATGAGCATCCGGCTGAGTCCATCATTCCCCATTTGGTCCGACAGATGCCATACGCAAGTCCCGTGCTTCGACGGATTCAACACTCACTTGCATATCCCTCCGCCACGGCCAGAATCCTGGCGACTTTCCCGCCAGGTGCCACCCCTGGATGCCCATCCCCATTGTCGGCCGCACCATCTTCATCCTGGCCGTCGTCCACGACGGAACCAACCCCTGCATCCCCTGCGCCCGACGCTCATCTCAGTTCTGCATCGGGTTCTGCAATTGCCCCGTCCACTACCACAACCCCGTGGCTGGTTGCACATGTGGATCTCTTCCGTGGCCGTGAGACTCAGATCATCCTTTACTCCAGCCTGGAGGCAGAATGTACTTTTCTTCCGCAGATCGATCCTGTTTCCAATGTCTTATCCAGAGACTCGGGTCCGGGCGAATCTGCAAAGCCCGCTGAAGCCGATCGGGATGGCAACGGCGCTCCGACGCATTCTCCCCACACGAGCGAGAACCACACGGATAGTGACGCTCAGTCGGGAAATGCTCAGCGGATTCCAAAATACGCTGTGGCTTCCCTCTCCGCAGACCCGGAAAGGCTAAAGGCCGTTCAGAATCAACTATTGGTCTTTCTCTCGTATCTGAAGACCCATTTACTCCCAGAGTATCTGGCCTCCATTTCATATGATCATGCGAGCTCGGTATCATCCGCCTCGGAGCCGATGATAGCGACCACCACGAAGACGACGCCTTCATCGTCTCCTTCAGCTGGCGCCTCTCTCATTCCACCGCCGGATCCGCGCGCCTTTCTCATCGGAACGTTTCATACAGGTCTGTTTGAGCTGTTGCTCCAGTCTGGAACTTTTCCACGCGTGAGCCTCGACGGGAAATCCATTCACGGGGCTGATCCCGATCCTATTCCCGGTCTGCGGATCCTCCGTTATGATAATCCACCTTACTACAAATATTACTTCCCCAGAGCCAAGTTCAGCTCTGACCGCGAGGTGGAGTTCGAAACTCCCTTGCCCCAGGGGTACAGGTACCACGATCGCCAGGGCCGCATTGGCGTTCTTCCGTTCCAGCTGAATCTGGTGCAGAGCCGGACCATCATTCCCCGGCCCCGACACCAATTGTTGACGCTGCCGAGCGTTGCTATCTACCACGATGACGGGAATGCGTCCGCGGCGCAGACTGCGAGTGAACACGCTTCGGCCGAAGAGGAGAGGGAGGAGATGCCCATTGCCTGGGCATTTTTGGGCGTCGATGGCGCCGTTGTGACTCTCTTTGTTGAGCCTGAGCATCGAGGCCGAGGTCTGGCCTTGGCGTTGTCCAAGGAGGTCATGCGGAAGGGCATGTCGCCAGATGGGGTCTTTGGAGCGAAGAATGCCGGTGTAGAGGATGAAGCAATGGTGCAGGCCCTGGAGGGCTGGGTTCATGCCGAAGTTGCGGGCTTTAATTGGGCCAGTCGAAGGGTGATGGAGAAGGTTGGAGGTGAAGTTCTGACGACTGCTGTTTGGGCGATTATTGAAGTTGTTGATTGATTCATCGATTGATTGATCACTTTTATTTTTTGCTGTACTGGACTTTGGCGCAGCATGGGAGTATATACTCAACGCACAAGATGACGGAGATGATGATTATGAGGAAGGGGCATCCCACGGATGCCTTGTACTGTATATAGCTAAAGATCGATTCAACACCGCAGCTAGACTAGAACATCGCTTGATTTTGCGATCTTGTTTCACAGATCGAAGATATTACCCCAGTCTTTTCCATGGCCCCACCTGTTAATAAAATACCCATAGGGAATTCCCCCTCGGAGTTTGAAACTCCAGGCTATATTTTTGTTCTACCTACTAGGTATGTGGTCCACTTCTGGGGTACATCTAGTGCTGTCTATTTGCAGGAGGCGGCTATAAGCGTCCACTGTCACCAGCCCTACATGGGAGGCCCTGTATGTAGATAGTTATCCCTCAGGTTTACCTCTTGGTTGATCCCAGTCAAAGGAAGAGAGCCGCTACATGTATCTTGTGCCCACCTACTGTCCGGAGCCTCTGATAAGTTTTCATCGGCCGCTCATCCAGCTTCGCCGACCTTTAAATTATCATCTCAGCTAATGTTCACAAAACGATCGTCCAATCAAAATTTTTTTTTTCTTTTTAGAGCTGCCAAGCATGACATTGAGAGCAGATTGGTGCTTTAGTTGGGACGAGACGCCGGGCGGGCGGGAGACAACCACCTGAAGTCCACTGCATCGTCTCTATCGTGCTCTGCTTCCGTGATATAGAACTACCGGAGACCCAGGCTCCACTTTCAACGTCTGTGTTTCTCAGATTAAGAGGTAGTCAACTTCCTAAGTCTGATCCATCATCCCGAGATTGAATCATTGAGAAACTCCAATTTCAAAGCATAAACCATCCGGCTAGTTCAACTTGATTGTTGAGCCTTGCAGAGTTGGCTTCGATAGAAATGTATTGCTTCAATCTGGTCCGATCTCGGTCCCGTCAGCTTCCTTCAGCGGGCGATCAATGATAGGTAAGCTCGCAGCTCTGGCTTCCTAAACGCAGAGATGCATCAATTATGCCTATATAGGGAGTCATGTACCTAATGGCCGAAACGCTTCCTGGGTGTTTACTCCATCAGGTTCAGCCTGAAAAGTACTACACACCCACAGAATTGTCCATCTATAAGTTCTCTAGGAGGCAAGAGAGGTAATTGTTAGTGTTTCAACCTCCTCACGCAGCCGGCGTGGTCAAGTATGTGTACAGTTTGTAGACCACATTCTCAGGAATTACCTACAGAATAGGTGGCAGCAGACCAGTCCCGCACACAAACATTTGGTCATTTTCTCGCACCCTGATGCGTCATGATTGATGACTCACGCCCATCAATTCTCACATCTCCACTTCGTTGAGTCTTCGTGGACTCCAGAGGTCCAAATGGTCTGTTTATCAGTCGAAAAGCTCGACGATTGTTTGCTGGGGGACTTCTCCACTGTGGGTTGATCTTTCCCAAATAGGACTAGCGCACCGATAATCGGGCCAGCCAACAGAAGCAAACGACTCGTTTCGAGTCATCGTCGACTGCATCTCCCTATTTATTATCGCGTGTCCCTCCCATCGTGGTCATCTCTTCACACTGCTTTTTCCCATTCTGCCCAATTGATCTTTTCTTTTTGCTGAACGCGAAATCACAAATCACAATGAGCAATTCCAAGGGAGTCGCCGAGAACATGCTCTGGGGAGGCCGGTTCACCCGTAAGTACTGAATACTCAGCATCCTTCTCTACCTTCTGTGCCTTGCTATCCTCCTGGGGCGCCAATTTTTGTAATCTCATGGCAGAATGACTGACGTTGAGCCCAATTGGGTGGTTCTTCTCAATAGAGGGTCTTGATCCCCTGATGGTGCAATACAACCAATCCCTACCCTACGATCGCATCATGTGGAAGCAAGACATCGCCGGCTCGATCGCCTTTGCCCGTGCCAACATGAAGACCGGTATTCTGACCCAACAAGAATTCGCCGCCATCGAGCGTGGCTTCCAGCAGATTGCGGAAGAGTGGCGCACCAACACTTTCGAAGCCAAGGAGAACGACGAAGACATCCACACCGCCAACGAGCGCCGACTCAGCGAGATCATCGGCAAGGAGATTGGCGGAAAGCTCCACACTGGCCGCTCGCGAAACGAGCAAGTCGCAACCGACATGCGACTTTGGCTCCGTGACGAGCTGCGAAAGCTGGACGCGCAGCTCTCCGATCTGATCAAGGTCTCCATCGCGCGGGCCGAGAAGGAGATTGATATCATCATGCCCGGCTATACCCACTTGCAGAAGGCTCAGCCCGTCCGTTGGTCCCACTGGATGTTGTCGCACGCGACTGCCTTTGCCAGTGAGTTGCAGCGCCTGCGCGAGGTGATCCGCCGTGTCAATCGCAGCCCGCTCGGGTGTGGCGCGTTAGCCGGGAATCCCTTCCAGATTGACCGCGAGGCCATGGCCAAGGAGCTTGGCTTCGACGACTTGTTGTACAACTCCATGAACTCCGTCGGTGATCGTGACTTCGCCATGGAGACGATGCAGTGGGGTAGCTCGTTTATGCTCAAGATCTCTCGCTGGGCCGAGGACTTGATCATCTACAGCAGTCTCGAGTTTGGGTTTGTCCGTCTCTCCGACGCCTACTCCACCGGCTCGTCATTGATGCCGCAGAAGAAGAACGCGGACAGCCTGGAGCTGCTCCGAGGAAAGTCGGGTCGGGCCTTCGGTCAAATGGCCGGTCTGATGATGACCATCAAGGGCTTGCCCACCACCTACAACAAGGACTTGCAGGAGAGTATTGAGCCTCTGCTCGACCACATCAAGACCGTCAGCGACAGCATTCTGATCGCCACCGGTGTTCTTTCCACCTTGACGGCCATCCCGGAGAAGATGACCGCCGCTCTGGCTCCCGAGATGCTGGCCACCGAAATTGCGGATTACTTGGTCCGCAAGGGTGTGCCTTTCCGCGAGGGCCACCACATCTCCGGCCGCGTCGTGCAGCTGGCAGAGCAACACGGCGTCCCCATGGACACGTTATCGCTCGAGCAGTTGAAGACGGTGGATGCTCGCTTCGACGAGGACGTTCAAGCCTGCCTCGACTATGAGCGAGCAGTTGAGCTGAAGGACGCCATCGGTGGTACCAGCAAACGTGCCGTTTTGGAGCAAACGGCCGTGTTGAAGAAACTCTTGTAATTTCATCCAAAATATCCGGTGTACTATTAGGCTTGGGGTTTTTTGCTTTTATTTTTTCTGTCTGAGGGAACATTCTTGAGCAAGGTTTTGTGTTTCAAGCATTTCGGGTGTATTGCTCTTTTTGTTTTTGAGGGGGAAAGACAAAAATTTTATATTCCTTATTTCTTCAACGTGCCTGCATCGAATTCAATTTAGACTGCTTGTTAACCTAAAAGAAAGAGACAGAACAGAAAAAGTAGTCACGCGGAAAAAGCCAGTATACAAAAGTGGAGCGCACGAGAGAAATTCATCATACAAGTGCTAATAGTTCCACACCCTTTCACTGCTCCAATGACCACCTCATCCTGGTTCCCGACGGAGACTTCTCCTTCTGACGAGGCGGTACTCCCCCAGATTCATACGCCGGTGGTGCCTCGTCACCCATAGCATTGTCACCCTCTCTGTTAATTTCCGCGGTTGTGTGGGATGCCACTTCGTCCCCTGTACAAGTGCCAGTCACCAGAGATCGGGCATTGGCTCGACGAGGCGTCTCCCGAGCCCCTGGAATGCCGGAATTTTCAGCACCAAATGTCATAAAACTCAAGACATGTCGGTTCCCGGAGCCATCTGCGGATGGCGTGCGCGCCGATCCAGAGCCAACCACGGGCGAATATTGTTCGAGGTTTGAGCCCAGAACGATACCTTCGCGAGTCACAATCTTTCGTACAGTCTCTCGATTGGTAAGTGATGCGGCTTCTACCTCGGAATGATCTGTTGCACTGGCGGAGTTAAGGACAAGGCCTTCAGGACTGGATCTTCCAGTAGTCGCAGTGGCAGTAGCATGATTCGATTCAGTCAAGAAATCTTGTGCAAGCGGACTTGCGCCTCGTCTGTTTTCCAGAGGGACATTAATGAGCTCTCTTTGTGAATGGGCGGATAGTTCAGCGCGTTGTCTGTAGAAACCCGTATCTGAGAGCTCAACAGCGGATTGATTGCTCCGAGGTATTGTCCCGAGCATTTCACCGGGTGGGGATGCTCTTCGTAGAGATGGCAGTCGAACGAAGCCATCAGACGAAATGGAGAGAATCCCCGAGCCCAGAGTGGAAAACCCAGATGAGTTGAAAGAGATAGTTGGAGCAGTCGTGGCCGAGTTTGCGGTGGGATTGGTCATTGAGGTATTGTCTTGTTCGCTTGGATTATTTGGTGGAAGAGGTCTCTGATGACTGTGAAGCGAATCTGTTGAGAATGAGTCAGTGTCTTCTTTTGGGACAAGGTCTGTTCTTCGTGGGAGGTATTCACCATTCATCGGTCTAGTTGGTCTTTTTTCAAGAAAGAAAAGCTCCGTCTTGGTTGGCGAAGAGTTCTCGCGGCCATTTGAGCATCTCTTGGATAAGCGCTGAAAAGCAGGTCCAAATGATTTCCCTAGTCTGTTCTTCTTGCGCGAACAACAACAGCTCCAGCAGAGAAGAATGAGCAAAATGAGCGCCGCGAGTGCTCCCACTATACCTCCAATCATGGGGGCTTTGCTGGGAGATGCCACATTCGCCGCGACATCGGAAGGCGAAGGAAGCGCCGGGGATTGAGAACTCTCTGCACTGGCAGTGGGTGCGCTCGACGATGCCGTAGAAGTTGACAGAGTTGAAAGGCTTGATGAAGGGAAATTTTGTAGGACCGTTGAAGGTGACACTTTGATAGCTGTGCTCAGGACCGAACTTGCACTGGCACTCAGAATCGAGGAAGACAATGACGACGACGGTGACGAAGAAGACGAGCTTGCAGCACTCGCATACGATGCTGAATTCGAGTCCTCGTCGGGACATATCCCAGTGGTACAAGGATCACTAGAGCAACATCCCATAAATCCACCACCAGCGGAGCAGACATACCACAGTTTCGAACCAGTGCAGCTCGTTGATACACGACGGGATAGAACCTCCATCATCAGGGCCGTGTCGGATCCAGAGGAGAATGTAGCGAGGAAACCTCCTTCACTTCAATGGCGAGACAAGATATTGAACAGGACACAACGAGGCCAAACAAAAGGACTGTTTGTGTGAACTCGACAGAATTCATTGCGTCGTCGATTGTTGGCACGACCGCCATGGCTGCTATTGTCCAGAGGTGTAAAGTTACCCCAGACCGAGTTCACAGCCACCCGGCACGGTTCATGCGACCACCGTACCTCATCAGTGGAACTGGTTTCTTTGTTGCTCGAGTAGCCAAGACCAGGATCGGTCTGGGTCAATCACCATTAATAGAACTGGTCGGCCGAGGAAGAATTCAGGGCTGACAGCCCTTTGTTCGGAACGACCTCACATCAACAGCCTCATTGGCTGTATCGGAATCACCATCACCGCAACGTAATCTCCCTGTGGACTGTAAAGGGACCCCAGATCTTTGACATTCGGTCCTGTGCGAAGGTGACCTCTTAGAGGAGAGGGGTCTTCCAGGAATGAAGCTGCCCAGATCTTTGCGGTGTGTGATGCTTCAAAGATAAGAAAGCACGTGGAAAATTTTGAAGGATGTTTATTCGACAGCTCTTGATGGAAACGGAGATGTCAAGAAACAGAAGACATGGCTGAAAGGGCTGAGTACACGAACGATTCGCCGATGAGCTTGGCAACAAAGGAAAAAGAAAAAAAATAGAGATAATATGGCTATACAGGAGAATAGATAACACACTGTCAAATAAACAAAAACATGCTCTTTTCATGGACTCCAACCTCGACGCCGCGATGAGTCCCCGAGTCTCTTTCAGATATACGATGTAAGACTGAGATCACTCTTTCGATCGTCAGGAAACGCTTCCGTGGTATCCTCATACAATGGCGATCTTAGTAAACACGCTTGAAGGGAGGAACAGGCTTGCACTCGTTCTCATCAAGAGTGTTGGCCTCCACAGCACGGTAGCTGAGATCAACATTGCCGTGAGCCTTCTTCTGCCAGGTGAGAGTGTGCTTCATCCAGTTCTCGTCATCACGCTCGGGGTAGTCCTCGCGGGCGTGAGCACCACGAGACTCCTTACGGTTGGAGGCAGCCACGGCGGTTTGGGTACTGTACAATGAATGTTAGTCAAGATATTCCCCCAAAATGCCAAATAGTTGAGGACTACTTACGCGCAAGTCAGGAGGTTACGGAGTTCAAGGGTCTCAACAAGATCGGAGTTCCAGATCATGCTGCGGTCCTTGGTACCAACCTGCTCATACCACTGGTCGATTTCGTTCACACGCTTGACACCCTCGTCCAAGCTCTCCTGGGTACGGAACACAGAGACATCAGTCTGCATAGCCTTCTGCATGGCGCTGCGGATCTCGTGGGTGGACTTGGGGCCCTCGGCGGTGCGGGCGAAGTCAAGATCCTTGATGGACTGAGCACCGGCATCGGAGGCAAGCTCCTTGTGGGGCTTGCCAGGAGAGGCAATGTCACGGACACGGTGAGAGACGGCACGACCGAAGACGACCAGGTCGAGCAGAGAGTTGGCACCGAGACGGTTAGCACCGTGGACTGAGACACAGGCGGCCTCACCACAGGCGTAGAGACCGGGAACAACGCGGTCGTTGCCATTCTCGTCAACGTCCACGACCTCACCGGTGTACTTGGTAGGGATACCACCCATGTTGTAGTGAACAGTGGGCAGGACGGGGATAGGCTGCTTGGTGACATCAACACCAGCGAAGATGGAGGCGGTCTCCGAAATACCAGGCAGACGCTCGTGGAGCAGCTCAGCAGGCAAGTGGCTCAGCTGGAGGTAGATGTGGTCCTTCTCAGGTCCGACACCACGGCCCTCACGGATCTCAAGGGTCATGGAGCGGGACACAACGTCACGGGAAGCCAGATCCTTGGCGGTGGGGGCATATCGCTCCATGAAACGCTCACCCTCGGAGTTGAGCAAATAACCGCCCTCACCACGAGAACCCTCGGTGATCAGGCATCCAGCACCGTAGATACCGGTAGGGTGGAACTGAACGAACTCCAGATCCTGGTTAGGAAGACCGGCACGGGCGACCATGGCCATACCGTCACCAGTACAAGTGTGCGCCGATGTGCAGCTGAAGTAGGCACGTCCGTAACCGCCGGTGGCAAGAACAGTGTGGTGGGCCTTGAAACGGTGCAGAGTACCATCCTCTTGGTTGTAGGCGATGATACCGCGGCACTCGCCATCCTCCATCAGCAAGTCGAGAGCGAAGTACTCAATGAAGTAGTTGGTGTTGTGGCGCAGCGACTGGCCGTAGAGAGTGTGAAGCAGAGCGTGACCGGTACGATCGGCGGCAGCGCAGCATCGGTAGGCCTGACCACCCTTACCAAACTCCTTCGATTGACCACCGAAAGCACGCTGGTAGATACGGCCATCCTCAGTACGGGAGAAAGGGCAACCGTAGCCCTCCAGCTCGCGCACAGAGGCGGGAGCCTCACGAGTCATGTAGTGAATCGCATCTTGATCACCGAGCCAATCCGAACCCTTAACGGTATCGTACATGTGCCATCTCCAGTCGTCCTCGTGCATACTTTGAAAGGTCAGTGTCCAAACCCCACGCGAGAAAAGAATTATTATCATGAATGCCAAAACCTACTTTCCAAGAGCTGCATTGATACCACCCTGGGCGGCAACAGTGTGAGAGCGAGTGGGGAAAAGCTTGGAGACACAGGCAGTGTTGAAGCCAGCCTCGGCCAAACCGAAGGCAGCACGAAGACCGGCACCACCGGCGCCAACCACGACGGCATCGTATTCGTGATCCTGCACTCGTCAGTTTCATTTATCGCCGGACGTTTAAAGAATCTGTCCGACCAATTCCACTTACGATGACGGGGTACTTCTCAGAGATCAAGCCTTCGGCGGCCTTCGCGCGCAGAGGGCCGGGAGTCCAGAGCCGAGCTGCCGAAACGGGATCGAGTTAGTGAATCGTGGACGGACTTTGTTGTGAAAAGGCCAAGCGAATGCGTACCAGCGGGTCGTGATGAGGAGAAAAGACGTCTCTGATCCCGTAAAATACGAGAGACCTAAATCCCAAGAGATCAATGATCAGTAAAGACTGGTCATGCCAGGCCACAGACAGATTCCCTCATCGTGGACACACCTTGTTGGCGGGAGCCAAGCTCCGCGAGCCCAAGAAGCTCATGATGACGGATCAGAAGAACACTGAATATAAGAAATCCTCAAGAATGGTATACGAGCACCGGCACTCGGTGTGTGAGTGTGAAAGAGAGGGAATGGGTCGGCAGAATTGGAGGAGGGAAGGTGCTGATTTCAGGATACGACTCCTCTGGCGATCGGGTTGCGGTTGGCGGTTGACGCTGACATAAGGCACTTCTCACTTGCCGACGGGCAGGACCGGGGCCGATCTGCCCAATCAGAAGATCTGCAAAGGAAAGCAGTTCTGGTAAAGCCTCGGGCAGCCGCTTGTCCGTGATTGGCTTTACCCACGTGACTCGCCATCTGTCTCGGCCGTGACGGGCAGAAGACAGTACAAACGTCACATCATTCTCGTGACCATCTGATCGGAGCTCGACGGTAAGAAGGTCGGAAGTGTTTATCCACTCAGTATGGTATTTTACTACAAGTTGCATTTACGAGTATGCGCAATGATCGTAATTCCACATGGTCGGGTATCATTTCTATCAATCGAACTAAGCAGCACGTCCATCACCTCACCAGCTGGATATGATGGGAAAGATCCCGCTGAGCCTAGCTTTGGACTGACAACTGGCCAGACGGGTGCCGATCTCAAAATCTCGATCTCAGATAACAAGCGATCTGTCTGACTTCACTTTTGGCTCAGACCGATTCGATATGTACCACCGATCTGCCCACCAAACCATATCGGGGTGTATCACATGACGCAAAATATGCTATGTTCCTGTTCGAGTACCCATCGAAAGCAGTGGCGGATATGGATTGATAATGAGATTAAACCTGACCCGGGCAATTTCACGTTCTTTAGATGTGCAGTGGACCGTAAAAAAAAGACGCCACCGTACAATGTGTGCTAGTGTAAGGAAATGGAAAGGTCAAAGCCAAAGACCATCCTACATCCGCCGCATTTTGCGCCCCTGTCGATTATACAAATTCGGACACTTGTTCCTGCGGCTTTAATTAAAAAAGGAATAACAATCTGCATGGCTGAATTCAACCGCCAGGCTTGTGCTGGAAAGAAAACTAGTGGTCTGCCCAAATCTCTCTAATTGTATTGCATGTATGTTGCCGTCGAGTTGAACTTGAGGTTGCCCTTGATGACCTTCTCCACTGATGCGAGGAAGTCCTTTTCTGTGGCAACCTTTCTCCGTGCACGAATCGCAAACATGCCAGCTTCGGTCGCAACACTGCGCAACTCGGCACCGGTAGCGTTGGGACACAGCCGGGAAATCAACTCCCACCGAATATCCCGCTCAACAGACATGCTCTTCGCATGAATGCGGAGAATGTTGGCACGACCCTCCACGTCTGGTAGAGAAAATTCAATCTTACGGTCGATACGACCGGGACGCATCAGAGCGGGATCGAGAGTCGAAGGTCGGTTAGTTGCGAACATGACCTTAATGTTACCGCGAGCATCAAAACCGTCCAGCTGGGTAATCAGTTCCAGCATGGTACGTTGAACTTCGTTGTCACCACCAGCGCCATCATCGAATCGCGCACCACCAACAGCGTCAATCTCGTCGAAGAAAATGATGCAAGCCTTCTTGGTACGGGCCATTTCGAACAACTCACGCACCATTCGGGCACCTTCACCAACGTACTTCTGCACCAACTCACTGCCGATGACACGGATAAAAGTCGCGTCGGTTCGGTTGGCAACAGCACGAGCACAAAGCGTCTTTCCAGTTCCTGGAGGACCGTAGAGAAGTGCACCTTTGGGCGGATCAATACCGAGGTTCACAAATCGCTCCGGTGATAGGAGCGGCATTTCGACGACCTCCCGTAGCTTCTCGATCTGCTCCTTGCATCCACCCACGTCACCATAAGTGACATCGGGCTTGTCCTCGACCGTCATCATCGTAACACTGGGATCGATTTTGGGCGGGAGTGGTAGCATAATTTGGTACTTGTTCCGGTCGACACTATGCCAAACAAGATCAGCAAGGGCGGGTAATTCAGGGGACCGAGACTTCAATTGCGTCGACTTACCCAACTCGCATGCCTTCTTCGATATCCGTTGGGCTGACGCGCTCTCCCAGGTTCACTACGAACTTGGCGATCTGTTTCACGTTGATCACATATTTGCTCTTGTCGGAATCTTTCTCATCCTGAATAATCTTTGTGCAACGAGCCACTTGGAGCGGCTGTTCTTCGGCCATTCGTTGCCGGTCGGCGGCAACATCCCAAAGATGGGGAGGCGCGAGACCCGTGTCGGATTCCTGAGGGCGTGTCAGCTTCACTGGCAACCTAAGTTATGGCGGCACATAGGACCGGGTAATCACCTTGACGCCAATCTTCTCGTTCACGCTTGCTTGTTTGTCCTTGATATCTTTCTCGAGTTTCTTCAGGGCATTTGCGTATGGCGCCGCGCCATAGGTCTTCAGTACTGCGATGTCGCTAACGGGGATGAGAGTTAGAATTCATTCCAACACTGTTATTCTTCGCCGAGATGCACCTCAATAGACCAAAGCTAGGAGTCGTACCTTTCCGTAAGAGGTGTGATCTTCTTCTCTGGCTCCTCGTCATCCGCATAGTTCTTCTGGTACTTCTCCCAGTTGGCTCCCGTGGCGCTAGGCATGATGCAAGTGTCGGCAGCCCGGAGCTGACAAAGTAGGAGAGCGAGAGATAATCGATGAGAAACAGGGCAAAGATAAAGTTCCCTTTTGAAATGAACTGTCGATGGTTGGTGTCCCTGAGAGTTCACGGGACGACGAGTAGAGAAGGCTGGCAGGCGTAGATGGGTTAGACTAGTGATGTAGCAGAGAGCTGCGGTAGTCGAAGCTCCCGTCCGGAACGGAACTCACTAATCAATGCCAAGCTTCATCACCGCCCCAGCACCTCGCAGAATTTCCTGTGTCCCTCCACCAAGCGCTACCTCGAATTCCCCTATTGAACTAATCTACCGGTTCCATTAAGATTTTTGACAGTCAAGATGGCCACCGCAATGGCCCAGGGAGGTGGTAATGCTGCTTTCAAGGTACGATCGTCGACACTCAATTTGTGCGAATCGGTTGCTGAAAATACACACAGGATAAGGAGAAGCCCATGGCGGTGCGGCAATCTAATATCCTCGCAGCCCGGGGTAAGTGAGCATGTTCCAAGATTGTGAATAGTCTGATGCTAAGTTACTACAGCTGTCGCCGACGCCATTCGCACGGTATGCTCTTCCGACTGAAATCGAGGGGACCGGAATGAGGGGCTAACGGGCAAAATAGTCTTTGGGACCCAGGGGCATGGATAAGATGGTACGTTGCGAAAGCGTTTGATTCTTGGGCATTGCGACGAGAGAATACTAACAGCTGTCCAGATTCAAACTCCCAAGGGAAACACGATTATCGTACGTGCACCGCTTTCTTGTCGGGTTCGACGCTCGCTCCGACTAACCCCGCCTTAGACCAATGATGGAAACACCATGTTGAGGGACATGAGCGTGATGCACCCAGCTGCTCGTATGCTGGTTGACCTCAGTGCCGCACAAGATGTCGAAGCCGGTGATGGTACTACATCAGTTGTCGTCATTGCCGGTAGCCTGCTGGGTGCCGCTGAAAAGCTGCTTTCCAAGGGTATTCACCCCACAGTTATTTCC
Source organism: Penicillium oxalicum (assembly GCF_001723175.1). Lineage (NCBI taxonomy): Eukaryota > Fungi > Ascomycota > Eurotiomycetes > Eurotiales > Aspergillaceae > Penicillium > Penicillium oxalicum. Next base: position 1,293,718 of record NC_064656.1, read on the forward strand.
GAATCCTTCCAGCGTGCTGCCGGTGCCGCTGTTGAGATCCTCCACAACATGTCGCGCCCTATCAATCTCACCGACCGTGCTACCCTCCTCCAAGCCGCCTCGACCTCCCTCTCCTCGAAGATCGTTTCTCAACACTCCAGTCTGCTGGGTCCGATGGCCGTTGACTCCGTGCTCAAGGTTGTTGACCCCAAGACAGCTGAGAATGTCGATCTGCGCAACATTCGCATTGTGAAGAAAGTCGGAGGTACTATCGAGGATAGTGAAATGATTGATGGCTTGGTGTTGAACCAGCCTGTCATTAAGAGCAGCGGTGGACCTACAAGAATTGAGAAGGCTCGGATAGGACTCATTCAATTCCAGCTGAGTCCGCCCAAGCCAGACGTATGTGCCTTTCAGATGATGGTGTAAGTCAATGCTGTTTTGCTGACAACGTACGCAGATGGAGAATCAAATCGTTGTGAACGATTATCGTCAGATGGACAAGATCTTGAAGGAAGAGCGCCAGTACCTGTTGAACATGGTCAAGAAGATCCAGAAGACCAAGTGCAATGTGCTCCTCATTCAGAAGTCTATTCTTCGAGATGCTGTCAATGACCTGTCCCTGCACTTCCTTTCACGCCTGAAGATTCTGGCCATCAAGGACATCGAGCGCGATGAGGTGGAATTCCTTTGCAAGACTCTCGGCTGCAAGCCAGTGGCCAATGTCGACTCTTTCACCGAGGACAAGCTGGGTACCGCCGATCTTGTGGAAGAAGTCCAGGCCTCTGGAGCCCGCTACGTCAAGATCACAGGCATCAAGCAACAGCCCAGTGCCGTTAACAACCAGACTGTCTCCATTGTTGCTCGTGGTGCGAATAGTCTCATTCTCGATGAGGCTGAGCGCTCCCTCCACGATGCGCTCTGTGTCATTCGCTGTCTGGTGAAGAAGCGCGCTATGATTGCTGGTGGTGGTGCCCCCGAAATTGAGGTTGCTCATACACTTGCCATGCGAGCTCGTGAGCTGACTGGCACTGAGGCTATTTGCTGGAAGGCTTTTGCAGATGCGATGGAAGTGATCCCCACCACACTCGCGGAGAACGCCGGCCTTAACTCCATCAAGGTTGTGACTGACCTGCGTCACCGTCACGCTCAGGGTCAGCACAATGCTGGTGTCAGCATTCGCAGCGGTGGTGTCAAGGATGACATCACCGAGGAGAACATCTTGCAGCCCCTGCTGGTTAGCACAAGCGCTATCGAGCTGGCCGCCGAGACGGTGAAGATGATCATGAGAATTGATGACATTGCTTTGTCGCGGTAAAAACATCATGCAGCGACTGCCGCTCTAAGCTGGACGATGAACCGGCGGTGAACGTGACGAGTAATTACAAACCAAAAAATGAACTGTACTGAATAAATCATGGTCATTCCATCTTCGGATAGCTTGGCAAAAAGAGAAGCGAGAATGCTTTTTCGTAGAGAGTATCAGTAACAACCGAACAATAGACAAAAGATAGGAAGTAACTGTCCTGAACGTTAGTTATGAGTATTGAATCAGTTTGAAGAGCAGGTCGTTGAGGGTCAACTCAGGGTGTACTGCTGCAGTGTATGAGCAGGTTCGTGCTATCTCTATTTGAGCGCTGTTCTTGTCTCCCGACCCCCTACATTGTAGGTACCTCATAAACCGCGTCTCATTAGTACGATGACACGGTACCTCCTAGTCCTACTGGCAGTGTAGGGCAGGCGGTCAGCAGCCACTGCACCGTTAGCCTGTAAGCTGAGCGTGAATCATATCAAACCACTTGGATTACCGCTTCTTCTTTAAGAGTATGTCCTCTCAAGCGCTCAGGGAGCCCTCCCGTATCGGGTTGCTTGGTGTTACCAAATAGTCACTGATAGCTAAACACATTTTGCTTGATACGGCTGCCTGTGCGTGCCAGCTCGAGTATTTACCTGCTACATTTGTACATTCTATATGCTCGTTTCCTACTGCGAATCCAAAATGCCACGTCGTTGTCACACAAAATCACGCAAAGGCTGCGTTCAGTGTAAAGAACGGCATGTCAAGGTGAGAGAACCATACGCTGGCTGCTTATCCCCATCCATCCCGGATCACATTTGTAGGACAAGGTTCAATGCTAATTGCTTTATGTAGTGTGATGAGCAGCAGCCCACGTGCGGTCTCTGTGTGAAACGAGAACTGACATGCACCTATGTTTCTCCTCCCCCAAGGCGAAAGTCTACCATAAAGGCTTCACAACCAGCAAGTGTTCGCTCTGTATCTGCTACCTTGAGCCCATTTGCAAACGCTCCGCACCTTCCCAGACTCGAAGAGATGCGGCTGTTTCACCATGCCCTTTTAGTGACAAGTCCCACGTTCATCAAAGATGAAATCGACCGAGAGTTCTGGCAGATGGTCGTCCCTCGCATTGCAACAAATCACAGTTATGTCCTCAACGGATTTCTAGCAGTTGCTACCTTACACCTGGCATCATTAGAGGCTGAGCGCTCGTCGCACTGGCTTGAAATTGCGTTGACCTACCATAATTCCGCCATTAATGGATTGCGTCAACATCTAGAAGCTAGCGAGCAGAATTGCGAGGCTCTGTTCAGTTGCTCGGTCCTAAATCTAATTTTTGTCACTGCCTCTCCGGGGATTCAAGGAGGAGGTGATCCTGTGGACCCATTGCGTGACATTCTCACCATGCGATCCTTCTTGAGTGGTACTGCCGTTCTCTTTCTCCAGATCTATCATGGCAAGGAACAGACCAGTATCGATTTTTGGATCCTCCGGGAGAAGAAAAAGGAAAAAGCGGTATCAAAAGATGGGTACGTCTTTATGCCTCTTTGCAGTTGGCCAGACATTTCAGCTGACATTGTCTCCTAGTGAGGACCCTCGGATGGTTGAATTACACCAGTAAGTGTGTGAAGTCTTTGACTCTGTGTTTAGACAAAGACACCAGCCAAATGACGTGAACAGGACCACGTTAGAGAAACTTCATGGATTTCGGAAAACCCTTGATGCACTCCGCAGTCCACACCTGGAGATTTATCAAAGCACTCACAACCTGCTTCGTAAGGCTATCGAGGGTTGGCCTACAGAAGACAGTATATCCTGGCCCATCGAAATCGGGGATGCTTTCCTGGAACTGGTGAAACAGGAAGACTGGATAGCTCGGATCATGCTGCTTTTTCACGGCCTAGGTATGCATCTGATGTCAAGAAAATGGTTTGCCAGGGGCTCGGGACGCAGACTAGTTTTGGGAATCCTGCAACCACTCGAGGGTCAAGTTCCCACCGAATGGGTGGACCTCGTTGAATGGATTCAAGAAGCAGTAAACTTGTGAGAGGCAAGCGGATTTTTATTTCATGATGTTCAATAGGATTTTTTGGGATTCTTTACGTTGCGGCCCATGCCGCACGATAGTCAAATCCGCAGAACCCACAACCCTCTCTATCGTTCAGACCTCGCAACGTGAGTGATCGCGGCGAGTGATGTCAAGTGCTTCTTACCTATGGAGCGAAACCCAGAGACTAATGCCACGATACTTAGTGACCCCTAGCTAATCCAATCTTAGGTAGTAGACTCGTGTGAATATTTCTCTCGTATTCGTCAGGGGCTCTTTCAAAGGCCGCCAAGTATGATAGTACCAGAACTTATGGATACGGTACCTCCCCTTTTTATCTGGAGGCAAGTAGATAAGTTATATTTTTTCTCAGTCGCAAGATTCTCCTCTGCCTGCTGTTTTCCATTCTCTCTCAACAAATGCCTCGTGCCGCATCTCTTTTCCGCAAATAAAGCAGAACCCGAAAAGTAGATTCAGGGAGCTGCTGTAGCTTTGCGACCCCCCAAGAACCCCCCCTAGGGAGTCGGAAGTGCACAACCTCCATCAAGACCAGCATGGCCATGTCAAGGAGAGGCAACAAATCGGCTCATGGGAGTGTGCCTCTGATATTACCCAAAAGGGTGTTGAATAGGGAAGCAGTTATTCCGTTTTGGGGACTCAATAGCGAGCTTTGTCTGCCCCCAACTCACGGCTAGCTTCAGCCCCCTCTCACCCTCCGAGTGATATTATTAGTGATTGGCAATGAAATGAATTTTACCTGTAGCTATTTGAGCTCCGAAAATGAACTTTCTCACCTGCATATATCTCTGTCAAGATCAATCGAGCACAATCTCCCCTTCAGCTTGTGTAACCCTTTCCAGAGCAGAGCCCTCGACAGTCTCAAGATCGACGTTCGGGACGTCATTGGCTGATTGAGCACTTTGGAGACTCGACTCCACACTCCCGCTGATAAGATCGGACGCCCGATTGCGAGGTACTCGTGACCAGCTCGTCCGTGACTTTCCCCCAGACAGTTCACGATCATGGGGAAGCTTGACGAAGGTGAGGTCCCAGAGACCGTACCACTAAACCGACCGCGGTTGGGCTCTACCGCATCTCACTCGTCCTCGGACTCGGGGCTCTCGATCGCCTCCGCAGCCTTTATCGATGCTCACAAGGGCGAGTTCGCGGCCGCCGGTGGAGAGGATCAACGATACCGAGATCTGGAAGATGGCGCTGAACCGGAAAGCGATGAGCCCTTCCTGCACTCGGCCACGACAAAGACGAGAGCAGTCTCTGGTCGTCGCTGGTGTTTATTGGGTCTTCTCGTCTGCGTGGTGATGGCCAGCGGCTGGATCGTTGCGTTTGTCGCCTTTCTCGTCCAGGGACGCAATCCAGCAGCGGCGGTATCCTCGCATTCTCAGATCGAAGTGCACGAGCCGGACTCTGCCACGGGGGGTACCAGCTATGGAAAGCCCGTGACGCTGAAACAAGTGCTTATGGGCCAGTGGTTGCCCCAGTCGCATGCAATTGCGTGGACGGCCGGACCAAACGGCGAAGACGGACTCTTGATCGAGCAAGGTGAAGACAAAGATGGGTATTTGCGGATTGAAGATATCCGGGACCGCAAAGATGGATCTGACGGCTCGAATGCGAAAGTACTGATGAAGACTTCGAGATTCCTGGTCGGCACTACCCCCGTCACTGCGTCTCGGATCTGGGTGAGCCCGAACCATGAGAAGGTCCTCGTCCTGTCTGACTATAAGTCGAATTGGCGACACTCGTACTATGGAAATTATTGGATCTTCGACGTGGCAACTCAGACCGCCGAGGCCTTGGATCCAGAAAACCACACCGGTCGCATTCAGTTGGCTTGGTGGTCTCCGGAATCGGATGCGGTCGTCTTTGTCTGGGAGAACAACGTCTACTTGCGCAAACTCTCATCTGCCAAGGCCATTCCAATCACCACAGACGGCGGCAAGGATGTGTTCAACGGCGTGCCAGATTGGGTATATGAAGAAGAGGTTTTGTCAGGTAATGGGGCAACGTGGTGGTCCCTGGACGGCAAATTCATTGCCATGCTGCGTACCAACGAGACAGACGTCCCCGAGTATCCCGTGCAGTACTTCCTTCATCGTCCCTCTGGCACGAGTCCTCCAGCCGGTCTGGAGAACTATCCTGAAGTCCGACAAATCAAGTATCCCAAGGCCGGTGCCCCCAACCCGATCGTCAATCTTCGATTTTACGACGTCGAAAAGGACGAGCTGTTCACGATCGTGATGCCGGAAGACTTCGTGGACAACGATCGGATTATTATTGAGGTTGTCTGGGCCCCCGGAAACAAGGTGTTGATCCGTGAGACAAACCGCGAGAGCGATGTTGTGAAAATATTTTTAGTGGATGCTCAATCTCGGAGTGCGAAACTTGTTCGGTCGACAGATATTGCGGCCCTGGATGGTGGCTGGGTCGAGCCCTCACAGTCCACTTGGGTCATTCCAGCTGATCCTGAAAATGGCCGACCAGATCCTGGATATGTCGACACCGTCGTCCACGATGGTTTCGACCACCTGGCATACTTCTCCCCCCTGGATAGTTCAGAGCCTGTAATGCTCACTTCCGGGCACTGGGAGGTGGTTCAAGCCCCCACCTCCGTTGATCTGAAGAAAGGTCTGGTCTACTTTGTCGGCACCAAAGAAGGACCAACCCAGCGACACGTGTATCAAATCAAGCTTGATGGCTCCGATCTCCGTGCTCTGACCGACACCTCTAAGCCTGGATATTATGATGTCTCATTTTCAGATGGCGCCGGATATGCCCTTTTAAGCTACAAGGGGCCTGCGGTGCCCTGGCAAGCCGTAGTCAGCACCGGCGACAACAAAATGACCAAGGAAATCATCATCGAAGAAAACAAGGAGCTCACTCAACAAGTTAAAGACTTTGCTCTCCCAGCGGAGGTCTACAGCACTGTCACAATCGACGGGTTTGAACTTCAAGTGGTCGAACGCCGCCCTCCACATTTCAACCCCAAGAAGAAATACCCCGTGCTGTTCCACTTATATGGCGGACCCGGATCTCAGACGGTAGACCGCAAGTTCACCGTCGATTTCCAGGCCTACGTCGCCTCCAGCTTGGGTTATATCGTGGTCACGGTCGACGGACGTGGAACCGGCTTTATCGGTCGCAAGGCCCGATGCATTGTTCGCGACAACCTTGGCTACTACGAGGCTCGCGACCAGATCGAGACTGCAAAGATCTGGAGAAAGAAGCCCTACGTGGATGAGACTCGTTTGGCAATCTGGGGATGGAGCTTCGGTGGCTTCATGACCTTGAAGGTACTTGAACAAGACGCCGGAGAAACCTTCCAATATGGCATGGCTGTGGCGCCAGTGACAGACTGGAGATATTACGGTAAGCCACGCAATGACTCGCGAGACTTTGTGACATTGCCTTTGCTGTTTCTATTACTAACCATATAATACTTCCCATTTAGACTCCATCTATACCGAGCGCTACATGCACAAGCCCCAGAATAACCCCGAAGGATATAGCAATTCCACAATCAGCGATATCACAGCCCTAGGCGAGAATACTCGGTTCCTCATCATGCATGGAGTGGCGGACGATAACGTTCACTACCAGAACACGCTTACATTGCTCGACCGAATGAATCTACAGAATATTGACAACTGGGATATGGTGATGTTCCCCGATTCTGACCACAGCATCTACTTCCACAATGCGCATACCGTCGTATATGAACGTAAGCACGCCTTCCTTGGACACCAGAAACAAGAACTCTGAACTAAAGTGTAATATCTAGGCTTGTCAAGCTGGCTCATCAACGCATTCAACGGCGAATGGCATCGCATTGCCAATCCGACCCCGGTGGAGTCATCGTGGAAGCTGGCGAAGCGTGTCTTCTCTCACGCATTCTCTTTTGCGTCATAATTGAATCTCAGCTTGTTCGGCCTTCATCTGGCCCCCCATAATACAGAATTACGTCACAAAAATACTAAGGGCGAATGTTTCCAGTTGAAAGATGTGGTTATATGATTAACATCGCTATGTGTAATCCCAAAAGATGGTGATATGCAGGTAGAAATAAAACGATATCAGAGTCCGGATATGCAGGTATGAGGCCAGCACATGAATGCTTTTTTGGCAGAAAAAAAACAGAGACAAACCAAGAGGATATAACGCTATGAGAAACAAAATAAGTATAAACAAAACTCCGGCCTGGTAAGAAGTTGGAGGTGGAAGAGAGGTATGTGCAGGGCCACTATTGGATGGAGGCATGGTGAGATCGAAGGAAGTCCTCCCGCATGTTCAGACTGACGTCAGAATTGCGGTACTGCATCAAGTCTTCCCGATGCAGTCCTCGTACTTGCTCACGGCCAGCCGTTGAGATGGACCGAGCGAAGGATTGAGGCCGTTGCTGTCCTCCAAAGGAGACTCGGAAGTTTTGTGGGGGCACAAGGCCGGGGGATTGGCGGCCGCTCGAGCTGACATTGGGGAGAAGAGTCTGGCGAGGAGCGAAAACGGGGAGACGCGCGAACGACTCGGTATCTGTGGAGAGAGAGAGCTGGCTGAGACTGACAGCAGATAGGTTGGATACGCCGCGCGAGTGCGAACGCATGTCCCGCAGAGGGAAATTGGAGACGGAGCTGTAGACGTCGGACATATTGGATGCCGCGGACGAGCGCCAGGAATGAACTGCGCTTCGGGGGATCGTGATGATTTCCTCGTCCACTGTGGTGTTGTTCACGGCAGCTGCAATGTCCGAAGGCTCAACGGGGTCACCTGCAGCGCGACTGGCCATCATCTTGGCGGACTTGCCAATCCAGAGCATCTGCTCGTGCTCACGCAGGTATCGGTCACCGCTAAAGGACTTTTGCACGATCTTGCGCGTCATCATTCCCAGTTTGCGACGCTGCTCACTCTTGGTGTACATGCGTCGTGTGATTGCCTCGACTTCTTCCCGGGTGGGTGCTGAGGTCAAAACAGGGGCAGGCTCGGTGTCATCGCTGTACTTGCTCCATTCTCCAAGCATACCGAGCAAGGAGATTTGAGCCTTGGCCAGCGCGTGGGCATCGTTGGGGGCGACGACGGCACTGAAGCGCGAGAAGTCATCAGGGTCGCTGAGCACACGCAGGGAGGCACCGACGTCTGTACAGACCACGGGCGCTCCGGTCAAAGCTGCTTCACCCAGCGCCAGTGGGAGTCCTTCGGACAGAGAGGAGTTCAGGAAGAGCCAGGTGTTCTCCAGCACCTTCATGGGGTCGGCGGTTCCTCGCAATGTAACGCGTCCACGAAGACCCTTGGAAGCGATGATCTCTTGACACTCTGTGGAGTATGTCGGGGCTTTGTCAATGGCACCGTAAATATCGAGATGGTAGTCGTCGAACTTCCATTGGTTGATAATAATATCGGCAGCGAGGAGAGCAATCTTGATATCCTTGGCATACCACACGTGAGACAACATTGTCACAGTTGGGCGCTCAGACTTGATCTCTTTGACAGGTGCGAACTTTTGCATGTCGGTGATACCGTTGACAACAGGATCAACCTTGCGACGGAAAGTATTGCGGTGCTCGATCGTGCCTTGACAGGTGCCGATCTCTACTTCCCAACCGGGGTTGAAGAAGTCTGCACATGGTAGGATGATATCCGCATGGTGAAGGGTCAGAGCGGACGTGATACGCATCAGACCAAGAAGGGCGTTTCGGACAAAGGGTGAAAGCTTGCAAAGAGCCGATGACAGACACAGGTTAGTCTCACGCCATGCGATGGCGTGATCCCAAATCTGCAGGGTACACTTGCGCTTGATCTTACAGACGACACCGTAAGATGCACTGACACTGTGATGCGACGCTTGGAAGACGCCGGGGATCTTGTCTGGCACGGGAATGGAGAAGATGAACAGATAGCGGTACCAAAGCTCCAAAGCAACATCGAGTGTACCCAGAGTAGGGAGTTCAGTGTCCAGCCATTCCGAAGACGGCGTGGCATTTTGCATCTCCTGAGTGAGCCACAGATCTCGCCAGCTTTGCTTGACCACTTCGCTGTTCCAGACCTGCGACCAGTGACGTGACTCTTGGAAGTAGGTGTTGAGGTTCACCAGAGCTCGAGTTGCCTGCTGGATGTCGGCCTTGGAGAGATAATTGGCTCGAGCTCCCTTGACCAAAGCTGTCAAGATTGGAATAAAGTTCATCTTAATGTCGAACTCGCTGGCCGAGGTGACGTTCTCAACTTCTGCGTCCAGCTTGTTGCTGAACAGGCCGTGGGTCGGCGTCATGAAGTCCAATCCCCACAAGGGAATGACCTTGAGTGACTGCACGTTTTTCTCGGTCTGATGCTTCGGAACACCAAAGTCGTTTGCAGACTCACAGATCATGTGCCATTTGATTGTGCGAAGAGAGTTGATCATGTCTCGTCGACAGGCAGAGACACCACCACCCTCGTTAGGCCAGGTACCGTTGTCTGCAGCCATGACATGAAGAGTATCTTCGGTGTCTGAGCTGATTTCCCGCGAACGCGTGGTCACGACTGCATCACCTCCAGGGCCAAAGTTGAAGAAGTCACTGATCTTGACAGCAAGGGGCGTCCAGCTGGAGATGTTGTTGTCCAGATCCGCACTTGCCATGACTGCGTCAGCACGAAGCTCCATGTACTTTCTCGCGGCTCGAAGATTTCCCCAGTCACGGCTTCTCCAATACGGTCGGAGAACTTCATCCTTGCGAAGAATGCGGTCATCCATCCAGCGAACGATAATTCCGTCCAAGTCATTGCGATCTTTCCAAGCCTTCCACATTAGTGAACGAGACCGAGACGTAGAAACAGCAAATCGCTTCTTGTTCCATCCCAGAGCTCTGGTCAAGACATTGGAACGCAGACTATCAACGTAGAAGAATGGGTTGTCGCTGGCAAAACTGGTATATGTGGGTTTGGCAAGCACGCCCAGGTAATCGTTCTCGATCATGGGCGGTGTCTGGACCTTCATACCATTAACAGTGGTAAAGATTGTCGGGTGGAACTTGTGATCGTAGAGCCAGCGACTTTCATAAACGTCGCCACTTGCCTGCTGGACAAAAGTGGCTTCTGTGACCTTGGTATGCGGAATCCAACGGTGCTCCTTGTTGCGATTGCGACGAGGAGGGGCGCACCAGGCAACATTGCAAGTAATATGAGACAATGAGAACTCGGCTCGGAGAAGCTCGTCACCAAAGCGTGGGTTCTTTCGATAGTGATATTGGAACCGGATCAAATTTCCATCCTTCATGTAAGAACCCTTCTCGACGAGACCCTTGGAATTGTATTGAATACTCTGCAAGTGGTTCTCGCCTTGGACACAACGTCGACCCAGAGGCATTCTCGACTTGGTAGATGTGCCGAGCTTGAGACCCTTCTTGAGCGGAGCTTGGTAATCGTAGTGGTATTCATTGACCAGTTTGCCGTCCTTGAACTCTTGTTTGATGAGAAGCAGCATCTCGCTCGTGTAGCTGCTGACGTATTTGAGCGTCCTGGCCTCCTTGTCCTTGGGCTCGGTCTTATGTTCACCAGAATATTGATACACTTTAAAGCCTCCATCTGTCTCTTGGTGTCTGAAGGCCGTGAAAGTGCCATCGAGTCCACGAATGATAACCCTGGTCTTCTTGAGGTGGATGGTCATTCCCTTTGTCTCGTCCCACAGCTGCTTGACATTCTTTCGGCCATGGAACAAGAAGAAAGACAGACCGATATCTTGCGTAATCTTGCCATAAACCCATACCAAATTGAAGAGGAAATTAACAGGCACACGGACAACCGTCGGGAGTGTCTTCGTGACGTGGTCAAATTCTCTCTGAAACTCAGGATCGGCGATCATGGCAACCATGGCAAATTTCACCAGTGTTCCTAAATTGTGGTAGAGATAGCTGGCTGGTGATCTGAGCAAGGTTAAGGGCAACGGCAGTTTTCGAGGAACATAAGAGATAAATTCTGCTGTCTGGGGCTCCGCAGGGATTGCTGATTCTCCAGTGCCGTGGTGTGTGTACTCGAGGATGCTGACTGCCATCGCTGCGCCAAGGTTACATCTCGCCACATGAACGTCCAGATATTCGGTGTCGAATTGGCAGAGACTCTTCTGTAGCCATTGATGTTCGCTGTCCTGCAGACCGCATGGTCTTCCCACACAGCGATTCAGCAACGCCTTTCGGACTTCCGCAGGTAGTTTGTCCCAGTGAATGTCTGGTTCAAAGCCAAGACATAGCTGCCGAAGGAGCTCCTTCTTCGCCCACGTCATGACAGAAGTGGTGTTTGCCTCTTCACGTAACATTCGAGACACTGTATGAGTGACACCCCCTGAAATGATCACTTCGGCCAAGCCTGCGTATTCGTGAGGAATACCCATAATCATCTCAGCGACAGAGTGAACCAGAGTTTCCGCAATAATTTGACAGTTGGCGCTGACATCGAGTCGCTCATCGTGAAGTCCTCGCACGCTGATTGCTATCTTGAGATGATCGCCGGTACTGCAGCTCAAAGCGCGGATACCAGGTCCCATGGAGCCATGCGCCACAAGTTCTAGACTGATATCGCCGTTCTCCCATGACGCGAGAGCCTGATCAATGATGCCGTCCGAGTTGGGGAACGCCTCCTCGACTCGGAGCTCTTTCTTGCGGTTCAGAAGGACATTCTTGATCTCGACGCCGGGATGGGCATTGGGATCCACTCTGAAGCGCGAATCGGCCGGAAGGAGCGACACATTCTCGAAATAGCTCTGAAGCTCTTGCTGGGACCATTCTGGGTCCGCCCAAGGCGTAGTAAAAGCATGGAATGTTTTACCCAGCTCGACAGGCGAATCTACCTTCTTTGGCATCCCCATTTTGGCATTCAAGAAGGTAAGAATGGCAATGATCCAAGTAGCGACCCCAAGACCGATAATCTGTGAGTACAGTGAAGTAGGGAAAGCAACCTTAAGTGCAATTCCTAGCGGCAAGCCAACACAGATACCAACAAGGAGCGGCTTTAGAGCATGAGGCCCAGTGAAAATTTTGGTATACTGGAACCAAATGAGGCCGCTATATGCGAAAACGTAGGAGAAGAAGATGCCCATGGCTTCCAGACGATACTGGAACACCCAGACAAGTGTTGTAGAGAAGGCAAGACTCCACACATGCCACAGCAGATACCGGTACAGAGTCTTCCAGTAAACCTTCCGGCGGAACGCGATGCTCTTCTTTTGGATGGCTCGGATTTCCTTTGCAGACTTGACGGCAGTGGGTTTGTCACCGCCGATTGCCGCGTGAAGCTCTTGGGCTTTCACGTCAATCAGCACGGCACCAACAAGGTAGTAGGCTAGAGCGAATCCAACAGCCATGCGATTAGCATCATTCACAGAAGCAGTCAGTCCGAGAATGCGATCACCGCTGAGAAGTTGAATCCACTTGTCGAGCAGAGCGATGAGGAAGTAAAGGATACCGCAACCGATTTCCTTGCTCGATTGACGCCAATGCACAAAGGCATTATGAAGACGAAGACCTTTTTGTGAGTTGCGGAGCACGTCGAGGGCGACCTTTGTCTGGATGTTCCAACCGGAACTGAACGGAATGGGTCGTGGGACGTCTGCATAGCGACAATACCAATCCAAAAGAAAGTTTGTAGACTCCCAATCCCGAACGAGCTCCTTGACCAGCTGGTCAGTAGTCGGCTTTGTGAACATCCGGCGATTCTTCTCGGCCATTATATCGTTCAAAAGAGCGTCCCGCGCCAATTTGAGAGCAGCAGGTTCGCTCATGGTGCCGAAAACCTTCTCGTTGTTATTGCCGTGGACGGAGATGTACCATTTGCGAACTTCCGTGTCGTCGGTACGTCTGATGGACTGGTACCATGTCACCCACTTGGAAAGTGTTGAGCGCAAGCTGAGAAGTAGCAGCCCATTGAAGACGTAGATGACGGCGAGGTAGACAGCGGAGTCGCTGCCAGTGAACGTCGTAATGATCGGAGACAAGAATAGGACCGGAATGCAGTAAATAATGGGTTTGCGACCGGACAGAAATGACGAGCCGGGATAACTGAAACTCGCGAGCGCAGCAAAGATGGAGAAGTAGAGGGTGAACCCGACCAGGTAGAGATAAAAAACGATACCTGCGCGTGCACCCCTGACACCAGAGATGGCGATGAATCCAATCAAGCCACCAGCCACTGTGAACGCGATACCCGCAATCAAGCGAATCAAGACAAACATGTTGGCGGCAGCAAAGGCCATGGAGATGAGATAGTACGGTCCACCGCAAGCAATCATCGTTCCGATCGCACCAGAGAAGAGCAGAGAAATCATCAAGCCCATTGTCGCACTATCCTGCTCGGCATGCGTCATGTAGGCTGAGAGGTATAGTCCGCGGCCGATGAGTGTAAGTAGGATGATATCAATCAGAGAAGGAATCGCAAAGACACTGAGGAAGGTGAATCTTTGATAGGATGGCATGGTCTTGGCCTTATCCTCTGGGTTCACATCAATCTGAGCACCAGCATAGGATGTGGCTAACTCTGGAGCCCCATTGATCCAGCTAGGCGGTTGATTCTTGGAATAGTATGCGCGGAAACGATCGGACAACAACTTGCCGAAAACACTCGGATTGACGCCGAAATAAGCCTCACATCGGGAGCCCAGCGCGAAGGATTCAGCAAAAGCGGCAGCCTGGTCAGAATGCTGGTTGAATAGAGGATTTCGGTCGGTGACTTCCGCGTAGATCTCATCGAAAGCATTCTTTCTGGCTGTGCAGAACAGGGCGAGGGCCAGCATATCCAAAAAGGCGTCAAAGTCACCGCTCTGGACCAGGTTGCAGAATCCAGTCGTGATGGCACTGAGCTCATCTTCGCGGTGATACTTGTGCATCTCAGTGAAGACGGCATCGACCTGGTGGAAAAGATCGAGAGAGGTGGAGAAAGACGGACGCGCGCAGCCTTGCTCTTCATACCAAGACAGGCGATCTTCGATCAATTCTTCAGCGCTCGCAGAGCCCTCCAGGTAGCCCACAGAGTTGAGCTCCCTTAGCTGGGCGAGAGACGGAGCGTCCACGAGTTGTTGCTGGATATAGGCACAAATGGTTTCAGTAACTTCGCTGTGAGCATCGGTGAGCGACAGGTGCTGCAGAAGAAGAAGTCGCTCCTCTGGACTCAGCCCATCGATATCCTGCACAAATCGGCGCGGAAGTTGCGTTGACGGAGCGAAATCCTCTGACCACCGTGCCAACGCCACCTCTGTTTCGCAACTGACATGGCGAGAGAATCCTTTGCCAGAAAGGAAAGTATGCAGGACGGTCCCCGCGAGACCATGGGCGTTTTTGGAAACAAAAACTTCAAACCTGTCCTCGTCTTGCTCAAAGACTGCCCAGAATCGGGTGTCGGAGGTCTTTTTAAGTCCGGAATCTAGCGCCAGATTCACCTTCAATGAGCCCTCGGCCGCCATCTCCGACAGGTTCTGGATAGCAGCCAGAAGAGGCGCATCTTGGCATGAACGGGCTAGATGCTCGTGGAAATTACGCATCAGCAGACCAATGCTCTGGATCTTTGTGGCGGGTACGGGATGAAGAAGTTCCAGTCCTTTCAGGCGTTGCTGAGATTGAAGAATTTCCGCAAAAGCCAACGGAGTAGGGTCGGATCCCAAGGGGAAGCAGCCCATGTTCACGTATTGTTGTCCTGACATTGAGACTGAGAGAGGATGCCCCGATGACTTGATCTGTGCCACCCACTCCGGGGGTTCTCTGAGGCGGAGGGAAGGACTTTTGACGGATTGGTTTGAGGTTTGCTCAGAGTCAAGGAACTTGTCAAGAGCTGGCAGAAGGGGTCGAAGTGCATCCCATCCCGTATCCTTCCGAGGGGAAGATGCGATATCACGATTAGCTCGCCATTTCTCATGAACCTTCATCACGTCTGCTTCCTTCAACCAACTGAAAGCTGGAAGAGGCTCCGTGGTCGGGATGTTCAATTTAGAGTCGTAGAGAGATGCCTCGCGACCGATCCAGGAGATAGCACTGTAAAATCCACACCAGAGAATCGATCTTCTCACGATAGCATTAGACAAGGATACATCATTGTCGACAGTCTCCCAGGCAAGCACCACGAAATCCCTCATGCAGGCCTCCGAAACGAATGCCTTGATCGTTGGCTGCAGCTGTTCCAGCTGGAAGTAGTCGCGCTTTTCTCCGGTTGGCATGATACTGGCGTTACGAATGACCAGACCAGAAACGTCCTCATTTTGCAATGCCTTGCGGTTCTTCAAAAACTTGGGCGCTTGCGTTTCCAGATAGACGTTCAGTCCAAGCTCACGAATGGTCTCGAAGAGCTTCGCGTAGAAGGCCGGGGTCAATTTCTCTTCCCAATTGGCGAAGACGACGCCAGAGAAACCGCTGTTTCTGAAACATCCCTCGAGTGCCTCCTCGATTTTCTTGACTACGGTCATAACCGGTTGCGCGGGAGCATGGATCTTGGCAATGTCGATCCGACCGAGTACTTGGCTGTCCTTGGAGCTCAGAGTCGCGCTTTGGACGCCTTTTTCGAATGGATCCACGATGACCACATCCCACTGATTCAGCAGCTTTTCCTCCGCCGCCGTCAACGGTTGGCTGAAGCTCCCCAAGTATACTCCGAAAGACGCAGGTTTCTTCCCGGCGGCTGAAGTGCGAGATATGTTCAGCTCTCGGTTTGCCAGTTGTTGAAGTCGTTGTGCGACATCGGGGGGAATTATGTCCGGCGTCGGGCGCGACTAAAGTAACGAGGAATATTTAGCACATGAAGCAAAAAGGGAGCAACTCTCGACACTCTATTGGTAGATTTTATCCCAGATGAATGGCCTACTCACCTTGTACCATTTGATACTCTTCAGCGTGATCGACCAAGCAATGTGCGAAAGTCCAATTGCGACGCATGCTGCTATAACAGCAATCATGAACTGTATTTCATTAGTTGTTTGAATGGCCCTGCCGCGATTTCTCGATCTTCGATCATGTCCGCGGGTTTGAATGTGGTCTGCAAAGTTGACTTACATATTGCCACCAATATTCCGTCAAATAAGGCCCATAGAGGGGATTAACCGAGAGAATTTTGCCATGAGCCATCTTGAAAGAGTCCCGGTCGAGCAGCGACTCTCCGCGACAATCGACTGTCTAAATCAAGAACGACAACAGTATGAGAGCTGGTCAGATGCACTGCATCACCCTTAACTCATTTGTGTCTGGAGCTCTTTCTACCATATAGCACGAGGCTCTTCAAAAAACGAGGAAACACACCCCCAGAGTGTAGATTGAGAAAGAGTTAACTGGGCAAGAGAACCAGGGAGAAGGTAGCGTGTCCAGGTATCGAGTTGATGAAGAGAATCGAAGTAACGATTGACAAGTCAATCAAGGTGATATGGTCAAGCAAAGTACTGTGAACTTGTAAATTCTGGCCCCACTCAGTCACCACTCTGCAGACAGCCAACGCAACTAGACTTGGTCCCTCGTCTCGCCTGGAGACTTTCGAGACTCGTGTTGAGAGCAACTGAGTCCGTGACATGCATAGTGGATCTCTCAAATGGCAAGGCAGGTGGGAGCCCAAACTTGATGCGCAAAAATAGCCTGCCGCTAAAGCGAAACGCTAAGGCTAGAAAGTCATCCACTACGGTTACAATTTTTGATATGAAAATCGAGGATCGGGAAAGAGATTAAAAAAAAAGGAAAAAAAAAAACAATTCGAAAATGGGTAAATCAAACGAAAAATGAGACATGCAGTGGGGTCGGACGTGGAGCTGCAACAACGAAGGCTCCGATGCCATGTGTGTTGCAAGTTTGCAATGGATCCCTGGTCCTCCACGCTCTCGGTCTATCCGTGGTCGTACAATCGCAGGTTCTTCTCACTTTTGCCTTCCGCAGATCACTGAGCATCGGCCCGTATCCCCCGAATCCCGGTACGTTGATCCCAAGATGCAATGTTCCTCCAGCCAGCGTGCGTCTCACCGTCACGAGCTCGATTGACAACACACATTTAGGTCCAGGGGCGGCTGGGGGGCTACGGTCAAGAATAGCAATTGCTTTGGTACAGTGGGGGTTATTGCCAAAGATTTTAGAGGAGCTTTTTTGAAAATGGAAAATGTAAAATGATCAGGGACCAATCCAAAAATGAAGTAGAAAGGTACAGTCATGGTCCTAAATGGAACAGGGCATCCAGACCCAAAAAAAAAAAAAAAAAAAAAGGATTTCCAGGTACTGTAGGGTTTTCCCGGCTGGGGCTTCCCGACATTGATCAGTACCGTATTGCAAAAAGTTTCTGGTATTGTAATCGATGTACCGTCAAAGTTTCAGCGGAGAGACAAGTTGAGCAATACGTAAATGTTTATATTGTACCATACTCGACCACGTCGTGCACACCGCTTCCATTTACGACCAGATCCCCCATTGGGTCCTTTTGCCACCGCTCCCAGATCCGTGGAAGCCCCATCGATTTACTTCGTGAGGGTCAACAGAGATCTCCAAATTCCTCAAGCCGAAGTTCCTACTCTGGTTCGGTTCAGGATGAGAAATTTCAACAACAGCACCCTCAGAACCAGCGGTCCATGTGCACAGACATTGAGTATTTCTCTACATCTGATTCGTTATGTACGCTGGTTCTGATGAATCTCAAAAGAACCAGTCCCTTGGAAGGGACCCGAGCGAAGGATTGCCTTTTAGGTTCGCCCTTTGGCCGATACTGTAGACCCTTGAGGGTCTGCAGTGGAGTGGATGTGAAGTTGACTGATGTTGAGATATCTGCTCTCCCGTGTGTAGAATCTGAAAATTATATCCGAGCCCCCAGCTTGGCGCAGGACCTTCTCGGAGGATTTGGTGCAATCGAGCACATGCTCCACGGCCGTTTGACATGTCTCAGCTGAAAACCTCGTCTCGCTTCACAAGCCTCCGCATCCCCTTTCTTGGGCTTTGACCTCCCACACTTGGGCTCGGGTACAGCGAGCTGTTTTTGTCCTATCTTCTGACAGCCAGGGGTCCTGTCGTCAACAGGTCGCCCGTCGAGGTGGGTTTGCGGCCTGCTATACGGGTTCGGACGAAGAGATATGGAGTGTAGACTGTAGAATCTGGATGTATGAGTTGGAAGTTTGGGTGAGAATTTCAACTCCCACGGCACAAGCTGTCATTTCTCGTCATCCGCCAATGATGTTGAATCCAACACCACTCACATTCTCCCGCTACGGACGAGTCATTGCCGGTCTAGTCCAGACTGTCCGCAATGATGCGAGAGGCTCTGGGGTTCGGCCCAAAATCGCTGCTTGTCGGAAAGTTCGCAATCTGACCTGTTCAGGTCCCAAAACGTGCTCCACTCCTACGCCACACATGGACTACGAGAAAAATTGCCGAGCTCTGGGAGATCAAGGCGCTTGACAGTGGAGTCTCTGATTCGTAATGCTGAGCTTGGAGCCGCATTTAGATCGATCGAGAGGGATGAGGGTGGCATGACTGATGCTTCTTTGGTACTTAAAGCCCTGGGATGGATCGGGCTTACGGCTGGATCTCAGATGTGATTTGACTCTCTTCACTTCGCATTCCACTTCAGTTGTACTCGTCATTCGTTTATTTTCTATTTTGGTTGATTTTGGCCCTTTTTTTCGCTAAAAAACTCTCTTTTTTTCCGTTCATCCAATTTCTTTGGGGTGCATGGTGTACGTGATCTGATCACTCGTTCCCCTCGTTCCTACGTCTGCACCGTCAGCTCCAATTGAAATGGTTCAGCTTCCTGCGTGGGCTGTTCCCACTGCATGCTTCACGGGCATTATAACTTGTGACTCTCGCCCAGGTGTCTGGCCTTCCAAGACTCCTCAAGTCATCTCGTGGAATTCTCCCATCTTTGGTCCCCATCCCCCTGCTCCTCCTGCAGCAAAGCCCACCACCTCTGCGCCGACAACCATTCTCGCGCCTACCGTCTCCCTTCATTCCTCCGGGACTACCAAGGCGGCTACCGTCGCGACAACCACTCTCTCTCTCGCCTCGACCTTGTCTGCGCCAACTGGTGTTCCAACCACATTGAGCACCTCGGCGATGTCTTCTATCGCGGCGATCTCGGCCTCGGCCTCGGCCGCTGTTTCGGCGGCGGCTACGCCCTCGGCCTCGGCCACGGCCCTTGCCCATGCCACTGTCGCTAACAACATTCTGGTCATTGCCAGAGATGCTGCATCGGCCAGTGTGGCTTCGTCGGGCCTGAACGGCTATGGCATTCCCTTTACCACGCTCATTGTGCCCCAGGCTGGAGCTCCGCTGCCGGCCCTGAACTCGAGCAACGCTGGAAACTTTGGCGGTATCGTGATTGCTTCCGAAGTCAGTTACGACTACGGTGCCACGGGCTGGCAATCTGCGTTGACTACCGATCAGTGGAACCAGTTGTATGCCTACCAGCTCGCCTATGGTGTCCGTATGGTCCAATATGACGTCTTCCCTGGTCCGCTTTACGGTGCCACCGCCGTTGGAGGCGGATGCTGCAACCCGGGAGTGGAACAGGACATCTCTTTCACCGACACGAGCGAGTTCCCTACCTCTGGCCTTCGTACCGGTGCCGGTGTGAGCACGGAGGGATTGTGGCACTACCCGGCCACGATCAGCAACACCACTTCCACCAAACAGATTGCCGCTTTCGCAGCGAACTCGGTTGTGTCGACCGACACTACTGCGGCGGTCATCAACAACTTTGATGGTCGTGAGCAGATGGCCTTCTTCATCAGCTTTGCCACGGATTGGAGTCCCACATCCAACTATCTGCAGCATGCTTGGATTACCTGGATCACTCGTGGTGTGTACGCTGGTTATCGCCGTGTCAACTTCAACACTCAGATCGACGACATGTTCTTGGAGACTGAGATTTACTACCCGGCGGGTAAAAACTTCCGCATCCGCGCTGAAGATCTGAGCAACATTCGTGATTGGTCCAAGACTGTCAACGCCAAGATGAACCCAGGCAGCATCTACTTCCCTGAGACTGGTCACAACGGTAACGGCAACATCGAGAACTCCTCCAGCACCGACGCCGGCTACACTGCGTGCAACGGTGGTGGTATTGAGTACGACAGCCCCGCAGACACTGCATTGGAATTCCAGAAGCCTCTGGGAACCGGCACCAACCTGTGGCCCAAAACCCCTACTCAGTACACCTGGACCACCGCATGCACTCGCCTCGATCCTCTTCTGCAATGGTGGAGTGTGCCTGAGAACCTGAACAGCATTGCTTCTCTCTCCCACACCTTTACTCACGAGGAGCAGAACAACGCCACCTACTCAGATGTCACCAAGGAAATCAGCTTCAACCAGGCATGGCTGAAGCAGAATGGCTTTGACAAGGCCCAGCACTTTACTGCCGACGGCATCATCCCTCCCGCCATCACCGGTCTTCACAATGGCGATGCGCTGCAGGCCTGGTGGAACAACGGGATTCGCAACTGTGTCGGTGATAACACTCGTCCCGTCCTGATGAACTCGGAAAACTCCATGTGGCCCCTGTTCACTACCGTGGCCGCCAACGGCTTCGCTGGTATGCAGGTCAACCCCCGCTGGGCGACACGCATCTATTACAACTGTGATACTCCTGAATGTACTGTCCAGGAGTGGATCAACACGTCGGCCGGCAGCGGTACCTTTGCTGACCTGCTCGCCGTTGAGAAGGCGGACACTATGCGCCATCTGTTTGGTCT
The DNA here is from genome assembly GCF_001723175.1 of Penicillium oxalicum. NCBI lineage: Eukaryota > Fungi > Ascomycota > Eurotiomycetes > Eurotiales > Aspergillaceae > Penicillium > Penicillium oxalicum. The sequence continues at coordinate 1,314,703 of NC_064656.1, forward strand.
TCACCACGATGGCTACATGTTCCACCAGGCCAATCTGCGCAACATCGATGTCTCTCCGATCACTATCAACGGTGTTAGTGCCAAGTGGTCCATCTTCCAGGCGTGGGTGGAGACTCAGGTTCATGAGTTCACTCGTCTGGTCGAATGGCCTCTGGTGACTCTGAAGCAGGCCGACATGTCGGCGCAATTCTTGGCTCGCTACAAGCGTGATGCCTGTGGCTACTCCTTGAGCTACGCTACCGACAACGGTAAGATCACCGCTGTCACCGTCTCCGCCAAGGGAAACACCTGCAGTGAGGCCATCCCCGTCACCTTGCCCACTGCTCCCACCAACACCCAGGGCTTCACCGTGGAGCAGCTTGGCAGTGACCCGGCCACGATTTGGGTCAAGCTGTCGGGCTCTCCCGTCACTCTCACTCTTTCTTCGCCCATCTCTCTTTAAATGATGATATCTCTGCGCAATTTCGGACCTTTTGAGTTGCGAAAGTAACTACTTCTTGTTTTGGCTTCAAAACCGTGCTGCCTGCCTGCGTGTCTCTCTCTCTCTCTTTCTCTCTTTCTCGCACGCGCGCGGCCAGACATAGTTTCACAGTACATCTTTGCCATTTGTCTATAATGAATATAATTCGGATTGAACGTTATTTATTCTTGGACTGACCCAGTTTTTCATCAATATGAAACCAGTTGAACACACTTCGTCGCATCGGGCCTGACTGGGGCTCCCACAGTAGAGTAGCAAATACATCCATGTCTCTCCCCCCTGGAATGCCATATTTTCTGAGTTGGATTGCTGTCAGATCCACTTCTACGTGTAAGAGCCTCCAGTCCGACCCTCCTCCGCCACTTCATGTCCCGTATTCAGTGTGAAACCAGAATTCCCGGCATCATCATCCGCACAAGTAAGTCGCAGTGTGCGCCGTGCACTGGAGGTCGCGCTCAGACTCTGCCCCTGACCAAATTAAACGTCCAGCGGTGAAGTCTCAGCCCAATACATGTCCGTCAGACACGCCCGGGCCCATCGACGTCTAATTTCTGCAGGTCCGACGCAGGTTCAAGTGACACAGCATGACCTCGAGAGCTGACCGATTCCACCCTTCTTCCGGCTCCGCCTCCGCTTCGCGATTGACGCATGGCCCCATGACCCTGTGAATTCACATGGATCGAACCGCTCCGTCGGAGTAAGCAAAGATCTCAAAACTACGAATCAATATCAAGAGGTCGAGGTGGCAGTGGGGAGGGGGAAGGGCTGGGGTGCATGAAATACATCCATCCCTTGACTCCGAGATGCATAGCGAGTACCGCGCGCTCACACTCGAGCTGGTCCATGTGCGCTTAACCGCGCGCGGACATCGATACATCTATTCTGACGAGACCTTCGGGGATTGATCAAGTACATAGGTATCTTTTGGCTTTCTTTTTCGCCCTTGGGGATTGGGTAAGAAAATTGCGGTATGCGCGCATTGACTTGCTTGGCGATCGCTTACGATGGCAGCCGTTGCCAATGGATAGTTCATACATACTTCATACTGTGCATGATGCTCGGCAAATAAGCACGACGACTCTTGGCTTGGTCTTGGTGAGACTCTATGCGTTGGCAGTTGGAGAGACTCTGTTCCGATTGTTCAGCGACTCTGGAAATTTATTGGAAAAACTGGGCGGCATTTCAAAATATTACTTGTAAAAAAAGAAACAAATGGTTCATAATGCAATGAGCTATGGTATTGCCCGCTTGTAACTTTTATTCTATGAGAAGACAGGCTAACCATGTTCTCATAGGGAATAGGTGGCTCCAGGTTCAGTTGGACAATGGAGTTTTCACGGAGTCAGTCAAACATGACAACCGCCGGCCGAGAGGACAATGTGGAAAGAATAAATCAACATCCATCAGAGTGATGTTCCCAGATGCAGACTTCAGCCGAAATTGTCCAATAGGTCAACGCTGACGTGCTCGACTACATCAATTGGGGGGCAAATCAACCACATACGAGGACAATGTAGTCACTGCCTCGTGGATGTCTCACTTTACTGCTCTATCGTGTCAATGTCCAGCTCGCTTGGGCTTGGGTGGAACTCTCGTAAGGCGGGCGAAACTGCATGACTATGGCCCTCATCCCACTATGTCCAGTGTATACGCATCGTACATCCCTATGCGCCTTACTCTGACTGATTTCTGCCCCTCCCCCAACCGCTGAGCCTCGATCAGAATCAACTGAGACAATTCCCTCCAACAAATGACAAATAATGCCATCAGAATGAAAACGAGGTGCCCAAGCTGTAACTGTAAGCCAGGCAGGTCCAGGCCCACGATGCTCTGGGCATAGTCCGATCGGCGGCTTCGGGGTCGACATCTGCAGGATGAACTACTGTACAGAAAAGTGTGTCCACATGTACAGATCAGGATGCTTCTAAGCCCATTTTTACCCGGCTCCCCTCATCAAGGGTGAGAGCGGCATAATGATTATCCTCTTGACATGGGTTTGGCTAGGGCTTCTTTCGAATCAAACACGCATGAGGGGGGCGGGGAATAGGAGATGGAATTGGGGCCAATTCCCACTGATGAGACTTTGCCTTCGGGCCTCCCCCGGGCTTACCAGGTATGCACCGGGGCCGTATCTCCATGAATCAAAATAGCCTCCATGCAGGAAGGCGAGAATCTTCTAATGCCAGTTCGGCCATCCCGGAGGGATGAAAGGGGCGGACTTATTGATGATGCGTCGCATGGCGCGTGGAGGGCGTGGGGAGGTAGAAGGAAGGATGGAAGTGGGATGGTGAGAAGGGGCTTGCATTGATGGCGTATGAGAGATGATTGGATTAAGCAGATGGATTCCAACTCCATGCTGTACTGTACATGAGACTCGGCTGGGTCCATAATGCACGCTGGCATGACGAATGTCAGTTGCTAGCGCTTAGTGGCTTGTTGTTTTTTACGGGGCGGCACCGGGGTAAGGTGACCGCGATGCATTTGGGCACGAGTACGAAATCCTCCTGGTTGAGTGGAAAGAACTATTCGTATTGATAGGCATCCAAAGTACTGGATAGGGACAACAAGAGCGGGAAAATCAAGTGAGCCAACTTCTGTGAGGCGCTTGTAGTCGTTCTTGGCACGTTTTGCACGCGGATCGAAAGACGGCAGAGGGATTACGTGGCCCTCTCTGGGACTTCTGTTGTATAATTCATGAATACAGTGAATACACTGGATAATAGTGTTGATTAAAAGATGTCTCGGAGAAGATTTTCATATTCCTGTGTGGGTACTCTGTACTGTATGGGGGCAACGCCGGCAGCATAGCCAGAAGCCCAGGGAGTCTCGCTCCATCCGATAGCTGAGCTAGTTAACAATTGACTTTTGGAAGGAGGCGGATGTGGCGCTCGGGTCGTCGACAGCGAGAAAGCGAAATGGACCTACAGTAGAGGTGGGCACCGTTTGTGAATGAGCTGGATCTTGGGACGTCAGTGTTCACTACGGGGACGAGAAAGTCAACGGGCGATTTTCTATTTGACTGTTCAGGCAAACAAACGAGATTTGTCTATCGATGATTGCTCGACCGCGGTACCGTATCTCGAGGGTATCAGCAAGACAGAAAAGGGAGATGGCCGAGTCGCTCTGTGCCCATATCATAGCCGACCATGTAAGACTGAGAGCAGACATATCCACTTAACTCGATGCACTAGTCGATCACCGCGAGCGGGCTTGTTGATGGCCGGCGGGAGCATGCAGAGTCCTCCCGAGACATTCCCTCAACTTCAAACGGGACGACTCGACCACCTCCTGTCCTGGTCAATGTGATTACCAAGCCTTTCACTCGAACGTGGGAACAAGTGGTATGAAGCTGGTGTCGTGGAGAATAACCGAGACAATAGCCTCGGAGGAGTGGTCTCAAAAAAACCTTCAACATTGAGATCAAATATGGTTCATCGGGTGGGTTATTGGAAATCGAGGCTGAACTATAACAATGGGAAGTAATGGTTCAGCATGTTTTCGGGGAATCTCATCCAAAATCCAGCTCTCGCCACCATCCCTCCTGTGATGTCTCTATTAGGGATATTGTCCGAGCAGCTAGGACACCTGAGGCACCGAGAGCGACTGGTAAAATGGCACAGGGGTAGACATTTGTTGTTGTGGCCTTTGGCTGTCCGTATTTGCTTTTTGTTCCAAGCGTGAATCACATTTGAAGTGTGGGCAACTGCTAAGGTCACAAATCGACTGGTTGAGTTTGACAGGGCTAATGCATCCTGTGTTGCAGTGCTGTCGCGTGGGGCTAGAACTGGATTGGATTGCGAAGTGGCGGTACAGCCTCAGCAAAGTTTACATGGGTAATACAGAATGTATCTGTATGTAAGTCTGCTCTCGTAATGTGAACCAGGGTGTATTGCAAAAAACAGACCTGCGAAGGAAAAAGGAGGGGAAAAAAGAAAGATCTTACGCACCGGCAGAGAAAGGTTTGCTTTCAAAGTTATGGATCCGACTCCCCAATAACCCGCTCCCTCAATCTCAATTCTTCACGGCTTCAATTCTGCTAGCGTGGATAGTTCCACCCACCTTTCCAAGCTGGGTTAGCCGCCTATGCACAGTGCTCAAATCGACCATGCTGACCCGGGAGACTTCGCTCTCGAAGCGTCCATGGCCCCGGGGTTGTACTAAAGTTCTCACGTTTTTCTCACGCTCACTAGAGTTAGTGTGTCGCAGTCCGCCATCGCCCGTGGCCCCACCTTCACTCCCAACACAGAACAGCAACTAGTCGAACTCACTAGCCAGCACATGCATCAAGATTTCGGGGCGGAGCAGGGTGAGACGCTTCGGATTATTGGCGGTGTTCCAGACTTCCGGCAGAGGTGCGACTGGGGTCAGGATCTCGTTCTTTTCAGCAAACCTGACCAGTCGCAGATAGATAGATCATCCGATTCGCAAATTTGGAACTCGTCCCGCTCGGCATGGTCAAAATTAAGAATGGCAGCGGGGGGGGCAAAAAAATTAAATAAGGAAAAAAAACCCAATGGGGGAAAAAGGCAGACAACTTAGGAATGCTGTACCTGAATAACGTCGTCGAACCATGGTCGGCTGGGTGTTTACATTCGTGGATTGGATCAGAATCTCGTAGATTTTGCGGGAGGCGTCATGGACACGGGAGTGGATCGATGGACCGATGTCGAGGGAGGGATTCACATCCAAAGAAATCTTCGGCTATCGAGACCCTTTTGGGACAAGGATGGGGGTGAAGACCAGAATGATGACGAGACCCGTCAGATGGATCGGATACGAGAGTGGCAGCATTGGCTTAAGCATGGGAATTTGAGAGAACAAAGTACAGAGTACAAGATCTCTGCACCTGTGTGCTCTTTGCACACCAGGTTGAGCAATACTATTGTGAAGTATCCTCTACTTCAGTCCGTTCTGCGGTGGGTCGATCGTCCTAGACGGAAGAGGGGGTGTGACTGTGGGACGGGCGCGGACTGGTCTTTGATGTCGGACTCCGTGGTCCGTCTGGTCTACACACCTGTTTCGTGTATTGACGAGACACCGTGGTATTGTAGTAACTTTAGTAGTACAGTACCTGAGTAGGTAGGTGTATGTATGATGCCACCGACTTAGGTAATCCACATCCACTCCTCCAGGGGTTCGTGCTTCTCTCCAGTCGGGAGACGTGGGCCAGAGTCAAGGCTCGCGTTGATGCACATTGTGCATTGCACACTGTGCCATAGTAATTTTGCCACTCAAATAAAGACAGTCGCTGACCCTATTGCCTTCAGACAACAGCCATCTAGTGTCCCCGTCCGAAGGTGGGCTTTCAAAGAGGGACAGTGGTCCAGTGGCTCGAGCCGAAAAATCAGACACTTTGGGATCTCGGGTCATGAAGCACGGCGAATCAGCCATAAAATTGGGAGCGCTGGACTCTGGGACTCTGCACCAGTGCAGAGGATGCGCTTACCGGCTGGACCTCGGTACCTTTTCCCATCTTGGTGCACCGAGCATGGCCTCGAGGTCTGTGCAAGACTCATCACTCAACTCATGCAAGCACTCTTCGTCTTTGGGTGATCTCGTATTTGTCATGGACTCCATTTGTCTAGTCGCAGCCATTCATCATGACTGGCCTCACGCTTTGAGAGTGCGGTGTTGTGCTTTCCAAGTCCAGCTTCAAAGGGGGATGTTCAATGCCAGGTGATAGACGCTCTAGGAACACCGAGCTTGATAAGCTTGTTTCGATCGGCTAAAGATTATCTTCGGGATGACTCGGCCCCCGAAGATCCTTTATTAGGTCCACCACCCTAATCTCTCTGCCCTACGGGTCATATCTGTAGGGCAGATGATTATTCAAGAGAACTCTCCTCTGTTCACATGGAGTAAATTCTGGATACTCTCGTTCTGTTCTCACAATGGATTCTAGCGATCGTGATTTGCTCCGCCTCCATTCGGTGGATCGCCCCTGTGGCATTGCATGGTGAACCCAGTTCCGTGACCGCGGAGGTACAGTATCGGCCTGAATCCCACGGAAGAGGGTTGATTGATACCATACTCTCATACTGCCAGATATCTCAGCAGTCAATCCATATTGGGGCTGCACATCCATCCTGGGTGACCCGATTCAACCAGCGGTTCATCTTGCAGCGACCGCTAGGCTGCCGAGTTTTCACCGGATCCCTCCTTCCCTCCGTAATCCGTATTGGCTGTGGTGCTGTACTGTCACCTGCCCGGTCGGCCCTCTTTCTGATCTTGCAGCGCTCTCCACAGCCACGAAAACTGCAAGATTGGGTCCAGTTCGTTAAGGGGTCTCCCTATTTTCAGCGGTGGTTGCCCATGGGTTGCATCTTTGACACCAACACAGGCGGCAATCATTTCAATCAAATCACTGGACCTCTTCCCCCCCTCTCCAACCGCCGCCAAAGCCAATTTGTGATTGGAATTTCTGCCCTCAGCCCATCGCCACAGCCCTCAGCCTCAACGCGCCGGTCTAGGCCCCCGCAATCCTCAAACTCTTCCCATTTTTCCTCCGACTGTGTTGGAGCTAAAAGATGCCAATTGCCCACTGCAGCCACTTGATTTGTTTGTGATACACCGATCGGCTCCAGTGATCTGCCTCCCTTGTGTACCCCTCAAACTCTGCTGATCCGGAGTCAAGCGGTTTCTTTGACGCAAACTCGGCGTCTTCCAGCGACCGTGTCGATCGTAGAAAGCCCTCGCCTCTAAACATTTTTATTCTGCGGTTGCCCCTCAGTTGGACTCTTTTCGTTCATCTTTTTGCCTTTATATTCTACCTCTTCGAGTATCTTCAAGATCCATCACGATGGACAAGGCGCCAACCAAGACGGGCTGGGCCGCCTGGACGACCAAGAAAAAGGCCACGGTCATCTCGGTGGTTGTCCTGATCCTCGTCGCGTTGGGCGTGGGATTGGGTGTCGGCCTCGGCGTCGGCTTGAACAACGGATCGGGCGGCGAAGAGGAAGGCAGTGGCAGTGGGAATGGGAATGGAGGCACCGGAACTGGCGGCAATGGAACCACCACCGGTAACGGCACGGTGAAATGGCAGCCCGACGTGGGCGTGAAATGGCAGATCGTCCTGCTGGGTGCCCTCAATGACACTTCCGTGGATGCCGACGTCTACGACATTGATCTGTTTGACAACGACAAGAGCACCATCTCGACCCTGCAGGGCCTCGGGCGCAAGGTCATTTGCTACTTCTCCGCCGGCACTTACGAGGACTGGCGACCGGATGCGAAGGAGTTTGACAAGGCCGATCTGGGGAAGAACCTGGCCGACTGGCCCGGCGAGAAATGGGTCGACACCAACTCGAACAGCATCCGCCAGATCATGCAGACGCGCCTCGACATGGCCGTGACCAAGGGCTGTGACGGGGTTGACCCTGACAACATCGATGCCTACGATAACGAAAATGGTCTCAAGTTGACCCAGGATGATGCGACCAACTACGTCAACTGGCTTGCGGGCGAAGCGCATGGTCGGAACCTGTCCGTGGGTCTCAAGAACGGCGGTGCCATCATCGACAGTGTCCTCGACAACATGCAATGGTCAGTGAATGAGCAGTGTGCGCAGTACCAGGAGTGTGACACGTATGCTGCCTTCACCGAGGCGAACAAGCCCGTCTTCCACATTGAGTACCCCAAGGGTGACAACACCAACAACAACAAAGATGTCACCACCTCGCAAAAGTCCTCCGCTTGCAATGCACCCAGTGCCGGGAACTTTTCAACTGTCATCAAGAACATGAAATTGGACAGCTGGGTGGAGTACTGTTCGTGATCATGCGACAGAAACCCGAGAATCCCATCTCGCATTCTTCCTCTTAGGCATTTTCTTTCCATTTCCACACACACCCCCTACTTATGGCGTCATATGCATATATCACTAAATAATTACTGGAAGCGAATTGGTTGAGATCTACTCATACTGGATCAATTGAAAACACATTGCAACGTCTGGCATCTAGAGCCTAGGCAGTCACTGAGCGAAGCTCTGGTCTTGTTCACGCTTTTCTCTCTCACGACAGGCCTAGAATAACTTGGGCGGCAGTTCAAATAGATACTGTTTGGAACGATGGACACCCAAGTCAACGCCATCGATCTTTTAGGCTCATGTACACCCCATTCTCCCATTTTGATGCAATAGCACCGGAGGAAACGTTGGACGTCCATTTTTCAGTATACTCTCGGCCAAAATTGCCTGTTTCCGTCTCGTCGTTCTAACTAGCGCCCTATGAAAACCCCCCAAAAGCCCAAAGCGAAATCCCTCCTCATTCTTGTCCTGTCGTCGTGCAAGCCACATGTGGCCTGAGCAACTCTTTTCCAGCGGAAACGCTGTTGGCAGGGGCCGCCATGCTTGGCGTGCTGCAAAAGAGAAAATATCCCCCTCTCCCCTTTTGACCCTCCGTATCAATGGTTTCAAATGACCCACGAAGCGACACTTTGACTCCTCTAGGTGCTTTTCAAAGTTCCAAGCTTCAGCTCGGCGATGCAGGCTTTCATTCCGCGGATGAGACTAATTCCGCCCTACAGGGAAACCTCCAATCTGGGAAGTGTATCTGAAGACCTTTGCCGCCTGGTATCATTAAGTAAAAAGACCCGTATTTTTTGTCAAATTATTCGGCTGGAAAGGACCCCCTGATTCGAGTCACGTACCCATCCCGTAGTCAACCGATAGCGGGGTTATTATTTATGAGCGGCTCGCCGGTTCCTGGTAATTCTTGGTGAAGTGTCGTCGATGTTTGAAAAGTGATCTTGGCGGTTTGCCAAGGTTTGCTCTGATTCTGCACATTTGATTGGATAGGTTTTACGGAGAAATCTCAAAGCCACGTCATTGGCGGGGTGACATGTATGTCGTCGCGTCTTGGAAACAACGGGCGCTTGGCATGCTTTCTCAACACTATCAGTGTCAAAGGCTGTCCCGTCCTTGGTGGGCGAAAGAGTGTGCTGTTCAGGATGGATCATCTGGGCAAGACGAGGCTTCTCGCTGCTGTCGCATGGTGGTCCAGAAATACATTCATATGTACTTTGGGCCCGTGGTATTGGTAGTGGTACCAAAATGTCCAGTCATGCTTACGGATAACCGAATCAAGCAGTATGTAACCTAAACTTACCCAGTTCGGCAGCTTGCTCATGATACGGTCTCGCCATCGGCTTGCAAAATTTCGACCGTGTGTCGCAACATTTAGCCGGTCCGCTGCTCATTGGAGAACTCAATTCATAGCTTGATGAAGAAAAGAAAAACTGCTGTTTTGTGCATGGTACAGAGCTTTTTTGTTCTTGCCTTTTCTGGGGCCCCCCCTTCCACCTTTCGCCCGTCTGGGGCCGAGGGGGCTGGCTGTTTGAAAACACTCGACAACTGCTTTTAATAGTAATATGTTCCTCCCATCCGACGACTTGAACCTTCACCGACCAATGATGCATTGGACATGTCAGAATGATGACTTCCAGGAGTAGTGTTGGAAAAACTCAGTTCGACTCAAGCATCTCATTAGCCGTGGAAGAGTTTTTCTACTGCGATAGGCCGGAGACGACTGGGCGACTTTTGATACTGCTCACCCCGGTAGACGGTGTAGATGGGACTTGAACCTCCCGCTGTGCTGGGGGCTTTCCGCCCTTGCATTATTCTAGATCTGGCGACAAGTGCCACTGACTGCCCTGACACCTAGTCACCTGAAAGTAGCAGCGTTGCCCGATGTCAGACGCATAGGAAGACGCAGCCACCAACCGTTCGTGGTGGCGCAGAGACTCTTCATTGTCCATGCTTCAACCGGTAGTGTCACGGAACCAATTAAGCATGTCGGAAAGCGAGCCAGTGGCGACAACGACAGTGATCTCTTCTTTTCACGCCCTTGCGCTGTCTAACTATCTAGAATCGAGACACGCCACACAATTTTCGAGTCCGAAATAACCTCCCCTTCTTTTCTTTCCCGTCAATACCAAGCCCCAACGGACATCCTTTCTTCGGGGCGAATCCCCCCCTCTCACTCTCTACGAATATGGCTGGCTGGTTGGCATCGTGATCGTGACTCCAACAGACTGTCGACTTTCCGAGTATACGTAGGAGTTTACTAAAGTAGCAGCGTCATTCAACATATTGCCATGTATATCTGTGAGGTAATAATGTCATCGAAGCCCCAGGCCACAGACTGTTTCAATCCACTTTGTGTCTTACCTTCCTACCCCTCCGAGCAAAGTCCGTCCTGAGAGGCCAGTAAACGCCGGGCATCAATGTATCACCATACAAAAAGTGTACCACCAAACGTGCCTGTGGAAAGGGAAAAAAAACAACCTTTCTATCGAAAGATAGTCCGTTTCACTTCCTCTGGGCAGCGCCCCTCCCCCCCCCCCCCCCCCCCCCACCTCTCTCCCCAAAGAAAAGTTTCCGTATTGAATGGGCCTCGACTGCATAAAATGTGATCCGTCGATCACAAGTACTTCTTGGCGAGATCCACTACGTTCAACGCGCCGGTGCCAAAATTGGTGCAGTGATCCTTTACTTGGCGACTGCCTAGAAGGGAAGGCCCGCTTTTGTGGAATTCTATTTTATATGATACACTGTAAGTAGGATTGTGTACATCGGTTTCTGCACAAAAAAAAAAAGAGGACACATCGGTGGTACGGCCAGTCGATCAACATCGTTGCTGCTACATGAGTGATGAGATTCCAGGTCCTCGGATTTCACTTAATTCTCCGGCTGGAGCGGCCAGGTAAAAATCACAACTGAGCCAGGGTAGGGCGGAGTGGGGGTGAGATTTACAAGATCTCCAAATCAAGTGGACATTCTCAGCCATCGATCGCGATCGCAATACTCAAACTGGGTAAATTACAGAAATCATCAGAAAAGATTGAATGAATGATATATTTTCAGTGGTATTAAGCGTCCATCTGTACATGTACTGTATGTATTTGGCGTATGGCGTATCTGACTGTAGTTGAAGGTGGATCAGTATCTGCCAGACCAAGATGCCCGGCAGAAACCGAAAGGAGAGTGTTTGTGTTTCTCTTTCTCAAGGCCGGTATGTATGGGGGTACGGCACAGGAATAGGTGGGTACAGTTGCCATTTGCAAATTTCAAGCCAGTCTCCACACACCTGTTGCCGGTGCGGTGATCTGTTTCCAGAACGTAAATTACAATACGACCTAGAATCCAAAATACGGTATGTGCGGGCGCTAAGATTGTGTGGTTTTTCAAATACTGCACCATGCTTGATCCCGGCAGACGGGTTCACAGCGGCTTCCGAGGCGGATCTGCCCGGTACTTGGGGACGAACCATGGGTAGATGCGTTGATTGGTCAAAAGGGGAAGTTGGTCCTTGCCGGCGATTAAACCGCTTTTAGCGTCGAAGTCCACTCTAGCGGTCGCAAATTCGTGACAGAGCGTTCCACCATGAATCGCTCGGCCCATTTTTCAGAGGGATGACTATATTTTCAAAGCAACCCATTGATGGGAAGGGTCAGTGACTGTGGCACCCTCATTGAAGACCGGATGGGACCACCCTTTTGCCATACGTGTCATTCTTGTTCTTGATCGCGGTCATGACTCGAAATAGGTAGCTGTTAGCGGGAAAACCCGACTCGCCCTCGAATGTCCTTGGTTCTGCCTAGGTTTGGATGGTCCACAACAATACTGGAAGACTATGAGTGCCCTGATTTCAGTGTTGATATATAGTGTTTTTGGTGGGGTCAATGGTAGGGCAACGGGCGTGGATTGATTGGGTACCTTTCTTCATGCGAAACTGCATCCACAATATATCCTCGACTTGCCCAGTCTTTCTTCGGTTCACGTTGTTTCATCATCAATCTAACGGAAGTTGTAACCTTGGTAGATGTCCCCGCCACTGATGGATGGATTCTGTGATGTGTTGAGGTATGACTCGCCATGACCTCATCTGGACTTGATTCAAAGTGAGCGATCAATGCACAGGCTATGCATTGGCAACTATTTACTGGGTTGGCATGAAAAGTCTTCAAAGCGACCTGTTGCAGGTAAATTTGAGAAAGCAATCTGTAGACTTTTGAGACAGATATTGTGCACCATCGATTCAATCAATTCTTCACCTGCTGTACCGGATGGCATTACACTTTTCAATTCTTCAATTCTTGCGTGGTGATTGGACTGTGGCTGGTGCGGTGCTCCAAACTACATATTGAGGAACGTGAACTCAGCCTGTACGGTCCACTTTTCTCCGGTCGCATTCGATGCTCGATGGCTATTTAAATCTTTGAATGTAAACATATTTGGTCATTGGGGCGCGTTAACCATCAATGATGTTGGAGCATGATGTTAATATATCCAGCCAATAAGAGCAAACATTGAAGCAAAAAACGCCAATGTCGACCAATAAATGTGTGTGAACCATCAAATAGCCATTGTCGGCTCTACTAATTGCCGAGGCAGCAAACTCTCCTGAAGTTTCCGCCAGGCACAAGGGCGCTTGAGAAACTTTCACGGATCCATGGGAGAGACTCAAGAGGATTTGGAATTGTCAACAGGTTTTGCTGGATTTCAACCGTCGTACCTGCCCCAATGCTATGGTTTATTGTGCCCACTCTCCTATCATGCTGCAAATTCCTCGGTGTTGCACGTTTTGGGTTTGGTCGTCCGCTGTCAGGAGGGGGGAGACAATGCTGGCAAGGAGGGCTAGCGTCGCGATACATACAGTATGGTACAACCCATGTGGTACGTACATGGGATGTCCTGACGAGAGAAACTTCGGGATACCGAATGATCCGATTCCAAGTTCCAATTCCGAACGTGGTTCAAGTGTAGAGAATTCGTTTCGTTGTGCAAATCCTTCCAGCTTTGATCAGACACAGTAGCACCACCCCGTCTCCCGTTGCAAATAGGGCGAGAGTGTGTCGATCTGGCTGGATTAGGTTTGAATTTTCAGACTGGCTCCACTTGGGCCCCGCTGGAGGAGTTTCGTTCCTTCGGCATCCCATCTTAGTCATGTACCACTTCCGCGGACCTCCTTCACCTATCCTGGCACGGAATTTCCATCTCATTTAAGCTGTATTCGAAACAAAAAGAGTACAGTAGCATCGCCTTGCACTCGAAGCGTCCGTAGCATGCCTGCAAATGGAAACGTACCGCAAGACTAAGTGTCTGTGCGGTCTGTCAGAGTCGTGTCAGTATGTAGGTCTCAGCAAGACGCAAGTGTGAGGCAATCTCTCTAGGTCATTCACAGTCCGATTCGCGACTTTGGGCAGCGTTCATGATCATGGTAGCGCCCATAAGGAGCCGGAAATATTTACAAACGGGAATCGTCGATAATTACGGAGCACAGGGCGACCAAGCGCGGATGCCGGATCAAATCATTGCGCATTACCCTCAACCCGGAAGAGACAACAGATGAGCGTTCCTGTCAAGTGCAGCCAATCAATCCTGCAGGATGCCAAGCAAACTACCTGGCCGTAGCTAAGGAAGACTCGTATCCCTGGAAATTTTCGGTAAGACACCGATTCCAGTACAGGAAGGTGAGCACTTCGGGTTATGGAGAAAAGATCCTCAGCATGCAGCCATACATAGACTATTCCTACCACAATTTTGCACTGCTGCAGGCTCACATCATAGTTTCTTCGGCTAGAACCGATGAAACCATATGATGTCAAAAATAATTGTCGCCCCAGTCAGGCATGTCTGCGGATACGTTGACCAAGATGCTTGTGGTGCCAAGGCTCAGGTGGAACATCATACAGTCTAAAACGCCACGAGGAGATCCGACCGCAACCATGAAGTCCAGTGTGTTCCACCGGGCTGGTCAAGGTGCTGGGGGAACCGTGGTTGTGCGGCCATTACACTGCCGAAATGAAAATTACAGTATGGATGCAGATCTGGTCTCCACGGCCTCGACAGCCCCATCAAGGATGTTGAGAGACAGACCTTTTCGCCTTTGCGCCGAGTCAATGCTACTGACCCCGGACAAAGCCCAAGTCACTGAGACTTGAAGAAAAGATGGGGTTTTTTTTGCTTTTTGTGCGGTAACTTTTTGGAGTACCTCGGCCCAGAGAATGAGACGCGAGTCCTAGCCCCGCTTGTTGACTTGAATTCAAGAAAGTTGAATCCGACAGCGAGATAAAAAGGGAAAAAAAAAACAAGGCACATACCCACACCAAGCATACGGATTACTTCCAGGAGACTGCGTTAAATGGTCTACGTTGAGCTGTAATGCGAATGGTCACCAAATGTCATCAGGAATGCAATTGAATTTGTTGCGGCTGGCTGAGATTGTCTCTCAATGCATCGATTGTACCATTACACAAATATGTTTGACTGTAACTCGACCGTCTGGGCCGGGTAAGGCTTCTATGCAGCCATGAGATCGACAAACTCCGTCCACTTCTCCCCAAAACTCGCGTAGTAATCAGTGTCAAGGTGGGTAATGAAAACCTCATCGGCTACCCTACGCGCCTCTTTTACCAAATCGCGCAGACCCGACCCATCCTGGATGTCAGGAACCGAGTGGATCACGGCGCACAGTTGGCCGCGAGTGCTGTTCGGGATATCTGCGAACAGCTTAGCCCCCTGCCGCTCTTGGAACATGCCGTAGGTTCCTTCAAACACCACGGTCGAGTCTGCAGAGCTCAGATACCGAGAGTCGGGAACAGCCCCTGGATTATGCACCACCTGTATATTTTTCTGTTAGTCCTCATTCAGCTCGCATAAAATAACTCCAAGAGGCAGTCAAGCCATGCCCAAGGGGTTCAGATGTAGGAAATCTCAAGCGGGGGGCCATGGCAGCCAGGAAGAGAAGCCAAAAAAAGGCAAAAGAAATATTAACAGTATCAAAAAGGGGAGCAACTGTGCTCTGTGCAGAAGAAATCGCCGAACATTTAAAAGTCGCATGGAAGTCACGAGAGCACGGGTGGCTTTCAGTATGTCGGGAGTATGCAAGGAGAGAGGTGTGGCAGAGCCATGGTCCCTGGAATCGAGACTCATGGTTTGGGGGGACAGGGGGAGAGAGGGGGGGAGGGCAACTTACAAAACCATCGGGACCAAATGCCTTCTGGCTTTTAACCAAGTCGGTCAAATTTTGCAGATAAGTGACAGCCTGATCGCTGAATTGCTGCGGTGTTTCGTCGAAGAAGATACCCTGAACAGTCAAGTTGGGATTGGATGATTCACTCGGCCAGGCAGCATAAGTCTCGATATCCTTGCGCAGTAATGAGATGTTGCGCTGAGCATACGATGTATGCACATATCCCAATAGCCGAACATTAGAGTAAGATGCCAGCTTTGGTATCTCACGCGTATAGTTGGCATCAGGTAATGAGTCCGGCCCAGGACCATTCCCTGGGTTGATCACCACGGTAAAGTTGACATCGGGATGTGTGGAAATTCTGGTCACAACTTAGTAAAGTGAAATTTTATACCCTGCTGTGATTTTTTTACAATTCTCTCTTTGCGACGCGATAGCCCAGGATGCAACTAAATGTCCCATGCGGGGACTCCGTGTCTGCAGCACTATGTGGTAGCGCAATGCACGCCTAAAAAGGCTCAACAACAGGGTCTGGCGGCCTCATTGCTGACTTGCAGAGCGTGAAAGCAGATTTTTGGGGGGAGGGGCGTAGTGGCGAGAATCCGGGTCATACTGTTAGGGGGGCTGGATGGAGTGAGAAGGATGGGACCTACACATTTTCCAGCGGAGTCCAAGCCCCAGGAGCAGGGTAGACGTAGAGTGGCACAAAGACCTTGGACTTTGGACCCATACTGTTCTTTTTGCGGAGTGTGGTCACGACAACGGCCGGGATGATGGCAGCGCAGATGACAATGAAGGCAATTAAAGCCAAGAGAATTCGACAGCGTTTGGAGCGAAGGACTCCTCGTCTGTTCACGTGCTTTTCATCGGCAGCTGTTGTGGACATGGTCACTTGCAAGTTGAAACTTAAGGGGGTTTGACCAAAAAACAATCGAAGTTTTGACAGAGAGGAGAGAAGACCGTCGTTTGAAATAACGAGAAGTGGAGTTTGGAGAGCACTTCTCTTTTTTTTTTTCTTGGTTTTCTTTTTCCCATCCCAAGGTGCATATCCCGCGGTGCACGACAGACTACATGAGCCAGAGCTGACACTTGTCTGTTCATCCAATGCTAGAAGACATACGATCGTGGTACATCCTTGAATAGAAAGCCAACCAAAATGATGAAAAGACGGCCAAGGGACCAAGCTCTCAAAGCCATGTGCAGCAAGTGTTACAAAATCAAAAGGTTCGGGAAAAAAAAACACAAATTTCTGAAAATTGCAACCATAAACAGCACTCAAACAGGAAGACAAAAATAATAATGGTTCAGAGTGAAAAAAATGAAATAAATTTAATTATTCAATGGACCCAGATAATTCAACCCCAAAAATGATGTAGTCGGACTAATCGTTTGTGTCCGTTGCACCGCCCTAAAATAGACCCCGGCGGGTCTCGACCACCGATCAGATGCAGTTTATGATTCTAGATGAGATGCAGCAATGAGTGGGTATATCCAGATCTAGCACAATACGGAAAACCACCCGAGTTCCCGAGCTATAGGTTTTCCCACTGTATGAAGCTTCACTCAGAGTGGAGGCGCTTAGAGCTTCCGGTACTGGAGAACTCGAGAACAGTCTCGAGGCGATCAAAGATCCAGCCGCATACATGGTCCACCGTCCACGGGGATCTGGTTGACCTGTGGTCTGGTCTGGAAAGGTTCAGTGTGTCCTCATCGGCTTTTGCATCCAGGTGGTCCTCTTACCATCTAACTGCGGGAGAAACTTTTAGAGGCAAATTTCTTTCCATTTTAGCCGGCTAGACGTTGTCACTCGTATAGGTCGATGCTGGCTTCGGAAGGGTTACAGTACATTAGTCTAGGAGCTAAACAAACACTACGGTGGATTGGGGCGAGGGCTAGATTCAAGGGTCCTTTTTTCGGTGTATAAAAATTTACTTGCTGGTCGGTATTCCCGGCTCCAAGGGTGGATCTTAGACACGGACGGGCTCAGTCTTATAAAGACTTTGCCCTTGGCTCGCTCCAGCATCGAAACATCATCTTCAAAAACGATTTACTCTCGAGTCTTACTTTCTTCTGCAAGTCATTGATCTGACTTGTCCCTTTTCCTTTCTGATTGCTTCAACTATATATTTTTTCTGGGCATAATGGATTCTCTTCAACACTCTAACTCAAGCACGCCTCTGGAGAGTGAATCTCCAAGTGTCATCGATACCCCGGCCACGGAGTCTTCTATTTTGATCGATAACATTGATGAGTTGCTCCGAAGACTTCCACAAGAGAATCAATGCATTCTCGTCACTGGTGGGTTGGGATTCATTGGGAGTCACACCTCTCTAGAGCTTCTGAAAGCCGGATACAATGTTATTGTGATCGACAACCTGAGCAACTCTTTCGAGGTTGTGTTCGACCGTATCAATCTCTTGGCTAAAAAGCACCACGAAAAAAATGGCACAAGTATGCCAACATTGCGACTGCACGCTCACGACTACCGTGACACCTCCGCCCTGGAAGAACTCCTTCAGGAGTATCGCCTGCCCTCCCGCTGGGGCGCACCCAAGTCAAGAATCGCTGGTGTCATTCACTTCGCGGCTTATAAGGCTGTGGAGGAGAGCATCAAACATCCGCTCAAGTACTACGCCAACAATGTGAGCGGTCTGATTGATTTTGCTTCGACGCTAGGCGATTTTGGCATCAAGACCTTCATCTTCTCTTCCTCGGCCACTGTTTACGGCACATTGGCTACTTCGGGCCTTCCCCTGAAGGAAGAGCTGTGTGTTCACAAGGAAGAGCGAGTCACCGATCACAATGGCCAGACCAAGACAGTACAGCCAGGATGCACTGGCATCACCAACCCCTATGGCCGCACCAAGTGGATTTGCGAGACCATTCTGGCCGACCTTGCAGCCTCGGATCCTGAGTGGACTATTGTGGCCCTCCGTTACTTCAACCCTGTCGGATGTGACTCTTCTGGCCTTCTGGGAGAGGATCCGCGACAGGCACCCACCAACCTGCTCCCTGTGGTTGTCAAGGTGATGACCGGTCAATACGCCGAGCTCCAGATGTTTGGTACCGACTGGGAGACTTCCGATGGGACAGCCGTCCGTGACTTCATTCACGTCACCGATCTTGCTCGGGGTCACATCGCTGCCCTCAGCACTGCCAATGAGGGCAAGTTGCTTGAGAACTTCCGAACTTTCAATCTTGGCACAGGCTCCGGGAACTCTGTCATGGATGTTGTTTCCA
This sequence comes from Penicillium oxalicum, assembly GCF_001723175.1. NCBI lineage: Eukaryota > Fungi > Ascomycota > Eurotiomycetes > Eurotiales > Aspergillaceae > Penicillium > Penicillium oxalicum. The sequence continues at coordinate 1,333,399 of NC_064656.1, forward strand.
CCATGGAGTCTGTCATTTCTCGGTCCATTCCCCGAAAGGCGGCGCCTCGCCGTGAGGGTGACGTTGGCTACTGTGTAGCAGTCGCCGACCGATCTCATCAAGAACTCAAATGGAAGACGGAGAAGTCATTGGAGGATGCTTGCAAGGACATTTGCACCTTCCTCGATGTCAGCGGACTTTCATCATGATCGAATGCGGGCTTCGTTTCCTTCAGTTAAAAGCAGCCTGGTTTTCCACGGTTGCACCCTGTTTCTGTTTCTCCCTTTCATCTTCTTGTTCAAGCCTGCAGGTTTTCCATTTTATTCCCCATTTTTCGGAGTCGGCGTTTCATCGGGATGAAGTTTTGATATGTCATTCAAATTAATGACTTGATGTTTCTTCCTTTCTTTTTTTTGTTTATTTCTGGTAACAATGTTGACCTGACGCATGGCATTGTTAATTTCATCATCTGGTTTCCAGATCTTTCTTCAAATTCTTGACTTACCGGGAGTAATCTGATTCTTATGTGAGTATCTGCAGATTTGATTACCAGTATTTAATGAGAGCTTCGAATTGCATACAGGTGGTCACAGTAACAATCGATGAGTATCGCGAGGTGATGACTTGAGTAATCCTACCAGTTTCCTCCGACTGCCCTTATACGAGAAGTGAGATTCTTCATGACATGTACACGCAGGGTGACCGCTTACTGGCTAAATCCACGGACCAAAGGGTAGCTGCTTTCTTGAGCTGTTGACACAAGTCGAACTTGAGCTTTACGAGATAATTCCGCTTTCCTTCGCTACGAATCAACCATTCACTCAGGATACCTTTGAAAATCAAATGGTATTACGTATGTTGGCTTGACAGGCCTAACAAAGCTCAATCCGGGCCTCTCGTTATATTCGCCTCGGAGGAACAGAACCGAGTAAAGTCGTTGCGGCCCAAGTGATGATCGATCGTATCACGTGACACTCTCCGGCTTGGCATCATTCCCGCGCCGCAGTTTTCTGCCTCGTAGGCCGCGCGCTTTTGAACCTCAAGCCAGTCGATTCACCCAGCGAGCAATCCAGTCGATCTGGGTTGAGTGACACTTTGTTTCCCTGTACTTGTTCTCGCTCAGAAAGCTCTTCACAATGATTTGCAGAAGTTGTCGGACGACCATGTTGTCTCGACTCAACCAGACACATGCCGTCTCATGGACCACATCAACAGCTGCGCGACAAATGCCAGTCGCACTTCGCACCCAATTCCGAAGCTACAGCGATAAAGCCGCCCATCCCTCCGTGGCTGCACCTTCTCCTTCTCCCGCGCCTCGCCAGCCAACCGCCGGTGGTGATACCACTCCTTCCGCCATCTCCTCCGCTACCCCAGGCGTCTCCCAGCCTCTGAGCACCCCAGAGGGCGTTCACACCGACGCAAATCCCACCGCCCCTGCCAAGCCTGTCGTTGAGCGCCCACCTAGCAGCTGTCCCGCTGGCACGAAGATGAACGGCCTGAACTATTTCAAGAACAAGCCGGATATCGTTGCGAAGGAAGACTCAGAGTACCCGGACTGGTTGTGGGATCTGCTCGGTGATGCAAGCAAGCAATCCAAGAAGGACAAGGGCGGCGTCGACCCTAGCAGTATGTATTCCAGCCCCAGGTCATGACCCAGACTAGGTTGGTGTTTACTAATTATGTGAACCTTTTTTCCCCCTTGTCCAGCCCTCAACAAAAAGCAACGGAAACGCTACGAGAAGAAGTTGGCCGCTCGCACTGGGCCACTTGCCCAGAAGATCCCTGCGCATCACCAATCGTTCGATATCACGCCCGCCTCTTACAACCGTGAGGCTCCCTCCGAGGATACCTTCGCCGATGCTGCGAGCGGCCTGGACCAGCGACATGAGGTGACGAAGAGCGCTCGGGAAGCGCGACGAAAGGCTATCAAGGAATCCAACTTCCTTCGTGGCTTGTAAATATGACGAAATCGGCCTTGCATGTGTCATTACATCTTTCGACCTCTTCTATAGCCATGCCATTTAGCGGAATCGGGCCATGTCTCAGACTGGACAAGGTAGCGGATCTCAGAAAACACGCGAAGGCCACACACCCGGTGGCTTCGACATGTATTACTACATTTTGCTGTTTCTTTTTACTTTCTTTCTGGGGGCAGAAAAGGAGCTGTATTTTCAACTACTTATTCTTTGGCATTAATGACCACTTTCCCACGGACAAGCAATAGTAACAGCCAAGGCTTAGGCTAGACACGCCCCAAATGATCAAAATCCGCTGCCAATGGCGCTATTCAATCAGTCTAAGCAGAGGCCTGAGGTATAGGCCACTCCTTGTCTTCGCCTTGACCGTTGATCCACGGCTTGCAAGCTTCCCAAAGAGCCCGGAGCTCCCCATTGCCGATAGACATCAGTCTTTCAAACGAGCCCTGATCAATCCGTTCAAAGAAGGCAATGAGGCTAGCCAGATACAAGTCTGCAAATCCCGGGGTCTCGCCCTCAAAGAAGGGACCCTTTTTGCCCTCTCGACCACGCAACATGGTAACCAGGGTTCCGATGTTGTCATCGACCTGCTTCCAAATTTCGTCGATCGCACCCTGATCGGTCGGTCGCACTTCAGACAATGGCTTACCGAAAATCTTGGACCGGCTTTCGACAAAGTACTCCTTGCCTCGTGGGTCCATGTAGCCTGCCACTTGGGGAACGATCAGTTCCCTTAGCGCTGGGCTCATTCCGCCCGCGATCTTGACCACAGCCATGAGCAAGGCGTAGCTGGCGTCGCCGCTCGGGAAGAGCGGTTTTGATGGGAATGCCTTGTCGAGGTGCATCACGATGGGCAACGAGTCCATCATCGCACCGTGAGGGTTGGAAGTCACGGACGACTTGTGGACAATGGCGGGCAAGGTGTACGCGAATCCCGACTCATTTGGCTCGAGCTCAAACCCTTTGATCAATGGGGCGATATCCGGGTACGAGATCCAGCTTTGAGTGTACGGAATGCCCTTGAAGTTCAAGACTGAGCGGACTTTGATGGTGTTGGGCGACCATGACTTTTGTGCTCCTATCACAGTTGACTCATGATTAGCATCCTTACTCGTGTGCGGGGCATGGTAAACATACCGGGGAGAGTGGAGATGATGTCAAAGAAATGGACAGGCTCAGAGGTCGACATTTTGCCGATTTCTCGATGCTTCGTAGGTGGCAAAAAGAAAGGGATGCTCGATATGCTTTCAGAGAGACGTCAAAGAGTCAATTTATCAGTGTTTCTCTCTGTTGACGAAGACACTGATGATGATCTCGGCTCTTGGACTCCAAACTGGTGCTGGAGGAGGTGGAGACGGTCCCGTCCCTGCTTTATCGCCGACACAGCCTCCAGTCAGAGTCATTTCCACGCGCCTCGGACTTGATTGTGATGTTTAATTCCGTCTCACCGAAGCAAAAAGCGTCAGTTGTCTCGTGGCATTCATCAGTAGTCTGCATCACTGTATTGGTAAGCAATCTCGCTGGCTGACGGCCCATTGGTTACCGATCGCGGGCCGCGAGTAGTTCTGCCTGATTGTGTATCTCAAAGAGTCGTAGCTCATGAGTCACTTTGAGACAAAAGTTCAACAGACGCTTCAAGGCAACAAGATGTCACCCCGAATGGGAAGGTTGTCAGAGGGGGGGAAGGCCCCCTGTAATTAGCGAGAGGCATATAGGCCTACGCAGTCAGTTTCGCTTCACGATCAACTCGTTGACAGCAGAGCCGCCGAGACTCGGCTATGGAGCCACGTTGAGTGTGGAGTGTGGAGTCGAGAACGTGCCAAAACAACATACAGTTGACCGCTTGGGTAAACATCTTCAAACTTTTCGTCTGCTGTCATTCTCCAACACGTCCGTGTGCGCTCAACGTAGGCCAACGACTTGATCTTCCATTGCCGTGTCTCTCCATCCATTCAGACACACATTTGTGCAACGTCGGAGCTATTCTTTGACCTGCCCCTCTTCGTGTTGCACTTGCGAATCATTCCGACGGAAAGGTGGGGGAGGCCTTTAGCTGACCATTGAAGTAGCCCGACTCGAGTTAGCAAGACCCCTGCACGAGTTGGACCTGGCCACTGGATTTGGCAAACGCCGCTGGAGCCTGGCTTTGATTTGAATGCGTGGAGAAAAAAAAATCAGATTTTAGATCGAAATATGGAGGAAGTTCACATATTGGTTGACCGAGCCCGGCAGCTCACCCTACACCGGTCCAAAGAGAATCACGTGGATCAATTCGACGAGACGGTCGATCGTCACATCCAAGAGATTTACCACGCAATCTGTTCGTCGGAAGGCCTGAAGAGGAAGTTTCTGAATTATACGCAGAATGAACTGGGACCCAAGGACCGGCCCGTTTCGGAGTCATTGGAGTCACTCGACGCATTTCGAGGATACATGAGAAGCGTCAAATCGTGCGCCGAAGGGCCGCTCGCGGAATTGGACACGCAGTATTCACTCTCCAACTATTTCGTGTCTTCGAGTCACAATACCTACTTGACGGGTAATCAGCTGTACAGCGACGCCGCTGCAGGCGCGTATACGTCCGTAAGCAGAAGCTCCTTACCCTTCGTCATCATATCGACCGAGTGGATCACGGAGCCGCTGGCTAGCTGTGGTACTGACCAGGCCCCGGTAGCTAACGGTCTCTCGGTATAGGTCCTCCTCCGCGGATGTCGGTCTGTCGAGATTGACGTCTGGGATGGCGAAACGGACGATTCAGACTCAAGCGATAGTGACGACAGCAGCAGTGATGATGAAGCAGATGCCAACAAGACAGACTCATCAAATCCCTTGAAGAAGATGAAGGCCAAAGTTACAACCCAAGGCAATTCTGAAAAGCCCGAAGGTGGATCTCGAAGCATCAAAAGCAGACTGGGCGACGCTTTCCGCCGCAAGTCGGCCAAAAAGCCAACCTCAAGCACTCAAGAAACAGCTGCGGGTGACGGATCAAAGGACCAGAGCCTACGTCGCGGTGAGCCCCGAGTTCTCCATGGCTATACTTTGACCAAAGCCACCTCGTTCCGCTCCATCTGTGAGGCAATTCGAGATAGTGCTTTCGTTACCAGCGATTTTCCAGTCATTGTAAGCTTGGAAGTTCATTGTTCATTGGAACAGCAGCAGGTCATGGTTGATATCATGCGAGAGGCATGGAAGGGCCTTTTGGTAGACGACACAGACTCTTCACCTGAACAGCTTCCAAAATTGGAGGACTTGAAGAAAAAGATTTTGATCAAGGCCAAGTCTGCCCCTTTCAGTAGCACTGCTGCGAAAGAGGAATTGATCGAGACAATTCCCAAGGAGAACGCTGCAGTGCTGCCTGAAGAAGATGCCCACAAGGCTGCGAAGCCGTCGAAGATCTTGGAGGCTTTATCGAACATGGCTGTGTACACCAAAGCTTTCTCATTCAGTCATTTTGACCAACCGGGTAAGTTCTCCGCGCACTCGATCAGAAGAAGAATGCTGACAATGCAAGCAGAGGCCAAGTATCCAGGCCATATTTTTTCTCTCTCGGAGAAGGCTTGTCAGGATGAGCACATGAATCAGCGGGAGCGCCTATTTGAGCATAATCGCTCTTCATTTATGCGTATCTACCCCTACGCATTGCGGGTCAATTCTTCCAATCTTGACCCATCCTTCTGTTGGCGTCGGGGAGCGCAGCTGGTGGCTCTTAACTGGCAGAACCTCGACAAAGCAATGATGCTTAATCATGGCATGTTTCACACTTCTCCTGGCTGGGTCTTGAAGCCCGATGGATATCGCAGCGGCGAGAACAACGTTTCTGTCGCTCCCCACCACACTCTAGACCTTGTGGTGGAAGTATTCGCTGCACAAGATTTATCCCTGCCACCTGGCGACGACAACGTGAAGGGGTTTAAGCCATATGTCAACTGCCAGCTGCATGTTGAGGAGCCGGACAGTCCGGTGGCTGTGGGTCATGATGATGCCAGCTCTGATTCTGAGAAGAGCAGCTTTCGTCGCTGTACCAAGAGTGCATCTGGTGTGAACCCCGACTTTGGAGGCCAACAATTGATTTTCCCCACCGTGAAAGGGGTTGTAGAAGAGCTGAGTTTTATCAGGTTAGTACCCTATTTCCGCCCCTTCACCCTTGGTGGGTTTCCTCTGCCTTCAATTGTTGCCGTCTTTCCTGGTCTCCGGGGGTCTTGCATCCAAGCCTTGTCCTTCATAAGAGGTCTTCTCCCTCTAAAGCACAAATTTGGCGATGATGTGCACGAAAGCTTGCAACTCGCATGTGCGGACTTGAGAATTGCTTTTTTCCCCCTTCCAAACAGCCTGGTGCTCCGGCTTCGCGGACCGAATGGCCGAGGTACACTAGAATGCTGGCCGTTACGTGATGTTGATTCGGGCTGGATCGGCGCTTGAGTGACAGCGCGAGTGGACACGCCGCGCGCGCACCGTTTCCATTCTCCACGCTTTTTGCAAATCACGTTTGGGGGGCGGGCTACTGGAAATCCGCAGTGAGTGTCTCAATGCTAACTCACGTCACTCTGTACTTAGGTTCAAAATCAAGGACGATGAAATCGGGCGCGACTCGTTGGCAGCATGGGCTTGCATTCGGCTCGATCGACTGCGTGAGGGATATCGATTCGTCCAACTTTACGACCGTACTGGCGAGCAGTCTGGGGGATTGCTATTGATCCGTGTCCAGAAACAAGCGTCCTAGTCCATGCAACGTCGGTGTGACAGATCACCTTTACGGATTATGCTCGATGCGATCATGTGCTCATCTGCAATTGCAGGGAACTCTGAAACGGTTGCTGCTCGGGTGCGCAGCATGTCTTTTACACCTAGTTGTTGGTCTATCCCAGGGAGAATATGGGGTCACTGGGTATTTCCCCACGGTCTGATCTCCTTTGGATCGATGGACGTGTTGTGATTAGTTGGTGCATTGCTGATTCGTCAACAATGCATTGCATATGATTTGATATGCGCTTCGTGGTGACTTATTTCTTCTTGTACAACATTCCTGACCCTACCTACCTGCACATCTTGACGCCCCGTTCATGTCAGATTTTTGTACTAAACAATGAGGAGAAAGCTGTACACCGATTCATCCGGTTTCAATGTCAGCAACTCTGGATTCCACCTAGTACATCCAACGAAGACTTGATGAATGTGCATATACCACCTTGTATTTTGCCGTGACCAGAATTCAATTTTGAAACTAAACTGAGCAGACTGAGAATGAATGGGGTAAAATCCCCACCCAATATCCTCCGCTTCCTATAACCGAATCCTCAGTACGGCGGTCTCATTCTCAACTATTCGCCTGAAGCATGCTATCCACCATCGTCCCATGTTTTCTCACAGCGCGCGAAATGATCACGGGCATTCGAATAGGGACGGGTTGGAATTGTACATTTCTATCGGGCCATGAATTTCTGCACCTGCACCGCATGTATCCTGTGGCAAACAGGCAGGTCCGGCAGAATCCCCGCAAAAGTTCCAATTCATTGCAGTATAGTTGGCCTCGCACCTCGTACCTGTTTTTCTGGAAATTCTTGTAAAATGTTCCCGCTCTTGCGCCAACTTGACAGATTGCGGCGCTGGTCTCAAGAACACCGTTTTGCTTTGAGCGTCCCTACTTGAATGGGCTTGCAGAAGCGGGATAAGGGGTTGAAAAAAGGCACTCTTTTGATTACGGGTCGTCTCTTTTTTTTGTGTCGGAATTGCTTTTGATGCGAAGAATCGAGGTGATTATTACATACCGATATCGAGTTTGCCACGCGAATCTAATATACTTTCCATTTGTGCTGGTAAACATCAGCGATCCCGTTAGCATTTCCTTGGAATGAAGAGGAAAAAAGGGGGGTAACTGCATGGCTTTGTTTTTTCTTGTCACAAAAAAGAAAAGAAAAAAGAAAACCAAATTTGACATGAAGAGAGCTCTTTGATCAATGCTATTGTTATCGAGAGAAAATGTTGCCGAGCTGTGGCTCAAAGGCCGGGCCATGGCCATGGCCAGAGCAACCCGGCAGCAGCCGTCGTCATTGGAAGTATTTGGTGCATCAATTATGGAATGGGACCTGACCGAGTAGATTGCAGCGGTGTCTGTGAGTGCATACATGCATTTCTGTAGGCAAATACTTTCTTGCAGAGGCTGCACTGTTGTCGCGATCTTGATAAAGCATGGCCGAAGAAAAATAATCATCAAGTGGACATGAAGCAGAGAGGAAAGTCAATTGGAAGTTGAAGCCCCATTGCAAATGTGCAGGGAGAGCAGTTACGATACTCGTGCTGCACCATGACCTCAGCCCTTGGACTGACATATTGACAACGGTGCACGTTCTCCTACTATCCATTGTCCGGGCTAAGCGTCGATGTGTGGAATGTGGTAGTATTGGCCTGGTGAATTACAAATTGTGTCGGACTGCGTCATGCATGTACCTGCAAAAAGCCAAGTGGGAAAAAAGCATTTGCATTTTGCACTGGGGTTGACTACGTTTGTAGTACCTCGGCGGATGGGGTTGGTTGACTTCGTAGTGACCGGATTCCAGCCATGTTATATTTCTGGAGCTTGTCTATTGACTGGAGTGAATGGGATCGAAGGCGAAAGGAAACCTAGGTATACCTTGATGAAATTGATCAGAAGATCTTTATACTTCAGCAGCTTTTGATAGAAGGTATGAGGGTGGCTAATTAACTCTCTCGGGTACGACTTGATTGCCTATGTATCTTCTTACATGTAGTACCTCGGTGAGCTTGAAGCAATCCGCAAACAATTCTACAACCTCCCCCCCCCTTCCTCAACAACTCTCACAAACATGATCATATCCCGAGTAACAACCCCGCTGTTCCCGTCCTCATGGAGACATATGGATAATCTGGACGCATGGTAGTAGGCGACCTTCTCTCCATCGAAGAGCAAAATCCAAAGTAAGGGGGTTGTCAGAAAAAAAACTTCTGTACGTGACCTCCACCAGTGCTCCGCAAGGTGCATGCAGTCGGCGTGGCAGCATCTTGGCATCTTCTTCTCTCCCCCCCATAGAGAGTCCACGGGCTTCTGACGATCGGACACACGACTGATTTCGTGCAGCCGGTGGTGGACAACGGCGACCATACGGGTAGCTATTCCACTTTCTTGGGAAGGGGGCGGATATCTGCAGCGAACGGGCAGTAGGAGGAGTACTTTTGTATCTTGGACTGACCAACTTGGCTGGATAATACATGCAGCTCTCTGCCTGGTCTCTTTCCAACAGGGATTGATTTACGAGGCCCAGGTCGAGGGAGACTATGTATTGTGCGACCGTTTGATACATTCTCTCGAATTTTCAATGGCTCAAAATCGAAAAAGAAAAGCAAAGAAAAAAAAAAGGAAAGTTGAATAATGTCTGCTCACCTAGACAGATATTCATCCATCCCATATGTCGACTCGCGCTCTACAGTACAGCGCCTTCCGAATGCCAAAAAGAAAAGAAAAGAAAAGAAAAAGAAGCGAAACAACAGGACAAACGCCTGGCTGTCAACCAGAATACTTGAACGCGCGTGACCGAGGCCGCAGCTCAGCATCCACGGGGGATCATGAGTTCAGTGCTCTGAATCAGGGGACTCGGTTCTTCAGGCATGGAACCCCTTTGAATATGGCAAGACAGAAAGGAAAGCCAAATACCAAAAATTAAAACTGAACGATGCATGCTGCACACCATTCGTCTTCGCACGGACTTCACAACCTCTAGCGGCAGGAAATCGGATTGTTTGGGGAGGGGGAACTCGCCTTGGCGTCGAGGAGATGAGTGGGCAAATGTGTTGCAGCAGGGCGCGGTGTGTTTGCGTGGGCTCCTTTTGAGTGGCTGTTGGCAATTAAACTCAATCCCCGAAGAAGAACTTGAGGATCGATTTTAATTTGATGTGGATCATCGCAGGGTGCTCGGTCCAGCTGATTCATGGCGAAAGTGGTAGTGTTGTGATTTGCATCGCGCCCTAAGCTTGGATGGGATGTGAAGAGGCTGTGCCGGGGTCCGAGGGGCTGCGTCAGAACGTGGCTGGCTTTTAATACGGAGGTGCGCAACGAGGCATCGCAGATGTGAGGTTGCAGGAGAACAAAGAATGGTACAGGCGAGGGATGGAGGGAGGCGCTGAGGCGCTCTATGTGGTGGATTTGTCTGGGTTCGAACATGAATCGCATTGTCGACATCCTGGACAATTGGTCCAGCATTCTCACTGGTGGATAGTAGTAGTAGTAGTAGTAGTAGTAGTAGTAGTAGTAGTAGTAGTAGTAGTAGTAGTAGTAGTAGTAGTAGTAGTAGTAGTAGTAGTAGTAGTAGTAGTAGTAGTAGTAGTAGTAGTAGTAGTAGTAGTAGTAGTAGTAGTAGTAGTAGTAGTAGTAGTAGTAGTAGTAGTAGTAGTAGTAGTAGTAGTACTACTACTACTACTACTACTGCTGCTGCTGCTGCTGCTGCTGCTGCTGCTACTGCTGCTGGGTACCTGGTGGAACATGGCACGCCGTAAGGACTACAAATTTTTCTCTATTTACCCGCTGTACTGATTTGAAGGTAGTGTCTAACGTAACACGCTTGTACATATTGGACTGGCAAGAACCACTACGATCCATATGATATGTTGAGCATCAACGAGGATCAGTGGAGCTTTTTTTTTTTCTCCCCTTTAGTTTTGCCTTTTTCTCATAATCCACTCATCCTGCTATCAGTCTCATCACCTCTCCTCTGGGGTGCCATGGCTATTGTCTAGACCTGAGAAACCTTGCGGTCGTGGCTTCGCCTCTCATCAAAAATGGTGTATCCATTCCAGCTGGTCCTGTCGGTCTGTCCTGGTGGGGGAAAACCGACATCTCGTGCGCACTGCCCACTCTAGAATATGATTATGGATCCGATACTCTCGCTTCAGATAGTGATCCTGGTGATCAAGGAAAAAGAAAAAATAATAATAAATGCGTGAGCGGCATATCGTACGAGCCAACTATTGGCCGGAAGAATACAGCCCAAATCTCACAGATAGAAATGGCCGGGGAGGGAGCCGAGAGAGAGAGAGAGAGAGTTCACGATGAAGATCGGTAAAACTTCCTCGGTTCAAGGCTTCGACAGTCTGTGATACATCCAGAATGACTAAGATCTCATCGAGCCCCTCGAGCGAATCATCATGGTCTTTGCCAGGGTTTCTCTTCTCCTCCCCCCAGAAAATGCACGCTAAGATGCACCGAAGCCGACCGAGAGGCGATCCACTTGGCGATCCACTCTGGAGCGGTGCAGGAACGATACGTCAACTTTGGGGGGAGAAAGGGCGAGCAGAAGGGGAAAAGCTCCAGGATCAGCTGAATGAACTAGAGATTGTTCGTATATCGGTGTATCGACCGAATTGGAGTGAGATTGCTCTCGTCCAGGCATTCGCTGTGAGGGATCTATAGACTGGGGGAAGGGTAAATAGATAGTGCTCGTCACTCTGTAGACTATTCAAGCGACTGCACTCCAAAATAGGCACCCCACCTTCAAGATCGAATGTTCCGAGCACAGGACGAGATGTATGGAATCTCATCATGCACCAGGCAGTCACGACAGAAGCGCCATGTATCCTGCAGCAGCAGCTTCGCTACGCCAAGTCCGGCAATCAGCCGACAAACTTTGTCAGAGGGGTCAAGTCAGGACCGAGAAGAAATGGAAAACATCCCGGTTTTTGTTCCAACGGACATGGGTCGTATTGGCTGTGAGATGTATGGGCGATCGCCACCTTGATTTGGGGGTCTTCTGCAAAGCATTGTTGTGACCACCGAGATAGTAGCCTTATACATGCGTCGACCCTAAATCCCTGCAGGCGCTGCACCAATTCCAGCCGAACCATGGAAAGGATGTTGGAAATCAGCCAAATAAATCATTCCACCAAAAAAAAAAAAAGAAAAAGAAAGAGATAATAAACAAAAATGAGTGAAAGAAGAGAAGAGAGACACGACTCTGATCAACTCAAATGACAGTCGTCAACTGCGGGCACTTGCTTCTGACTCGTCGATCATCCCAAAAGGGAAACGGCCTGTCGCGACTGGAATCCCCTCGTTCGGGTCGCTCAACGGGTGTGGCCGACACACGGAACCGCCTAGTTTGGCCATGGGGGACGAACCAGTCTGGTTCGGTCGTAGACGGGGAGATTGAGTTGAACTGGGCAGGCAAGAGGTGGATTCTGAATCCAATCGATGCGACCACCTCGTTTGATTATCAGCCACTTTTGAAAATTGCTCTTTTCACTGACCAGTTGCGATCGTGGGGTCACGTTCTTGCTGGGGATGAACCATCGTCGCTTGGTGCCCGGGACCGGTTCACGAAACATGCCCATGAGATTCTGGATTATTGGATTTTTTTTTCTTGCTAGATCTTTAAAAAGGCTTGTCTGTCCTATCTTGTGGATGAGGAAGGAAAAAAAATTGAACAAGATCAATTCACCACATATTCTGGGAATCCATTGAATCCTATTCTTGAACTTAATACCCCCGAGTCTTGTCCCAGCCGACAAATCATCCCAGACTCCTACGACCTTATTACTGCTTCTATTCTACTTTTACTTCTACTACTTCTGCTATTATTATTATTACTATTATTATTATTATTATTATTATTATTATTATTATTACTACTACTACTACCACCTCGATACCAATCACCACAAGCTCATCGCAACTCAGCCCATTACATAGACTCAACATCATCCATTCAATCAACATACACCACACCTTCTACCAACCGCCCCCGGGACCAAAATGACCGATTCTACTCCTATCGCCCGTGCCAGCTGCACCCGCTCATCAAAAGTGAGAAATTCCAGTCCTCAGAACCCACCGCTCCTCCAATTTTACCATAGAGGCAAAAAAGAAGCCTCCCTCCTCAAAAAGGCCTCAAATGACCCGCCACTAACAATCCAAATTGAGTACAGATGCCTGGTGTGCGGTGTCCCAACTGCGCCGCCAAGGGCCAAGAAGTATGGGTCATCCCAGGCAAAAGCTGCCATGTCTGCCATACTCCATGCGCCTGAGTACGAGGAGCAGTGAGGCCCTCTTTTGGGGGGGACCAAGCTAGGGGAAAGAAAAACAACGTGCGCATGAATGAACCTTGCATCTTCGGCTTCGGAGCAACGGAAGCGGGTTGTGTTTATTCCTTATTGTGTTTCTGTCTTTTTGGTCCCGACGATATTTGTTCTTGGCGCTTTTTTTTGAATTTTTGGCTTTCTTCTTGCCATGTGAGGAGAGAGAAAGAGGAGGGCAGAAAGAAAGTGGTTCCACGGCGTTGAGAGATCGCAGGCTCTCGGACGGTTGTTGGAAGGTTATATGTTCGCACATCTCAATTTTTGAGGGGGAGCAAGATCAGGAGCATATACATACTGTACTACTGCATGCATAATGGTCCGTTTCCATTTCTGTCCAAGCTCTACGGGTCAATTTCACTCTGAGAGCTCCCAATTCCGAGATTGGCATCTGCAATCCAATTACTTTTCGACTCCTAAATGTGAGGTCCTCGAAGGAAAAACAATTAGAATGGGTGTGGTTGTGATCAGCCTAGTACTGTACAAGCAATGCACATCATAGAGAGGAAAGATTGGAGGCGCTTGAAATGGATCCATATAGAAAGCGATTGATCGGGTTGGGACCAGAGCGATCGTCGTTTCATGTCCGGTGGCAGGTCTCTAGAGAACTATTAGACATGTTCGTACTTTGTATAAGATAACCCGGTACTTTTGGCAGACAACGTGGGCAAGACACTTCAATTTGACAATCGGACAATTCAATGATTTATGCTGGCAACGTCCACGACGAAGGGTACAAGGGCTCTGAGCGGCCATACAGGAGGGACGATGCTGACGATCAGTATGGGCTCTTCATTGACATTCTTATCAATTCTCAATCTCGTTGATGTGCCGCCCACCTAGAACCATGCAAAATATGTAGATCAAGTCCTATATCCAGCTCCATGAGACCAAAAAAAAAAAAACCACGAGATACTATAAGAATCCAATCTTGTCAACGACAACTAGATTGGAAGAGTACAACCATTCAACACAAATCAATCTCCTTCCAAACGTTGGCCTCAAAACCAACTCAAGCCATGGCCGCTACAGATGCCATCCAGCGACCGTGGAGAACCCGTTTCCCCCGACCCGCACATGACCCGCCCAACTGACATCATCTCACGACCATCTCAACCGAAGCTGACAGCAACTCAGCCAGAGAAAAAACAGACTTGCACATGGATTTTACCCTTTTGGAAAGATCCAAAACTAGCTCTCTACTGGAAAATTTCATGATATAAATCCATCAGCAGAGCAAGACCCTTCCCTCAAAAAAAGACAAAGACAAAGCCAAACCCAATCAACCATGTCAGACAAATATCCCATCGGCACACGCGCCGAGTGCGAACGGCTCGTCAAAGACTGGGGCTTTCAACATGTATTTACCTGGTCGGATGGAAGGTATGTCGTATCATCAATACTTAGACGGGGCTACATGGACGAGCTGACGCGTTCCTCTCGATGTACACAAACTAGCAATGGGTATTACTCGCCTCATAGTCATAGAGGTCTTACGACGCATCTTATCCGTCGGGGCACGTTCACAATTACATACCCGGATGAGAATGCCAATGGCGAGGTGAAGAAGGAAACCTTTGGACCCGGGGCCAGGATTGATGTTCCTGCAGGGAAACTTCATGAGGTGTGGATTGGAGAAGAAGGGTGCGAATATGTGATTGGGGAATGATTATTTTGTTTCTGAATCGAGTAAACTTGAAAATTGACATTCCATCCGTTTCTGATTGACCTCCTTCCAGAGGGACACAAGCTGATTATTTTGACATCCAGCTTGAACTCGGGTAGATCAATGAGCGAAGCGAAAGTCCAATCTATTTCAGAGTCAGTTTGAGTTCTCATTCCTCAAAGTCAGGGCCATGAAATGAGTCAAAAGAAAGAAAAAAAAACACACACACCTTTTGTTTCCGAGATCTTGATTCTCAGCAACATAGCGTTCTCTTTCCTCGCCGGTCATCTTATCCCAAATAGCAGCATTTTGCCTGAGAAATCACGGGTCAGAACTGTGGCATGATCAAACCAAACGGAGCGATGAAGAGGGCGAGCTTACTTGTTTCGCCAGACGTAGTAATACTTTGCAATGATGAACATGACCAAGCTCCAGGCTGCGATGGCGATCAAGACTGTGTTCCCCGTTCGATAGTATGGTTTATCGTTTTCGCGGTAAATCTAGAATCAAGAAACAACCAAAAGCCAATCAATACTTGAACTTGACTTTGTCCACCTTCTCTCGCAAGCTCAAAGAAAGGGTTGTTGTGCTCAACTCACATTGTTGCCAATAATGCTGCTAACCTGTACCATCATATTATAGAGTGCAGTGGCCACCGTCCGTGTCCGCACACTCCCCGCATTGCGAGAGGTGATTGCCACAATAATGGCATGCACATACGGCATTCCCAGTAGGAGTGTCAGAAGAGTCCATCGTACCCAAGCATTGGCACCAGCCGGAAGAAGTTCCAGCGCAATCAACAAAATGATTGCCCAAGTCTCGGATACCACTCCGAGGAGCAGACGCTGGTTGAACCGCTCAGAGATTCGCGTCCATATCAGCAGGTTGGCGATGAATATCAGCGATGAGGGGATGGTTAACAGGTTGGTGTGAAAGGTGCTGAAGCCGAGCGACTTCAGCTGCAAGCTGATGTAGCTGGAGGCAGGTGTGTGTGGAATCAACCAGGTCAGACCCAGCAGATAGATGACCCACATATCGTAGTCCTTCAGAGCCTGCCACAGCAGTCGAGGAGTCACGGGCTGGCGGTTGTGCATACCTCCTTTGCTCGG
The DNA here is from genome assembly GCF_001723175.1 of Penicillium oxalicum. Classification (NCBI taxonomy): domain Eukaryota; kingdom Fungi; phylum Ascomycota; class Eurotiomycetes; order Eurotiales; family Aspergillaceae; genus Penicillium; species Penicillium oxalicum. The sequence continues at coordinate 1,349,205 of NC_064656.1, forward strand.
ATCATCGCGAAGGATTCGGTTGACCATGATCTTTTCCTCGTGAGCATTGAACCATCCGTCTTTGCCGCGGAATCGGCCGGCAGTCTGCGTCGGCGAAGGGGGCATCCAGAAGGCGGCGACGATGCCGATGATGCCGGTGATCAACCCTTCCAGGGCGAAGAGATATCGCCAGCCTCCCCGACCATCGGATTGACGAATATGCAAAAAGCCAAACGCCAGAAATGCGCTGACAATTGACGTTCCTTGATAAGCAACCCAGAAGTAGCTCAGACGAACCGGAAGCTCCTTTGATTTGTACCAGAACGAGAGGAAAAGAATCGTGTCGGGGATACTATGGAAGAGAGAGAGGGAAAAAAAAAAGAATTCTCGTCAGCAAATCCCACCGCCAGCCTAGAAACAAAGTTGACAGCTTACAATCCACCCTCGAGCAGTCCCAACAGAGCCCGTGTCACGAAATAAGATGATCGGTTCTGAACAAAAGCTTGACAGGCGGCGACGAGACTCCACGACACCATTTGGATGGGAATCCACCGATCTGGTCCGATCCACTTGGATACCAGTTGCGAAGGCAGCTCCGCAAACAAGAACATCAGCAAGAAGATGGTCTGGCCAGTGTTGTAGTCGTTGGTATTCATGCCAAGATCGCGAAGCATGTTATCGGACGTGGCCTGGACAACATTCCCCCGGTCCAGTTGAAGAGCAAAGAACGTCACACATGCAAAAGTGCAGACACGCCAATCGATCTGGGAGAAGTTGACGGTTAGAATCTTGACAAATGCCTCTCTCGAGGCGAGCCTATTTCACGCTATACTTGTAATGAGATGTACCTTTTTCACCACGGCTTTTTCCTCTTCCTCTGTCCATTCAAACTCCGGGTCCCAGCGATGAATACCCTCATATTCCGGAATGGGCTTGTAGTAACGTGGATCCTCTGTGGTGTCAAATGTAGAATCGAGAGGACGCTTGCGTGTTTGTGGATTGCTACTTGTCGAAGATGAGTCTATGTCGCTGGCTGAAGAGACATTGGGGAGAGCTTTGGTGTCAGTTGTCTCCAAGCCAGGGGCGAAGACTTTGGCTTCTTCGATTGCCATATTGCAAGTGATTCGACTGGTGATTTGTGAATCAAAGGTTTCATCTCCGGCTGAGAAAAGACTATATAATCACTGTGAAAAAAAACAGAGGAACAGCCATTGTGATTGATAGTCTCAGATCTCAGGAAGAAGCCATCAAGCCAGATAATCACGTCATTCCATGGCATCGGGAGGATGAGACTATCTTGTTCACAGAGTGATCCCCACAAGATGCGCCAAATGTACATCTTTAGAGCTAGCTTGACCGGGTACGAAGAGAGGGTGTCCACAGTAAGAGATCCATCGGGCGAATCGAATTCTGAGATAATCTGACTGGTGGCGTTCGCCCTATCGCGGCATGGAGCGACATGGACGATTTCATTGCAAGCGGCCTACTAGTATTGAAAGCCTGCAAGCGACATCCCACTCATGGACACTTCAAGACAGGTCGAATCCTGATGTTCCCTCTGGGTGAGATTCGAATTTGACAGCACGCTGCCACACCTTCCCGAAGAAGGTGCTCCCCCCCCCCCCACGAGATAGACCATACATCTTGATGTGTTTCAATGGCCAAGTGGCTGTAGCACGCAAGAGACGAGTAATTGACGTTAGTTTTAGTCCAATTAGGGCGCCATTCGTAGATCCACATCGCCGCGATCTAGCAAGCCATCTGCGGGGTGCCCACCAGCGAAACAAAGCATCGTCACAGTCAGCTCGCGATTTGCGCGAAGCACACGAGCTTTGAAACAGAGATCAACCGGAGGAAATGCCAAAGCTTTGGGTCGTTTTGTTTGCGCGAACTAAAAACTCCATTCTTCCCACGATGGACCTTGACAAAGTGCAAGTGGGAGGAGTCCTGGACACTCTACTCCCAGTGAAAAGCAGACTTCTCTCTTGTCAAAGGGAGGGAAAAAAGGTGCAGTCTCAACAGGCATTCTCTTGTCGTCAAGATCACTTTGCCAAGGGCCTGACTCGCCTGTACATCCAATTCAAGTGCACGTTGTTGTCAAGATTGGCGGATGTTGATCAAGTTGCGCAAAGAAAGTTGGTCATCACGCCATCCGAGGGGGCAAAGCCTCGGCAATTAACCAAGCACATCCTAAGCTTGGAGTCCCAAGTCTCTCCACGCCAAAGACCGTCGAGACTATGAACTTGGCAGACCTCGTCTTTCTTAGCACGGGCCTCATTGCTTCTCGATAGCGATATCTGTTTCGGCATTTGTGGGGGAAAAAACGGCACGAACGGCATACTACCTTATCATCACGCCATTCGAAGCTCTCATGTCGATGGTCTTTGTTCTTGTGTATACACGTCAACCGTCATGTCCAGATTCTTTCCCGGTAGTCAGATGGCGAGTGTCTATTGGTGAACCTCTCGGAATGCGTAAATAGGTATTGCTCATAATCAACCTCGATTACGATAGGGATCTGTGCATCCGTACTGTAGGCGATGGCTTTACAGACGAGAGAGTTAGCCCCGCATACCGTCCGAGCGTTCCACCATTACTGGAATAAATGCGATGAATATCTTGTCGGCAATGAATGCCATGCGCTCAGAGAGAGGTCACGTATATATAGTTGGAAGACGGAACATGCTACACCTGTTCCAGGAACAAAAAGAATTCACATCTTGAGATTTCAGCTCTCCCACTCATCATGGCCCCGTCAATCACCGAAACAACCCCCCTCCGCGATACTTCGTTTTCGGTGCCTCTGAAGACCGATTCAGGATACAATAAGGAGAATATCATCGGGTACCGATACGAAACCGAGGCCGAGTCCAAAGGAACGATCAAGCAGCCCCCAGCGTCGTTTCCGCACTACCTGCCAGTCTGGGACAATGAAACTGAGAGGTATGAAGCTCATCAAGAAGACATGGTGATCAAAGCACAGTGATGATTTCGTGGACTGACACTGTGATATCCAACTGGCAGATACCCTCCCCTGGAACATTTCGAGCACTATGACCACGGAAAGGACGCCGATCCTTCGTTCCCCGATTTGCTCCCAGAGGGCCAGGCCAAGGTGGACGATCTGACTGCATTCATCGGCTCCGAGGTGCATGGGGTGCAGCTCAGCAAGCTGAGCAAGGCGGGCAAAGATCAGCTAGCTTTGTACGTCGCGCAGAGACGTGTCGTTGGTATGTCCATGCATCCATTCTTGAGAGCAGCTCTGGCAGAACTGAAGACTAACCACTTCCATTTCTAGTATTCCGTGATCAAGACTTTGCTTCTCTCCCGATTCAAGAAGCCGTCGATTACGCGGGCTATTTCGGCCGCCATCACATCCACCAGACATCCGGAGCCCCCAAGGGCTTCCCCGAAATTCATCTCGTTTATCGGGGGGCGCAAGATCGTACCGGAGGAGCCTTCCTCGCCCAAAGAACCAACACGATTGCATGGCACTCGGATGTGACATTTGAAAAACAGCCACCCGGAACAACTTTCTTGTACATTCTCGATGCACCTTCCACAGGCGGAGACACCCTCTTCGCCGACATGGTGCAAGCTTATAAGCGTCTGTCACCGGAATTTCAGAAGAGATTACACGGCCTAAAGGCGGTGCATTCGGGAGTGGAGCAGGTCAATGCGAGTCTTCTTCGAGGGGGCATTGCACGTCGGGATCCGGTCACTTCAGAGCATCCTGTCGTGAGAACACACCCGGTCACCGGGGAGAAGGCACTTTATGTGAACCCGCAGTGTAAGTCACTTGTGTTCTTTTCAAGGCCGATGATAGACCGTCTCTGACTGACGATGTGCCAGTTACCCGATCCATCGTTGGGTACAAGAAGGAGGAATCCGATTATCTTCTAAAATTCTTGTACGATCATATCGCCTTGTCACAGGATCTCCAGGCTCGTATTCGATGGAGGGCCGGAACCGTGGTTGTATGGGATGTGAGTAGCAACGCCCCGTGAATAGGTTTGAAATATGAAGATGCTGACTTGGCTAGAATCGCCTCGCCTGTCACTCAGCAGTCTTTGACTGGGAAGATGGCCAAACGCGTCACGTTGCCCGATTGACTCCTCAAGCTGAACCGCCATTTGAGACACCATTTGAAGAATAGGCTGCCATGCAAGGAGGAGGGTGTCCCACAGTACTTTGTTTCTCCAAAGAGCATTATTGACAGCGTACAGCTGTCACTTGCGTATGAATGATTCGTTGAAGATAAGAGACATTTGATTGCCTCGGTAGTTTCCAGCTGAATACCTCCAAATTCCGAATTCGCATCGGAGCAATAAAGTCGGGGAGGCGGGCCAAAATCTCATTCATGCCCCTCATTAGACCTGAATTCTGCTGAAACGATGCAGTAGGCCAACTTTCCACTTGTTGAACTGGCGTGCGGTGGAGGGTAATATCTCGCTGCTTTCACGGAGGGCTTGTTCCAAAGCTCCATAGATCATCGCTGGCAACTCGAGTTCTTCCACAGACAAGGGTGACGGGTTGCCAATTTCCGGAGTGAGTAGCACATCCACGTCTTGTATCGTCTGATACAGCACTTTCATGGCTTGTTGGGCGCTGACATTATAGTCTGAGCCAGAATTGGAGTACCGCAAGTCGGGGTTGAAGACCCAAAGCTGAGAGAGCCCTCTGTTAGTGTGATTCGGTCACTTGGGCGGACCAAGGCAACATACCAGCAACCCCTGTTTTTGCCCACGATGAACCACAAATCGTCTTGCACTTTCTCTTTCGATCAGCTCGAGCAGTTGTGCTGCGACAATCAGTTGGACCGGAGGGCTGTCCCATGTTGCTTCATCTACACTGGGACTTGTCGGATCGTGACTAAGTGATAGGTGGGCTTTGAGTAGTCGCCAGCCTCTTGCCGATGGGTCGTCCATGCCAACGATCCCCTCGCACTTGGTGCACTGCAAGCTTCTTTCCAAGGGCGATGTTGCATTGCCTGTCTCACTTCCTTCAATACATGCCTGCCAGGCGATAACGAGGTCAGTATGTCTAGTGGTGCCAATATACTGTCGGGGAGGAGAAATCAAGCAAAGTCAAGAGGAGGAAATGAGTTTCAATTTTGTTTTTCTTTTCAGTGATTGTAGTTCAATTCAATTTGCCCAAATGGGGGCAACAGTCAGAGCCTTGCCATGTACCTCTCTTTAATCATAACAGTTCCACTGCTCGGGAGAAGGCCCGCAGAGCCCAGTCTGTCATTGAAAACGCAGAGGGCAGTCTCTTGAAGATCCACTGTCCAGGACAGCAGTTAGAATAACGTCTAGGAGTCACCCATCCGAGGCGAAATCCATCTCACCAGAGAGGATGACTGCCCTGGATAGGTCCGCGACATGAATCAAACCACTTCCCGCCCTGATCAGTTGACAGAGATGCATAATCATCAATCTTGGGCAATAGTATCGGAGGCCACAACATGGTTATGAAATGGTCTCCTTCTGGTTGCCCATCAAGTGTGGAGAAGAGGGATCGAGCGAAAAAAAAACCACTTTCGAGGCTGGTGTGTTTCAAAGCGAAGATTTTCTACCTATGGGGAAAGGTTCTGAAGGGAGACTTACCCTATTCAAGTTGGTGCAATCCGCTTCGGACAGTAGAAATGAGGCTACGTCAATCAGCACGGTACCGGGGATTGCTTCCACTCGACTGGCGGCTCCAAACCCTTTCATTTGAGCAGTCTCACCCTCAAGTTTGAGGGCAGCGTCGGCCTCGGACTTCGGATCGTGTTCATGGGGATCAGGCTTGTGACAGTGCCAAAAGTCCATCATTTCGGCCCAGTTCCCACTTGGAAGGTCTTTCCAGAGCCATTCCGATCTGACTGAAGGGAGTTCCCCGTTGACAGACTCCTCAGAGCCTCCATCTTTCATGAAAGGCGTTCCACAGCCCCGACACCGCATACGCGTGAGAGGCGTCATATCTGCCGCGGTCCAAGGGACGTACTCATCAGACACCACATCTGGAGTCGCGGTGGCCACGTCGCTGGGATGGATCATCATCCTGAGCGAGTATTCTAGTCCCGAATCTGCCGGCTGTGCTGGAGTAGACGGGGTTGACATTCTCAGATTGGTATTTTGCCGCGTCGCGCTGGCGACGCGGGCAGGTAACTTGAGCGTCTCTGATACATGATTCCAAGGCTCCGGGAGTGATACTGTGACCGACTTGCATGACTCTGAGAGCTGGATCTGCGGTTGCACCCCTTCTAACGCGGGAAGCCGAGGGAGCGTCACGTATAGGGTGACTTGGCGAATATTGGGGAGTAACTCCGCATGCAGGTGGAGAACCACATCCGCATCTCGGGGAGCTGATGAGGGAGGCATTTGCACATTCGATCGACGGGACAGCAAATTCACGTGAATGTTTGCCAGGCTCGGGACTCAGGGAGCTGACCACTTTGGGGATCGGAGCCCAACTTGGACACACGCGCCAGCCGGGATGGGATGACAAACAGTGCAAACATCAGTGTCCAAACGATCCACAGCGGGTGGAGTTCAACAAGATCACGTGGATATCATGTGCCTTGTCGCTGTCCACGGCCCACGGCCCACCTTTCGGCCGGATGGCTTCGTTCCAAGAGTGATTGAGTTTGGGCCATGCAGTCTACGACTCAGTCTACCGTCTTCCAAGCACCGGACATACCCCTTTGCGGTTGAGAGACCGAGTCTCAGATGATTGCCGCTGCGCTTTGAGATCCCCTCAAGATGGAAAGATGAGAAAAGCATGGCGTGAACTGGACACGCTCTCTCCCTCTAACTTGATCCATGCATCTACAACCCTTTTGCAAGCATATTTGGACAAGAAGTCTTCCATATGTACCGCAATTAAAACATTGACGCGGCATGATACTTGGTGAAGCCTACACCTGATTAAATAGAGTTCGTTGATCCCGAGAACTGGGATTCGACCGATGACAATGAAGTAGACGCTAGCTCCATACCGACCGAGCTCACAGGGATGGACATTCATGGAAGATCGGGGTGTCCACGCACCGTCTGACTTCGGGGATTCCCCGGACCCGGGACTCTTTGCATCATGAGGGGGTGCATTGGGAAGTGCAGCTATCCCTGACGATTGGTCTTTGCCGGACACGTCCACAGCCCCCTTGTTCCCAGAGAGTGACCGTCAAGAATCGCCGGAATGGGGACCATTGATAAATACGCACTGCGTCCAGGACGGGATCGTGGCTCAACCTAGTCTTAGAGACGAGAGGAATTGACTGAATCTCACATCCTCGACACGCACAATCTCAGACTTTATCACTTTGGTGCTTTAAATCAGATTCACCATGTACACCTCGGTTGAGACTCATGATCAACGCAAGGTAAGAAACTCAGATGATCTGCCCGTTTCCCCGTCACACTGGGACTCAAAGTCTCGTTAGGAATCCAGAAACTCGACACCGGCACCTCGCGAGTGTGACTGTGCGATTTTAACAGGACAGGGCGAGGAGACGCACAACCTGAGCGACAACCGATTCGAGTGCGATGCCCTCGACGCTCATTCGCTAGAGGACTGTCAGTCTTTGAGGACAATCGTCGCTGAACTTCAGCAGCGGCATCAACGCCTCGAAGAAACCAATTACCAGCTGCAAGTAGCCTTGCTGAAGGAGCGGGATGACCATGATCGAGCCCTCCGGCGCCTGGCCGAACAAGAACTTCTCCTGTCACGCTTGCACAATACCTTTCCCACTTTGCACGAAGGCATGCGCGATCTGCGCGGGACTTGGGAGAGGCTTGGAAAATCAGATACCTTGGACTCGGCATCATGATTCTGTGACTATTTGCGTTTGGTTTTTTTTTGTTTTCTGTTTTTTACACAAAGCGAGTCGTGATACCATGCAGAGCGTCATTCTGTGTCCTCCCATTCCAGTCGACAGGGGTCAGGCGTGAAAAAAAAAAAAAAAAAAACGCGTTGCAGCGGCGCACCTTTGCTGACACTGACCCGCGGCTCCCATCTACTTTGCTGTTCCGGTTCTGAAATGACTTGTTTGCATGGATCCAACTGTGAGCTTGTGCTGGACAAGATTTGTCATGTCCGCAGGATCGAATGCCAGGCCTACCGAGACCGAGCATGTACAGAGCAACCCGTGACTGCTCGGCTGTAACCACCACCAAATACATCCATCAATGAATCACATGATCTTCAACTCTGGCGAGCCTGAGCTGCCATTCCACACTCCGAGAAGCACTACGAGTCTCCATTTTCACTCTGCTGCTCAGTAGATAGAACACTTTCAGGCATTCCCGAATGAGCTCCCTTTGGAATGTGGAGCATGAATGACGGGTCTGATGCGGCCACTCCCGCTCTCGAGAATTTGCCTTAGCACAAACCGTCTTTCGCAGAAACAGTGCCTTTCGCCGAGACTGATCGACCACTTGCCGTCTTCACCGCCACACGGCAGATCCCTTTATCACATCTCGTTCAAGAAACCCCGGTTTTATCTCCAGTTGCGGTCTGGAAGACTCTTGTAGCGACCACCCTGGGAATCAGAAAACCAACAAGAGCTTGCACACGCAACGGGCTCCACCCCCACGTGCTCCTGGCAAAATAATGTCGGGGGCGTTGAAGATCTCACGGGTGGCTCCCGCCAGTTATCGGACCCGATGACTCTTTCTCATTGGTCCTAGATGTGTCTCCGCGGACAATTCTCGGCCAGTCTCATCCAGCAAACCTCTCTGGCGTTGCCCCACGAGCGAAATGTGAATGACGAGCCATATCCCAATCGAGGTTCCTCCGTTCCACGGACAGTCTCTGAATGAGACTTCTAACGGAGTAGGCTCACTTCCACGCAAGGAAAAGATCATCATCCCGTTGAAAGTTTTGGAGGAGAATGGGGGGGTCTGGACTCTCTGCTAGTCGTCTCTCAACCAAGTGATTACTACAATACTTGCATGAGCCAGATATGAGTTCATCATACAGAGGACACATCTGATCGTCGTACTGGATGTGGGCCAGTCCGCAGTAGTATGACTTGTCCTGCTTACATCAATGGACGTGGGCTCGGGCTACACTCCTTCGGGAGTGTCCCCAAAGACCAACCTCGTGGCTCGTGGATCCAGTCACTGAATGGCACTATCTCGGGCATTCGGCCGTTGTCCGAACGCAACTGGTTTTATTCCCCCCAAGGAACGATGATCTCTAATCATTTGGCTCACGAGTACTTACCGCATTAGCGCTTTTTTCATATTACATTCTCTGTCTCTCTCTCTCTCCCCCTTCTACTTCTGTCTTACTTCTACGTACCATTACCACCACTACTAGTCCTACTATTACTTCTACTACCACCATCACCACTGAAATGGAGTACTAGTAGACATCCATCAACTCGCATCCCCCTCTTCTCCCGCCCTCTCCTCCTCAACACCAGCCGCCACATCCTCCGCCTTTCCCACTCTCGACTCGTCCGCATTACCCTCAAAATGCCGATCCGAATGTATACAGAGTCTCCGACTCCTCCTTCTCCTTCCCCTTCACAATCTCCCTCCCACTCCGACCCTCCACCCATTCAATTCTTCAGCTACGAGACCCGCGCCATCGGAACCAACTTCCTCTCCCGCCCTCAGTCCCCCCTCGACAAACAAATCCTCTGGATCGGCTGCTCAGACAGCGATTGCAAAGAAACCACCATCCTGGATTTCCTCCCGGATGAAATGCTAGAGCTTCGCAACCTGGGCAACATGATCATCCCGGACGATCTGTCGTGCGAGACCCTGGTACGGCACGCGGTGGTGGAGTTGAAAGTGAAGCATATTGTGGTGTGTGGGCATTACGGGTGTGGCATTGTGCGGGCATCGTCGGGGAATGGGGTGCCGGGTCCGTGGTTAAGGTGTGTCTTTCCTGGATATTGCCGCGTGAATGGTTGTAAAGAATGTATTCGAGTCCTGCGGTGGATGAAGCGCAAAAAAATACGCCAGACAGTACTAACCGGTTAACAACATGCGTGCGTGATGTTTAGAAAGCTCGACTCGTTACATGCGAAACATCGACACCTGATTGATCATGTATCCGCGTCGGATCGAGACGCTGCCTTTGTCGAATTGAATATCCTGGACCAGTTGCGGTCGTTGCGCGGGATGAGTGAGGTGGCCGAGGCGTCGAGACAGGGACATTTGAGTGTCCATGGGATTGTGTATGATCCCAGGAATGGACAGGCACTCTCGATCAATGAGAGTGGGGAAGAGGAATCTTGATGACCATCCATGCGGGCTTGAAAGGTGATTTTGCAACGAATTGCTTTCTGATTTTTGGACTTGTGGGGGGGGGGTTTGGGGATCTGTACGATTACACGTGTACCAACCCCTCCCTCCTGCCTCTCTCCCCCCCGATGGCATGTTGAGTACTATCAGCTTACCTTGTTGAGCGCAACCCGCAGGGCAATGACCAACTCTATCGGACATGCACCATCCTTCTCCCACGACCCCCCCCCCCCACCCCCCCCCCCCCCCCCCCCCCCCCCCCCCCCCCCCCCCCCACCCTCCTCACAAGGTCTGACATGATTCATGTGGAAAAGAGAGAGAGAGAGAGAGAGAGGGAGCGAAAGAAGAAGAAGAAGAAGGGAAAAATAAAAGAAGACATCTCCATGCTATTACCTATACGCCACTAAACATCCCCCATCCATCCCCGATGATGGTGAACATATCTAGGCACCCCCCGAGGTCTCCGAGTGCAACGAATCCTCCGACAAATGATAAATCTTCATGACATCCTTCAACATATCCTCAAAATCAATCTTCAAATCCCGCAGCAAGCCATCCTGCAGATCAAACACCCACCCGTGCACAATCGGGTACTGCTTCTGTCGATAACTTTGCTGCACCGCCGCCGTCTTGATCACATTGCGACACGACTCAATCACATTCAACTCCACCAGCCGATTGTACCGCTTCGTCTCATCCTGGATCGCATCCAACTCTTCTCATGCAGTCGGTACACGTCGCGGATGTTGCGCAGCCACGGGTTCAACAGGCCCAGATCAGTTGGGGTCAGCGCGGCCTTGACCCCGCCGCAGTTGTAGTGGCCACAGACGATGATGTGTTTGACGCCCAGGTGGCGGACGGCATAGTTGACCACGGACATGACGTTCAGATCGATATTGGGGACTAGATTGCGATGTTGCGGTGGACAAAGACCTCACCGGCTTCGAGGCCCATGATTTCGTTGGCGGGGACGCTGTCGCTGCAGCCGATGTACCTGAGGGCAAGGGGATGAGCATTAGTGAATGGGTCTCGGCAACTTACTCTCTTCGATCCCGAGAGAAAAGTCGGATTGCGCAATGGCAAGTCAAGAAACACAGAGAGAGAGAGAGAGAGAGTAGAGTGTGTGTGTGCAGTGGACAGCTGAACGGCGAGGGGGATTTTCCCACTGCCGAAATCGGGGGGGGGGGGGGGGGGGGGGGGGGGAGCCACGTACAGATACTCGGGAGTTTGACCTGCGCCAACTTGTCAAAGAAGGCCGCATCACCCTCTTTCTTGGCCGAGACCCATTTCTGATTATTCTCAAAGATGGTGGCAATCTTCTGTTTGATTTCATCGGCCATTTTGACAGGAGGGTGACTGGATGTTGAACACGAGGACGAAGACGGAGAAGGTGATGTGGTGCATGTGCGGAAGAAGCCAGAGGGTGGTCGTTGGGGCAAAAAAGGACGGACCGCTGCCCCGCGACCGGTCCAGTGGAAGAAAGGTCGGGCCATTCGGACGTGGCCCAGCACCTGACGGATAGACTGTGAGGACAAGGGTTGCATGTTGGACAAAAACTGCCTCTGGCGACGAGAAAGGGGATTTGTGTGTCAGTCAATTTCCCTCTGTTTTCTTTTCTTGGGGCTGTGTATTTGTTTCTGCTCTCTCCCTGCTGTCCAAAGTCCTGGATCTCAATGCGCAATGCGCTCTTGCGGTCGATCGGGTTGAGTCGGTGGTTCTGGGAATTTCGACGAGGACAGCGCCCGGTGACGTTGGGGGTCTTGGCTTTGATGGGTGGGGAGGGAGAGAGCCAATCATCTTGCTGACGGACTCACGGAGGAACTGTGAGGATTCTGTACTCGGTACTTGCACTTACTCAGAACAGTACCCACCCAATGTAGTGGTATATTCATCTCCCGAATGGAATCCACGAAACGAAGGTTTTCCACTGGTAGAGAGGTCCGTCACCAGCTGGTCAAGCTACTTTGCTTGACAGTCCGTCAAACAAAAAAAAAAGAAGAAGAAGAGACCCACTACGCGGCACATGAGCGCCAAATGACATCCAGGACGTATGGACTGTCGACTGTCGACTTGAGCGGCTCCAGATCCAATCACATTCTGATACTACTGGGATTCCCCCTCCAGTGTCAATGAAACTGTAAAATGACGGGCAAAAAAAAAACAAAAACCCATTCTGCAATAGAATTCAATCCTTCCTGGTCCCACAACAATCTTCGTGCTCACAGGACCATCTTCCGCCCACGGTGAAAGACAAGAGACGAAGAGAACCAACCCATCATCACACAAATCCACCCCATTCAGTAAACTCCTCGCCAAACTTGACCGCCGCTTTCAAAAACACCTCATCCGAATCACCCCAGGTCATCGCACATTCTCGCAGCGATCGCAAGGCCTTGACATAATGCGAGTCGCTCGAGTGTGGGCCCCGAACCGCTTGCTCCGCCGTCCAGGTCCAGTCTCGGCCTCGGACATCGTAGTCTCGTAGGACATCCATGGAGATTGTCGGCCGTAACTGCGCAATGTAGATGGCCAGGGTGATGAGCCACCACTGCCGGACCAGGGGGATCTGGAATTTGGCCGGAATCAGGGGTAAAAGGACCCGGACGGCATGGCTGGTGGTCAGCACGTGGACGAGGAAGAAATCATACTTCTCACTCGAGTCGGGGTGAGTGGCGACGAGCAGAGCCGCGGCGAGCTGTTGGCTTTCCCGGAATTGTTCCATCGGGTTGGTAATTTGCCAGGCATTCCAGTGGTCGAGAAGAATGGCCTCGTGATGGTCAAAGAGATATTCAACGTTGTGATCACCCGGGGTGACAAAGAGGCCGTCGAGCTTCTTGTCGGTGCGGATTCGGTCGATAATCTCAAATAGGGATGTGGTGTGGTAGGGCGCCTCCACCTGGGACATGACGGGGTCGTCCAGATAGCGATGCATTTTGTTGTAACAGGTGGCGGCCAAGCCGAGTGATTCCATGCCGACTTCGCGACTGGACATTTCATAGGCGTAGGCCAGGTGAATCAATGGATGACCGACTGATGAGGCGAGTCAGCCATGTCTTTTCACCATGATTCCAAAGAAAGGGACAGCCATCATCCAGAAGGAAAACATACGGTCCGCCATGATAGAATTAAACATCGGTTCCTCCCCCGAGAACAAATACTCCCCCACCACCTGTTGCCAATCATACCCCAACCGCACCATTTCATCTTCAAAAAAGTCCACAAAGGCCTTTTGATACCTGCCCAGACCACAGTTAGCTCCGGTGCACAACCCGATCCAGGCGATCAACCTCCCCCTTTTCGCATGAAAACATACTCTCTCCGTCCAAGAAACTCCCTCCAATCATCCTCAGTGACCTCGGCCGGTGAATCATCCCACTCCTCGAGCTCTTTCGACTCGGACTCATACAGTCGGGCTAAATCATCCGCATCGGCACCTTGCAGGTATGCCGCACTGAGAAGCTACACAACCTCACCAAAAAGGAAAAAACCACCCCCCAGAAGTTAGTCTCATCTCCCACAGCAATTGCGTGATTTCATTCAAAAAGAGATCGCGGGCGTTCAGTTCAGTGTACTCATACATGAGGGGCATGGTTGTGGAACTTTCGTTCATTCCATAGAATGGCATGATTCGCATGGTTGAGCTTCAAGAGGTGTTTCAGTGCTCTCGTGTTTTTCTCCTCGGAATTCTCCAAGTCATACACTTTGACAGTCGGTAGGTCAATGGGCTTGTTTTCGCCCCAGGAGAATAGCTTGGACATTTTCCAGGATGGAATTTGAAACATGGTGAGATCAAAGTGAGTTCGTGATGGGTAGGTCACTCCGACGAGGAACCAGCGGGGAGAGGGGGAAAAGCGTGGATCGCGTCGTGCGCTGACAACCGTGTTCGATTTTCAACAGAGCGTGATGCCCTTGGTGCGATGGTATGCTAACACAGCCACAACGTTCGTCGGTGGTCAGCTAAATATAAAAAGTCATGACATGCCGAGATGGCATGGTGTAGATCGGCCCATGGCCGGATCGCCATCACAGGGTCGCTATGAAATGTTGGGAAAGTACAGCCTCAGGCATCCGGGGCTACCATGACGTAATGGAAAAAAAAAGCCTCCCCGCACCAGCCTCAAAATCATCAACGACAGTCCATCAATCGATACTTTACAGGTCAATTCTGATGGAGTAGACCAACTTGAGCACGTCGATTGCACGAGGAAAATGATATTTTTACAGGGAAGAAGACCAGAGGAAAAAGGAAAAAGGAAAAGATGTACAAGGCGGAGTTGCTAATGAATCGTAGATATCATGGTGAAAAAAAAAGAGAAAACCAGAGTCAATGTCGCCGGCTCTCAAGACTTGCGTTCCACCACAGGGATAGGAGGGTGGTCCGAGTGTTCTCCAACCTGGCCGGAAAGACCTTCAACTTCGATGCGAGGCCCGACAAAGTTCTTCCGACCATCGAAGATCCATGTAATCGTCGAGATGACAAAGACGATACCAAAGGCGGCAACACAGTAGTCTGTACATGCATCGTTAGCGATATAAGGGGGTTTGCGATGCAAGCTGATGGGAAAATGAACATACTCATGTTGCTACCTGTGGCGGGGAGCTCAGGTGGGAAGAGGAAGAGAATGGTGGTGAGAATGATATAAACCAGCGAGACCTGTGATCTGTTAGTGACTGATACCGCTACCACCGGGAAGGGGCTCTTCTTGGCTCAACTTACAATGTTCAAGATCCAGCCGAGCCAGTTGGGAAGGACAAAAGGCCGCTCAGGAAGGGTGTTGCGCCCACGAAGGCAATTGATCGCAATGGGAATGCCATAGGCCAGATCCAGGAGGACTACGGAAGCGGACACGATGGCATTGAAGGCACTGCGACCGGGTCAGCAAAACGCTCTCGGTACATTCAAGCCACGCTTGTGACAAGCTCACCTCGTGGAGCCCAAGAAGATCAGGCCAAAAATGATGACCAGGGCCAAGTTGAGGACGAGCGAGTTCAGGGGGACCTTCAATTTGGGGTGCACTTGGGCGAAAAAGCGCGAAAAAGGCAGACCGCCATCGCGCGCAAAGGCGTAGCACATGCGACTGCTGGTTGTCATGATCGCGGTGGTTGCGAAGAGCATACACACAAGCGGGAAGCTGTCGTGGTGATTTGTCAGAATCCCACACTCGTCAGGTCGTCGACATTCCAAACACTTACATCAACAGGCAAATGGCACCAGCATTGTTCTGAGTGGCATTCTTGAGAATAGCAAGGAGAGGCCCGGCCGACGATGCGATAATGTCGTTGATGTTGCCGGCCACAAAGAGCAAAACGACCAGGAAAATGGTACCGGTCACAGTGCCGATGCCGACACAAGCGATCATAATCTTGGGGCCCTCGACAGAAGGATTGGGGATTTCTTCAATCATGTGTGCCACACCATCCTGCATCGGGATTAGTCAGTGTCGACTGTAGAAATCCAAGTGCATGGGAGAGAAAAAAGGGACTTACGAATCCGGTTACACCAAGACCACCTTGCAGCAGCTACTCATGGTCAGTATGACGAGGGTCAAATCGCGCAGAGAGCAGAAGACTCACTCCAAGGAGCCAGGCAATGCCATCGGGCCAACCGGTCTCATTGATAAACTCGCGAAAGACGAAACTAATTTGATGTTAATACTGTTTGACCCTGAAGGTAAAAGAGCATTCAGACATACTCTCCCGAGTTGTAGTTGGGCGAGGCACAGGCGAGAACGGTGATGCAAATCACGGTGAACCCAGTCAGAGACCAGATGACTGATGAGGGGGTCAGCAAGCCGTCACGATCGTCGCAAAGAACGTTTGCAAGTCATAAGAGACTCACAGGCTGCTTTATTAAACAGGGGCAAAATTCTGTTCAACAAACTATTGATCGAAAATGCGACAATATTATAGGCAATGTAGATCAAGAACTGGTGCCAGCGTTGAGGGTCGTACTCCTGTGGGAAAGAGAAGAAAAAAAGAAAAGGGAATCAGTCTTGTGCTCATCTGACGGTGCCGGACCACTGCGTACCGGGTTCATCAGGGAAATCACGCCGAGGATAAGCTGACTCCCCAGCAGACCACCGGTGGCCACCAGGGCCACCCATCCGGAGCAGTTCACCCACCCGGTGATCCAGGAGAGGATGGGTACCCAGCGCTCCCAAGAAACTGCAGATTGATTAGATTCTTGCATTGAAGCATTCGAAGCAGAGGGAAACCTCTAATTCCGGAATCCGAAGATACGTACTGACTGGAAACGTATCAATATTAGTTCAATGCATATGTGTCTTGACTCGAATGTATTTCTTTCTGTTGGTTTCACTTACCAGCAACCCAGTGATATTGACCTCCAGCACTATTGTCGTGGTTAGCCAAGAACCCAATGCAGTGAATTCCAAGTCTTCATTTTTCTTCCATGGACTCATCTCCCTCTCTCTCTCTCTCTCTCTCTCTCTCTCTCTCTCTGCGTGTGTATGTGTGTACGCGCAGGTATGGGTTTTCTCTCCAACTTACGTAGGATACGCAGAAAGAAACTCGGCCAAAGACGCAGCCATGCACAGATTGCAAATACCGGCCGTGATCAGACCTACACAGTGACCGTCAGTCATCGTGCCTCTCGACTCTGACTTCCTTCACTCAGACCGGAACCACCTTACCCCAGACCACGCTCACACTGCCTCCCGAGGGCAGACTGAGGGACAAACTAGTTGACAGAGCCGTCCAAGACTGTTGAACATGGACCGTCAGTATTGAAGACACTCAATTCTGCCCATCCAAGAATCTCGATGATCCACGTACATTGAGAATCGCAAAAGCCAGACCCAGCATTGACCTAAACAGCATTCCTCACGGTCAGTCCTCGACCGCATTGATGCCTTTCCGAATGTCTCTGCTTCGAACCAAGCACTCACAGCAACGAGAATTGTCGCTTCAGCTCGGCCTTGTGGCCCATCTGCGCCAGTTGGGCGTCATCATCCGTGAATTCTTGCTTCTCCATGGTGGGCCAACGAATGTGCCGATCCCGGTGCACTGCAAAGATGCTCTCACGCCGCGTTGATCAAAGCCGAAGAGCACGCAATCTGGAGAAGGGAGGGGGGAAGGGTGAGAAGGGGGGGATGGTATTCCGTCAGCTTTAGAGAGACGAGGGAGTGTGTGAGATAAAATAAGGATGAGACCGGTATGACGGATCCCCCCCCCCCCCAGGAATCGTAGGCTACATGTCTTCTTCCCCAGGGTCCGGATTGGTGGGTTGATGGCACTGATAGAGAACAGTTGAACGCAAGTACCGCACAGTGTCAACTCTGCAGTGTACAGGACCTCGTCGAATGGGTACAGACACCCGCACCCATACTCCAGATCCGATAGAACGCGGGGGGGAGACCTACAATCAACTATGCTGTTAGGTAATGGAATTTGGGGTACAGAAACCACACCGTTTGTCCTGCGATGATTCTCCCTTCCGCGATGCCCAGACGGTAGGCGGGACTGGCGCATCCACTTGGATCGACGGGCCAGCACGAGTCTGACCGAGTCGTGCATCGTGAGTGGGTTGAAAGGATAGAAAGTCATCCACCGTCTTGTCAGCGGACGGGATCCGGAGAGGCGATAGCATGCCGGCTGTTTGATTGGTAGGAAGAACCGAGCTCGGCGATCTACACCAATGACATTGTCCCATAGGGAATCTCCAGGGTCGATCCGCGCGCCTTGGCCCAGCGCGGTCCGAGGTGGTTTTTTGCTTGTTCTGGAGGGCGTCCCAGGGCCCAGAGTTTATTCCATGTCAAATAGGGTTTTTTTTTTCAAAGATGAAATATTGATTGGACTAGAGTCATGGATACGGAGACCATGTCGTCGTGAACATGGAACTTCTGAAAAAAAAAAGAGACCATCTCCACCCAGGCACGCATTGGGTCACACATGGTACAAACGAACGGGGGCCCTCACAGTCCACAGGGACGAGTCTCGTGGCTCTGCTGGAGAAGGACTCTGATAGAAGAAGAAGACTACGGGGTAAGCGGTGCTGATCAACTCCAGTATGGCATAACGGAATCTCACCGTGACTAACCAAATGCAGCACAGAATTGACATCATGCAAAGTCAGCCACGAGGCCCTTACGACGATTAGAATACAAGCGAACAGCAGAGGTGCAAATTCTGATGATGCCGCCCAAATTGATGAACCAGGACACCATATTCGTAATCTTGGTCAACGGGAAGGATTCATGCCCCTACCACAGTCCTACCGGACTGTTGTCCACACGGACACAGATACTGTATATCTCTCGATGAGACACATACTGCATACGGAGGGGGCAGCAGATATGACTGGAACCCAGTGGAGCCATGGTTTCTGGTCGTGTCCACCTCAGCAGCCCTGCTATCTCGCTCCTATCTGACCAAATCTGGCTACCTAATGTAACAGATAATGCAACGGGTCCGCCCCCGGAGTTCGGAGCCCTGCATCAAGACAGACTGGATCTGTATCTGCATCTGCCATGCAGGCAAGTCCATCCCGGGCGCACCGCACAGTTCGAGGGTTTGCTGCCATTCTAGGCAACCTTGACCTTTTCATTTCCCAACAGTACTGTACCCACGCCCATGTTCTCCAAGTCCAGTGGTTTTTAGTGGCCCAGACCAGTCTTTTTTTTTGCTTCTAGAAGGGAAGAACGAAAGTCACGGGGACGAATAGATGGAAGCGAAAGGCCCAGAAAGACCTCAGCAACCTTAATTTCCTCCAATCACACGACCGAAAGAGCATACAGAAATACTCAAGTGCCGAAGTGCGATACGAGAATGAGTGCGGCCCCCCGGGACTTTCTGGAAGATTTTGAGGACATGGCACGGATTTGGTCCGACCCGACGCTGGCTAACGCAATAATGCGAATTGGGTTTCACACGATCGAAGAATAATAATCGCTGGAAGCAGTGAATCTTCGAGGATCCTGCGGCAAGCCACACCAAGCCTCGAAGAAGGAAACTCAAACAAATTGAAATAAATAAAACATAAAAGCTTAAGATGAAAGCGGTTCCATGGGTCGGGGACTCTCGTATCACGAAATATATGGTCCCGGTCATGAACAAGGTACTGGGATAAGAAGAGGAACCTAATTTCTCACTAGCCTAGAGCATGTTCAGACGAAGTTTTCACTACACAGATCATGTGGGCAGCTGTGAAAAGGCATTTTCTCGGAAACCAATCTTCTCGAATGGACTCTATGAGCCGATAAATGGGAACGATGCTGCCTCCTGCCCGATAATGCGTGAAATGGAAGGAAAAGCTTCGAGAGTCGGGATATGCCGTGAAGCTCGATACCCGGGTTGGAAAGAAGACTTGCAAGACTCTATCAATGGATTTTCCTTGGTTTTCGTCGCCAGATGGGTATCACACGGAACTATAGCCATCTCTTCTATCCTCTGGGCTGGCTGCGTAAAGAGGAACAGTCGTGGCGGAGGGATCAGACGCATTCTTGATGTGTGCCGCGCAGTCTCATCACTAGATGTTTTGACTACCAAGTACAAAAGCCCTGACATAGACCCTGGCGCGCAGCGACTGTGAGATGCAGATGGATCCAGCCTCGAGTTCCACTTATGTATGCATCCCGTCGTGAATCTAATGCCGTTATAGCCATCAACTGGTTCCTCAGCAGTTTGCACGACTATCCCCGTGTGGAGACGGTGCTAATTTCGTTTACCCCAGAAAGCTCCGTCCCTTTCGGGCTGGTAGATGAGATGAAGAGATTGGAATGCAAAGAACGATCGCGTTCAAGACGGAGATCAGGAGCTCAACCTGCCGGGCCCACATCTCCCTCGGAAGATGGGAAAACATCGCTGTAATCAGAGGTACGGCAACCCATCATTTGATTTGAACTCCTCCACACAATGCAAGAGTGCAAGCATCCACCATAGAACCGGGCACTGGTTGACGCCACACCGATATCCAGATAATCTCTGAGGTTTGAGACGGACTGCGCTTGTCTGATACCCCAGAAAGACGAGAGGCGGAGACCCACCCCCACGAAATGCAGGCCAGAGTCGGCGACAATCCACCAATTGACACACCACGAGTCGCCGAGATGGAAATGCCGGACAACACCGAGAGACTCTGACAAGTGGGACCAGCCCCGGAATTCACCTCCACAACACGGTTGTACCTCATCGATGCTGACTTGGACTGAAGGCGGGGAAGATGAGGCCTTGAGAAGAGGGGAAAGAGGCGAGCCGACACCAGAGCTGGTGGTGCCAATGAGAGAGAAAAAAAAAAGGGCGAGGGACACCCCTCGTTCGTGACATCAATTAATATATTTGAAATACAACCCGTCAAAGGCATCGCAAATTGAATCTTCCCGCAGGATCAAGTAGGGGGCTGCGTAAGCATGAGGGCATTTTGTACAATGAATTCGCCCACTTTGCTCAAAACGACAAAGACCTCACCGTTTGGGCCACCAGCGAACTAACGAGGTGATGAGCCTTAGAAGAGGGCTGCGAAACCCGCCGAAAATACGGCCAGGAACATCACCCCCGTGCTACTGGAGAGCCCGTCAGCAGCATTGTGGTCGGTGGTCGTGGTAGCTTCAGCCGCCCCTGAAGAGCTGGCAGTCTGCGTCGGGGTAGCAGTGGTGCCACTCGATGAGTTCGCGCTGCTTGACCCGGGCGAGGCTGTAGAGTTCGAGAAAGCGATCAGGTTCGAGGTGAAAATGCTGAGTGCCGCCAGTTGGGTTTCGACGCTGGCGTTTGAGCCATATTTCTCCTTGTACCACGGCCCATCGCATAGATCAGACTCGCCCCCTGTACAGGTCATTGCTGCGGCGGATGCAGAACCTTGGAGCAAGGGGAGGATCTTGGACATGGTATAAGGCGCTTTCAGCGCCGTATGGACCAGCCCGTGGATGAAGGTGCTTCTCATGACCACCATATCTTGGTCACAAGTGTTGGACGGTTCGCAGGCCATCTCGACCATGATCTTCCCGTCAGCAAGACCAAATCCACCAGTCGGGAAGAAGAGAGGCATGATGGCATTCAGGAGGTTGTCGACCCCACTCTTCCACTTGCGGTCACCGTTGGTCTATGGAAGATTTGGCGTTAGCAGATTGTCGTGACGAGCTTCCAGGGCGACCCTGAGTCGGTGGTGTGCAAACACCAATTTCTTGACCTGGTAGGAGAGGGAAAACACTCACCGCATTGTACAAGTACGCAGCCCCACCAAGGTAAACCCCATAGTTCCAGGACCATTCCAGACTGGTGTTTGGCTTGGTGCAGTTGGTTTCACAAGTCGTCGCGTCAGAGACGGCCCCCGTATCAACGTCCAGCAGCGGTGTGGTGGCACTCCAGTCCCAGATTTTCTCGGCCCAATCTGAATAGGTTTTGTTACCCGTTACGTGGGCCAGGCGAGCAGCAAGCTCAAAGAGTCCGCCATTACTCAAAGCACCTTTATCCGTATAGCCCTCTTGGTAGGGCCAAAGATCCGAGCGCATACCACCCTTGCAGTTGCTGGTATCCCATCGTTTGATTTGGGTGTTAAACACATTCTCTGCCACGGTGGTCCACGATGGCCTCGAGCTCCGCTGGGTGAAGTTCATCTCGGCGGCAGACATGGCGGCGAAAGCCCAGCACAGTTGATCACCATTGCTTATGAGTTGAGTGTAATTGGACGGCATGTAGTCTGAATCCTTCCCTATCTGCCAGTACATCCCATCGCTCACGGCGTCATTGTAGGTAGTGTCGCCGGTATAGTACCAATAGTTGATCAGGGTGTCAAACATCACACCTCCCGCGTACCAGGCAGCAGTCCATTGGCCGGGAATATCTCGCGTCTTGCGACCATTGTAAAGTGTGATAGTGTTGTTGGCAGCAACACTTGCAGCCTTTTTAACTGATTCTGTTTTTGTTGTGAAAGAGAGAACAAAAAGTCAACATGGTCCCCACACTTTCACTAGTGGAGGTTTATCCCCGGACGGCGGACTGACCCTCATCTTTGGGGTTAAAGGCGACGGCGGACGCATTCCCACACAGGAGAACGACCGCCAGAGCCGTCTCCCATTGCACAGGTCGCATAGTGGTACGGAGCCCTCGTGAGGAATATCAAGGGGTGGTGGGTTTTTGGTAGGAGTAGATGAAGGTGACTTCTATCAGCCGCCCCAGAATCTGCTTGGGAAGCCTAGTGTCAGGTGAAAGACACGTGTGTGGGGGCGGAAGCCCGTCATGGCAGTCACTTTGACGGGGAATCAGGTACACAAACAACGTCCGGTGGCCCAGACCTCCGATGAAACAGCCTGCACGAGTGTGGCAGTGTTTCAGGCGTCCAGACTATCATTCCATGGCCAGGGTCCACCAAGACGGCTTTTCCAATAAGATGTAAGGCCTCTATATTCGAGGATCGCACCAACTGGCGATCTACAGAGAGATCAGAGGTGCCTTGTACACCGCTCCCCTTCGCCCCTTGGTGTGATCGCCTTACTGGTTTCTCTGGGGCTCCGCCTTCCTTGGACATATACTGGTGCCCTTGGTCGACAAGCACTGGCCTCCTACTGCTGCGACACACAGGTAGCAAGATGAATTTATTTCTGATATTCTCCGCAGACTGAAACAAATACCCATCTCTTTATTTTTTTTTCAGCAAAGGAAGATCCAGGCAGTGCGCTGCGTGATTCCTCTACAACACCGCTCGCCAGACGTGTGTTGACTCGAAAGCACTCGGGGGCGTCGCCGTTGCTAGTCCTGGACTTACAAGACGCGAGTCTCTTTCAATCGGAAACGATCAAGAGACTGAATGTCAACGAGGGTCGGTGGAAAAAGGGAGCCGGTGCAATGATCATGTTGAGTCTCTGCGCCTGAGACTCCGGAGCGTCCTCCATTTTGAGCAGATTCTCGCCGGTTTTTCCATGCCGACCCTCCAGCCGGAATGCGGCTCCACGAGAGGTCAAGGCATCACTTACAATTCTGGCTCCATATTGTACGTCATTGCTGATTACACGATCTTGAATGCGACCGTTCAGGGCGCCACCTTGCTCTCTGTTTACAGTAAGCGGCGCGGCTCCTGAACGGGCTAGCCGGGTGATTCTAAAAATTTTCCAAAAGGGGTATCAGCCGAGGCAGTTTGCTGCCAACTCGATCTTTTTTCTCAACGACCCACTTGTGGGCAGATCCGCGACCAATAAACCGGCCATCAGAGACAAACCCAAATCATCGTCCCAACAGGATGCCAGGATACCAGCCAAAAAGGGTTACTAATGGGGACGGTGTTTCCTCTTTGACGGCCGGATTTCGGCGAACCAGCACCCGATCTAGATATTTTCATACCACAAATTGAGCAAAAGATCCAACGTGGGGACTCATTTTGCGCATTCCAGAAGGCAAAAAGGGGAACCTTAACTAAACGACGCCCGTCGCTCCTCGTGTGCGAGTAAAGTGGCAGTACGACTACTCCCACATTCAAATCACCCACGAAGACCAACTAGCACGGTCCGGTCTTGCAGCAACTTCCACCGTTGACAAGGACACCGACATTCACAATGCCGTCAAAACCAGTATCTTTCCCAGGGTTCACTGCGCTATCAGATCGAATCTACCTTCGCAATGGCAATGAAACTACCAACTCAGTACCCGCAACTCATCCCACCACAATCATCATCTTCGCCTGGGGCGATGGCCTGCCAAAACACGTTTCCAAATACGCCGAGGGCTTCCACAATCTCTACCCTTCGTCGCGGATCCTCGTGGCCATTTCAAAGACCCTTCATGCTTCGCGCCAGCCGCTCAATGACCGGGTGCAGGCGATGATGCCAATCATCGACACTGTTTTTCCCACCCCAACAGGCGACGGCGGCACTGGCGAAAAGGAACGAGTCCTGCTTCATGCCATGTCCAACACGGGTGGAATTTTCATGGCCGCCGCCATGGCTGCGTATCAAGAACGACATGGCAAGGACAAGCAAATGCCCCACGAGCTGCTGGTATGTGACTCCACGCCCGGCGGCCTGGTCTTCTCGACTCAAGTAGGTCGGTGGTCTCGCGCCATGGCTGTCGGCACGGCGAAGATGTTTCCCTGGCCGTTTGTGGTCACGCAGGCTCTGTGGTGGATCTTCCTGTGGGCCAACTATCTGTTGGAGATTGTGCGCGGCTCAGAGCCCTCAGGTGTCTGGGCGAACCGAATCATGAATGATGCCGAGGTGACCACACGGCAGGCAAGCAGGCTGTACATGTATTCCAAGGAAGACGAGATCATCTGGTATGAGGATCTGGAGGAGAATGTGGCCGGGGTGAAAACGTTAGGGTTCAAAGCTGTGGAGACGGAAATGTTCGAGGGCTCGCCGCATGTTGGGCATATGAGGATACATCCGGAGCAGTATTGGAGTAGGATCTCCACGTGTTGGAATGCAGCCATCACGGCTGAGTGATTGCGGTCAATCAAAATCGTGTTCTTGTTGCCGATCTCGCAGCCTCATAGTGGAGAGTTGAGCAAGGCCAACTTAATTAGTTCGAAGTGTAATATTATCATAGACATGATTACGTCCTCTACAAGGATGATCACATTGTGAAAAGCAGTGCAAGATAGAGAATCCAGCCGTCGTCATTAAGGCACCCTTCGGTTTGGATCGAGATTCGAATACGGAGGTGGTACAAGAAGTAAATCCAACCAAGATCCATTGTAGAGCACGGGTAGAATGGTGGAAAGCGGGTGTGGCCCTTGAAACAAGATGTTAAATCAAAGTTGCCTTTTCAGTTATCAAAGGTGAGACTTTTAACGGACCAGAGCTGTCATTCACAAGGGATAGGACGCCGAATTTCAAGGAGGGAGATGTGAAATTGATTGAGAAATGAGTCAAGAAAGACAAAGAAAAATTAAACCACACCGTCCTTTTCTTGAATTCACCAAAACCGCAGCTTGTTGAATTGTGTTGGAGAAGAATACCTTGGTGGTAAGGAGAAATATACGACACTTTGCAAGTTGTCAACCTTAGTGACCGCGCTGTTAAATCTACTTCAAGGTATGCGTGGAGAAAGAAAGATGTAGAAAGAACTGGTGATCCATATTTGTGCCGTACCGGCTTCCACCCCCCCAAAAAATAGAAAATAGTAGACAGAAACATTTGCCAAGCATGACCCATCCTCTGTCAGCTCTTCTGCCTCAAATAAACGCCAGGGCTCCCCATGTAAAAGATACGGTATCAAAATACATCAACTCCAAGGATGATACCACCTTTAAGGAAAAAATAAAAAGACGAAGAACAACGAAGAAGACAGCGAATCCTAAGGTAATGAAGTTGGTGAAGATGCTGGTAAGGCGAAAAACCAGGAGCTTCGTCTTCCTAATCTCCACGGGTAGGTCTTACTCAGTTCGGCCCTGAGTGACTTTGGCCGCCTGAATTGCAGACATCTTCTGCAGCCAGCCCTGCGTTGGCTGGGGCTTTTTGACGGTTCGCAGATCATCTGTGGCAAATCCAGAGATGCGCATGTTGTAGTTGCGCTCCAGAATGAGTTGAATGTCGCGAATCTCCAAGGTCGACGAGGGACGCAGCTTAGCCAAGCGGCAGGCTTGAGTGATCACATCATCAACGAAGTCGTCGGCCATCTGGAGCATGAACTACGTGGAGAGGTTAGAGTACTACCCCATGTTGAGAAGGAAGGGGGGGGGACAGGCGCTAACTGCTTACCTCTTCTGCGTCCGGTGAGAGCATTTCACCTTCGCCTCCTCCAGTCACCTGTCGAACAAGGATGTCGAGCATTTTCTTGCTGAGTACGTGCTGACCTTCGCCTTCAAGCACGTAGCCAGGATGCTTCTGAATGGCTGGCTGTCCCATGACACCCATCTGGCTGTGACTCGGACCACCAGAGAAGGTAGGTCGAGACCCGGGCATGGAAACGGGCTCAGGAGTCGAGACGTTGAGGTTCTTTGGAATGACCATGTTGATGGTACGGTTGGGCGTGTCTGCAGAGCGGTTGGCGAGATAGCCAGAAGGATGGGCTTGTTGATTACCGGGTGTCTGGTTGATTTGTTGGGCTTGCTGTTGACCTTGCGCGCTGGTGTTGTAAGTGGCAGCTTGTTGCATAGCAGCTTGCTGTGAAAGAGGCCGTGGGGGTCCTTGGTTGATGGGAGCCCCGGGTCCCGTGGGTGTCGGAGTGGAACCGTCAGCGTTGGGTGTTTGGGCGAAGTTCACCTGCGCGTTTGATGTGCCATGTTGAAGAGGTGGCCGCGGAGCAGGTGGTTGCGCATGGGACGGAGCTGGGGTGGCACCTGCCGAAGATGCTGGAGGAATCTGTCCTGATTGCGAGGCCGTGGGGGACATGGCCGGACCCGCTTGATTGCGAGCTGCGTTGACTGCCGAGTTGATCGTGTGAGGCGCTGGCGTCGGCGCCTGTCCCGGAATTGCAGTGGCCACGACACCAGCCTGGCCAGAAGGTGCAGCTTGAGGTACATTCACGTTCGCTACTGCTCCCGTCGAGCCTGCAGACTGCTGCCCAGCGGGTGCACCTGTAAGTTGACCCTGCTGTTGACTCATCTGGGGCTGACCAGGCTGAGATTGGGCCTTGAAGCTTTCCTGCTGTTCTTTGAACTTCTGCAGGAACTCGCTACCCTCGCGAAATAGCTTCTCCGCCGTAAGCTGTCGGTTCTTGAACTCTTGCATTTCCTCCTGTGTCATGTTTCCCTGGCTTTGTCGCTGCGCAAATTGTTGTCGAAGATCCGCGATGCGCGCTCTTCCCACCTCTTGTTTCTGGAGAGCAATGCCATATCGCAACCGCGCCTCGGGAATCCAGTTCTGTACCTGCTCTTGAGTCACATTGGGCGGCAGGTAAAAGTTGAGCGCATTGACCTTTGCCTGGATCTGCGGGAGCAGTTGGGTGAAATTCTGAGGGTTGTTGGACTGTGTGCGCTGAACCGGTTGGCCTTGTTGAGGTTGACCTTGCTGCTGCTGCTGCTGCTGTTGCTGCGCTGCCGCCGCTGCTGCTTGGGCCTGGTGCTGCTGCAGGGCCTGTTGACGGTTTTGCTGGAACATTCGCATACCCTTCATCAGGTTCTGCGACAATTGCGAGAGCTTCATATGGGCAGTCTGGTATTCATGACTTTGAGGGTCGCGAGTATTGAGTACCTCCCACAAGCTCCGCACTAGTCCCGTATGCTGAGTCTTTTGTGATTCATTCAAATGGGGAAGCTTCTGTACTTGATCGGTTCGTATCAGGTTGGAATGCTGCTGAGGCTGCATCATGGGCGGCTGCTGCTGCGGCGCTTGCTGCGGTTGTTGTGGTTGTGACTGCTGTGCTTGCTGCTGCTGTTGCTGCTGCTGTTGCGATTGTTGGCCGGGCTGTTGACCCGGCTGGCCTTGGGCACCATCCATCTTGTCGTCGGTGGAAATGACTTCGTGATGTGTTGAGCGGAAAGGCGGTCGAGGGTAGATGGAAGCTGGCGGGCTTTGTCGCTGACCGGGCAGTTGAGTATGCTCAGAAAGCTATTTTGCGCGAGTCTTTGTGAGTCTCCTTGCTTGCGCCACCTCGTCTAGCCGTGTCGCAACGAGCCCGAATGAAAGAAAAGTCGATGGTATGAGATGGATGGGAACTCCGTCCGTGGAAGGTGAGGTTTGGACGTAGTCTTGGCACCCGCCCGGCGACCGGTTCTAGTCGCCCACGGAAGCAACCTCAGCAATTTGACAACGTCGGCGAGCAAAGTACTGATCAAAGCAATCCCCCGCAATAAACTGCTCTGAGAACGCCGGTGGAAGCGAGACTGATCGGTATTCAGAATTATTATATTGTAAAGGGAAATACTGACAAGAAAATGCCGGTTACAGGAGTCACTCGGGAGCGTGTTTACTGATTGGAGCAGCAATCGTTACAGTTCTTTTCAGGGAGTGGTGCCTTATTAGACAGCCGTCTTGGCCCAAAACTACTTATTCCGTCCAAGTAATCAGAGTTTACGTCGGAAATGCGTCCGGTTATAGATCGGAATTCATTGAGCGGTACTTTTCGGGCAGTCTGATCATAGAAGGGAAAGTAGAGGACATTTCTTCCCGTCAATGCTCGCGCTGGAGTTGACAAAGATCTTTCCAAGCGGCGAACAGAACAATTCATCGTCATCTCCACAGGTGGTTATCTCACTGAAATACATGCATGTGGTGGAGACACATTGCCATTTCCCTGTACTCTGCCAGATTCAACGACAGCCATCATCGCGTTGGCATCTGTGTTCCGGCAAGTCTGCTCTGGATCGGAAGCAAAAACATTCGACTCCAACCCAATTAAGGTCGGTGGCCCAAAAAGCACAGCACCATAGTAGATACCTCTCACCCACGTCTTGTGGGTCATCGTTAGGGTATGTCATTCTAGGGCCACGGAGGATATGCAATTGCACATGTTATGACGTGGTCGAAGCGGAGACGCCGAAACAGCATATCAGTCCCGCGACCTGGAGAGCTCAACAAGCCTGGCGAAAAATCATCACCGGAGGCTTTTTTGGAAGTCTCTTCTTCGTTCAGAGTGTAGTTCTTGATAGACACATTCCGAATGATTGCCATTGTCAACCAAAATCGATTCTCGTCGAATAGGAATGGCGGAAGATTGTATGTCATATGCGATGTAAGTCAGAATCAAGGTATGCCTCAAGACAAGAGCCCTCCAAGATCTCGATCAAGACCAGTGACTCGCGCTTCAAGTGTACGTTTCCTTCGCTCAAGCTCTCGAATCTCGGATAGCTCACGCTCAATGTCTTCCTCGGTGACATTTGGGGTATCCGGGTTTGCTACTGGAGCTGGGGCAAGCTCCTCCTCCTCATCTCCGTATGAGTGGCGCATCTGCTCCAATTCCGCAGTACTGGCAGCAACTCGGGCTTCAAGTCGTGCGATCGATTCGGATATCGTCTCATGGCGGTATCGGAGGGTCTCAATTTTCTCTTGTGCCCCCGGTACTGGGCTGCGAATTCCATCAGAGCCATTCCCAGCGATTAGCACATGAAAAACTTACTAGACATTGCACAAGATCTCGGCCCCTCGAAGCAGGACCTCAATGTTGACGTCTCCCCGTCCACCTCGGCCAGAAGGACCCGCTGACCGTTTAATCTCTTCCATCATATCGTGCCCCAGTACTCGCGCTACCGCAGACTGGTTGCGATTGTTTCGGGCAGTATATATGCGGCTGGCCATGGACTCATTTTCAGGCTCTGCCGAAAATGTCGTGCCGCGTCGCGTGGCACGTCGTTGTCCACCATGGCTTTTGCTATCCGGATCAACTTGGAATAGCGCTCGTTCATGGACTTCCGTGTCGCGAATCAGGGCTGTGATGTCGTGCGAGCCCAGAAGCGCGTTGGTAAAAATGCGGGGAGGCGGAAACCTAGACAACGCCGTGGTGAGATGAAGTAACGGGGATTTGAAAGATGGGAGAGTATGCATACGGCAGTTCCGCAATTGCGTTTGAAGATAGAGCTATCTGCTCCATGTGTGACTCGAGAGGTGCCATAGTAACGGAGCTGTCACCTTGACCGTAAATGCAGTGTAAAGTGCAAGACTGATTCCCTTTGTTTTTCCCGCGATGATGTTATTCGGTTTCTGCCTGAGGCGTTCAGTTAGTATTCCAGTCGGCCAAATACACCAAGAAGCTACGAACACTGATACGGTATAGCTTGAGACTAAAATTTTCTGAATATGGCTCGGATTCAAATCCTCAATGTAGATTTTGGAGAAGCTAGATACCAGCGTGGTTCCTTCGAGACATTGCTCTGCAACCTCACGCTCGACAGCACGTCCACCTGTCCGCATGCCGGGGACCTTCACTGGCCCAGCGGAAGTGGACCACAGCTCTCCTGACTAAGCACTCTGGTCACGGACCGGTGCTGTTCCACGCTCATCCTCGTTTCTTGACATCACAGCAATCAGCAACCTCATCAACCACCTTTCTCATTCGTCCCATTTTCGGTTGCTTTACCACGCTGTGTTCTTCGTCAGCCCAGACGTGTTGAGTGCTTCCGCTTCCTTTTCATTGCTTCTTCTGCCCTCTATTCCTCCCTGCTTCTCGAAGCTTCGGTGTTCGTTCAGCTGAGCTTCTCGTAGCTAGCAAAGATGCCTGCTGAGAGGCGATCTCTACGGTCAAACAACAAGTCTGACAGCTCTTCATCTGCTAACGGTGACAAGGCGCAGTCCAACTCCCAGAGCTCAAGCACTAAGGAAAAGACTACTCCGGCGACTCGCGCCGCCGCCAGCAAGGCAAAGTCGGCCCCGACAAAGAAAGGCGCCGCCAAGGGCGCATCAGAGAACGGGATGGGAGATGATGATGAGTCTCACGTCAATGGCTCAAACGCCGCGGAGAACAGCTTGAATGGTTCTGAGGACGTTGAGATGGGCGAGGATACGGCAGGTGCGCCTACATCCTCCTTCAAGTCGAGTAAGAACCGGCATGGTGACGAGAAGATGACTGTTGTAGTGCCCCCGATCAAGGGTTCGAAACCATCCGGCAAAGCTGGCGATGACAAGGAGGAGGATGTCACAATGGAGGGTGCTGAAGAAGACAATGCGGAGAAGGCCGAGCCCAAGGTTGACCCTACAACCAAGGCCATCCAGGGTAAGTCTGACTCGTTTCCATCAACTAGGGGTTGCGGGTTTGAACCCAACTTTCGCAATTACAACCTGCTAACCATGGATTCCGTATCTCTTCGCTGTGACCACAGACATCAAGACCAACTTCACCCTACTTGAGCGCGCTGTAGCCCATTTCGATCCTCGGTTCACTCTCCGTGTCCTGCGATCCATCTCGTCGATGCGAAAACACATTACCCCCGAAGTGCTTTCTCAGGTGATTGTGCAAACCTACCAGCCATCAAGCTCGGTGGCTTCGTTCCTCCTCGACGCCATTGACCAGACCGGAGCCTTTGAGAATGTCTCCGCAAGCTCGAAAATGGATCTGGACTCCGAGAAGGCCAAGCCAGGTTCGAAGGAGGTCCTTCCCGAGGTGGACATCTACCTGTCAATCTTGGTGCAAATCTACCTCTTTGATCAGCGGCAAATTCAGAGGGGCGCCAAGCTCTCAACTGAGCTAATTGAACGCCTGCGTGCTCTCAACCGAAGAACGTTGGATTCGCTCGCGGCTCGTGTGTACTTCTACTATTCCCTCTTTTTCGAGCAGATAACACCGCTTCCTCCCTCACCCGCTGCCACGGTGACGACTATTCGTCAGCCCCTGTTAGCGGCGTTGCGGACCGCCGTCCTTCGAAAGGACGTCGATACGCAAGCCACAGTCATGACCCTGCTTCTTCGCAACTACCTGTCAACCTCGCATATCACCCAAGCCGATCTGCTCATCTCGCACAATCGCTTCCCGCCCGCGGCATCCAACAACCAGATTGCGCGATATCTGTATTATCTGGGACGAATTCGTGCCATTCAGCTTCAGTACACAGAAGCTCACGGCCATTTGATCGGTGCCACGCGGAAGTCTCCAACCAGCAATGTCGCGCGGGGATTCTACCAGGCTTCGCACAAACTCCTTGTGGTTGTCGAGCTTCTCATGGGTGATATTCCTGATCGGGCAATCTTCCGTCAGCCTGCACTGGAGAAGGCCATGCATCCTTATTTCCTGCTGACCCAGGCTGTCAGCGTGGGAGATTTGGATGGCTTCTTAAATACGGTCAACACGCATAGCTCCACCTTCCGCAAGGATGGTACATACACACTGATTCTGCGTCTTCGTCAGAATGTCATCAAGACTGGCATTCGCATGATGTCGTTGTCATACTCTCGTATCTCTCTGCGAGATATCTGCCTTCGCCTGGGCTTGGACAGCGAAGAGTCGGCGGAGTACATTGTTGCAAAGGCCATCCGCGACGGTGTCATTGAGGCCACGCTCGACCATGAACACGGTTTCATGAAGAGCAAGGAGGTTGGAGACATCTATGCCACTCGGGAGCCAGGCGAGGCTTTCCACGAGCGTATCCGCGCTTGTTTGGCTCTGCATGACGAGAGTGTTAAGGTAAATTGACCGCTTCACTTATCTTCTTGTTGTACGACAGAGTTGCTGACTTGATCCTTACCTGCTTCTTATAGGCCATGCGATTTCCCATGAACCAGCATCGATTGGAGCTCAAGAGTGCGCAGGAAGCCCGTGAGCGAGAGCGCGAGCTTGCCAAGGAGATTCAAGAAGGAGACATGGATGATGAGGATGCTGGCGGCGATTTTGATGCTATCTGAAGAGGATAGTGTCTTTGGCAACGAAGTAGGCGCTTCGAATTATGACGTGGTTCATCCTTTTTGGGGTATTTCGTTCAATATGGGCCTTCATTCGACCTTGTGTTGGTTCTTCGAGATCTTGTGTTTTTGTTGGAACTCTGTCGCGCGTGTGTGTATGAGGCATTTGAATTGCAGGGTTGAGATGATTACTTCTCTTATATGTTGTTTTCATTCTAGACGTTTGGCGGCGTTCCACTCTCGCCGGGATGTATTGGAGCTTACCTAGCAGGATAGCCATTGTAAGGACAGGCTCGAATGAAATCCAGAGTCGGATTCTATCGCCCAGACTACGATCAATATGACGGGGTGAATGGTGCATTCGTTCGAGTGTCCTGTTGGGGAACCTGACAAAACACCATCTTGGTGATTTAGCTCGCCCTGAATCTCCAGTACAGTCAGATTCCATCAAATCCCTCAGATTCAAATCGACCTGTACAGTTCCGCACAGGGATGGGTGTGGTCAGTGCCGATTCTCAGTAGTGTCAACTTGTCGACTCAAAGATAATTTTGTACGATTCGAAGAAAAAACGGGCCTATCTGTCACTTTCACAGCTATTCTTTGTCATTGATGACCGTCATGACATTTGATTAGACAACAGTGTCAGATCTGGTTTACGCTCGATCAAAATATCAGGACGGAAATCGACTAAAGGAATAGAAATCAAGGTCAAAAACAAAGCGAGGAACAGCTTTCACTTAGCAATGTCTTCAATCATATACACAGAGTACTCACGCTCCCCAAAAGGCTCTGTACATCTCAGCAAATTCTGAATCGTCACTCTGAACAAACTATCGTCGTCGTCATCGTCGTCTTCTTCCTCTTTCAAAACAGAAATCCGCCCCATCCAGATCAATGTCCCTAGAGCTTCCATCGATCGTGGTACCATGGAAGTGCGTTTCAGTTTGATAGTACATGGCTGCATTGTAGGCCCGTATGGGCTTTCTTGCCCGGTTGAGGGAAATCTCAATGTCTGCTGCGTTGATTACACCATGCGAGAGCCACAAGCCAGACTCATTATTTATGGGAAGCTCTTTCTCCTCATCAGGAACTTTCTTTAGATCGAGTCTCAATCCACCCTCGCACATTCTGTTGGGCTACCTCTCGTCAAAGACTCCAAGTATTCCAGTCGCTCGTCTGATCCGGTAAACGGCCATGATGGGTGCTCTGCTCATTATCGTCTTTGTCAGCCTAGTCTGCGATTAGCATCCAGTACAAATATCAAGAGATGTAGGTTTCAAATCATATCAAGAGACCAGCATGTGGTCTGCCAGGGAACAGGGCATACAAGGTGTTGTGAAATCAGTCTGTCCCTCAAGGACGAGCACATAGGTAGCCACTTGGCTGCCCTTGTTTGACCAAGACAGCCTTTGAAGAAATTCCATTGGGCGCTAAGTGCCTCGACAACTGCTATTTCCTAGTGAAGAAGGATCCTGAAGACATCCCATACCAATGCCCCGCGGGGGGGGGGGGTCCACCAGTGAGGATTTTTGAGAATCTTCCAATTCAGTCAAACTCTCCCCATGTGAAGCATCACGCATCGAGAATGGCAAGTTCTGAGGCAATTGCAGGGCAAATGTGGTGCCGAGCCGCCTCCTGCTTCAAAGAAGTGACAGCCTGTGATGGCAGCGATCGTTTGGAGGCTCTTTTTTGTTGACCATGCGACCCAAGCAACTGAATGATCTTCGGCAAGTTTGTGCGTACACCTGTGTTATACTTAGCGTCGGTAGGTTTGGTGGACGTGCTCGACATCGTCAGAAATATGCACAGTGATGGTTCAAGTCTTTAAGCAGCTGATATTGCTCGAGACAGGAGATGAATAACAGAAAGTTGAGCCGAGGACAATAAGTGAAGCGGCGATTGATTTCACTCCACTGAGTGTCCTAGAGCAGGGATATGAAGAGGTGCAGTTGAATGTAGATTGGACTCGGTGTAAGTGAGACTCGATGATTCTGCGCTGGTGAGGGAGCCAGGTGTGGGCGAGGTCATATTTATGGCTTGACAAGGCGTCCGAGTGAAAAAAGAGTGTTTTTTGGGGCTTTTCTGTTAACAGATCGACAAAAAAGAGGTTGAATGGCTGAGTGACGGTTTCATAGATTCTCTTATATTTCACTTCGGGATAGAGGTTGGATGTGTATTGAGCATCGACCTCGAAATTTAATTTGCACTAGAATCAACACGTTGTTTCACAGACGCAGCACAGAAATGTATTCTACCACAGGCTCTGCTGTCTGCAAGCCCCCTCGGCTCCTAAATTTCGAAACAGGCTTAATATTGAGTCTGCTAAGGTGGCAGTACCTAATATAACGGAAGCAACACCAACTATACCTTTCGGTATCTTTCCATCCTATTGATGTGGTGGTCTACCAGAATTCCATTCAATATGCGAAGATGCTGGGAATACTGATCCTATGCGGCTTTTGTTGTATAGAGGCTGTTCTTTATCACAGGTAGCTCCAAAGTTGCTTTATTTTCTATGTCGAACACGACATTTCTCATTTAATTCAACATTAATGTATTGATGCATACACTTTTGGATTCGCTAAGTCAATATGGTAACATAGTAAGCCGTTTAGTCTTCTATAGCCACAGGAATCTATTCGTCAAATCGCTCATGTCCTCCATATCTCCCATCATCTTTTGTCACATTCATTCCTCCACCCTTTTTATCAAGTCTTTTGTCAGATCTGCGATCTAAACTCCCATCATATCTTACATCAAATCCTATGTTTACATAGTGTACAAAGGTTTGTAGGCCCTGGAGCCTTGATTCTTCAATTCTTTTGAAGTAACTGTGTGGTCTTTCTAGTAATTAAAAGGAAGAGGAGCAGGGGAGAAGGGAAAGGATGTACCACCCACTTCTCTTCACTAATGTGTCTTTCTGTACTGGGGATGTGTTACATATCATCAATCATACCGATCATGGAGCTATTTAAAACGGTATTCAACCACGAGAATATGTTTTCTTCTCTAGCCCCATTGATGTTCTGTACTGAGGTAGTCGCATTCTTTCTGATATCTAGGTCGTATCTTGCAAAAGACTATTCGAATACTATAGAGCTACTACTAGATCGTTTTGTGTTCTTAGTCAGCTGTCATGAATATAGCTATCACATAGTAACAAAGCTAAGAAAATGTAATACCCTTTAAAGTCCCATCGTGTCTAGCAGAAGAAAAGAGCTCGGGGTGATTTGAGGCGAGATCTAGGACGGGTAGTACTTCGATGGGTTTATCCAGTTTAGTTGTATGTTGGATGTGCGGCTAACATGGTCCGGTTGATATATTTGTGCCGGCTCCGGTGCTGTTTACGAAGATGCCGGAGCCGCATAAACCAAGGGACCTTTCAACAGGCCAGTACGTTGCTAGGCATAGCTCCATTATTGCGTCGACCATATTTCATAATGAATTGACAATTCATCGTGCGAAAAAGATGAAAGCAATTCTCCGTCCAAACCCTGTTACTGTATTTCCGCCATGCCCGGGTGCCTCGGGCGGAGCTGCCAAGTATCGGAGCCAGGCGCATAAGGTCCGTGCGCATCCCGAGCTCGAAATCTTCCCGTCGGCCAGATTCATTTCCTGGCAGACACCCAGTCCTTGCGCGGTCATTCTCGACTGTCTTCTGAGCCCGTGTCAAGACTTTACTGCCCAATGCATATCATTTGAAAATTTCGGCTTTCAACCCCCTACCAGAATTCCATCACACTGCCCTGAGTATGCGGGCGCGCACGTTATCAGTCACCGGGCTAACCCTCAAGCGGACTCCGTCAATTTCCGTCTGCCCCCAATGTCTCCGCGATGACCTATACACGACACAGAGTCTCCTTCAGACCCGAAATTTTCGCACAGGCCGCCGAATAGATGCCTCCCCATTCGGGGCAGCGGCCACTGCTGCTCAGGCAATCTTTAAGGGCTTGCCTAGAGCACCTCCCGGCGTCTCGGTCGATCCATTGCGAATGGTGGGCAAGGAATTGAAGTTCTTGAGTAACAATATTCGCCAATTGCTTGGATCCGGGCACCCGGCTCTGGACAAGGTTGCCAAATACTACACGCGCAGCGAGGGAAAACATATGCGGCCCTTGTTGGTCCTGCTCATGTCTCAGGCAACGGCGGTCGATCCGCGGAAAGATCTGTCAAGAACCCCCAACACCGCTCCCGTCGACATTTCGCTCAGTCCGCTCAGTATCCTGGAGGATGCAAACCCCGATACCGACCACCTTGTCCCCGAGCCTCCCAAGACTCAAAGTTTTGTCGGTGATGAGAACATTCTTCCGAATCAGCGCCGGCTTGCCGAGATCACAGAGCTGATCCACACTGCCTCGCTCCTCCACGACGATGTCATTGACAATGCAGAGACCCGTCGCGGAAGTGCTTCGGCGAATATTGAATTCGGAAACAAAATGGCTGTGCTAGCTGGTGATTTCCTCTTGGGCCGCGCCTCGGTCGCGTTGGCTCGACTGTTGGACCCGCAAGTGATTGAGCTCATGGCCACCGTGATCAACAATCTTGTGCAGGGCGAGTTCATGCAACTCAAAAATACGGCCAAAGATGAGGCAAAGCCGGTTTATACCGATAACACCGTGGAGTACTATCTCCAGAAAACCTACCTTAAGACTGCTAGCCTTATCAGCAAGTCTTGCCGCTCCGCCGCGGTCCTGGGCTGCAGCGCCCCAGAGGTTGTCGAGGCCGCTTACGCCTATGGGCGAAATCTTGGACTCGCATTCCAACTGGTGGACGATATGCTGGACTATACCTTGACCGAAGCCGAGCTCGGTAAGCCGGCGGGAGCTGATTTGGAGCTGGGGCTGGCTACCGCTCCACTGCTCTTTGCTTGGAAGAGCAACCCTGAGCTTGGCCCCATGGTTGGTCGCAAGTTCGGTAAAGAGGGTGACGTACAACGGGTAAGTCCTCAAGCAACTGACTGTCTGTCTGGCTCAAGTAATCGGTGCTAACCTTGGTTTCTAGGCCCGTGAGTTGGTGTACCAGAGCAACGGCGTCGAGCAAACTCGGGCTCTGGCTCAGGACTATGCCGACAAGGCTGTGGCCGCGATCAGTGATTTCCCTGACAGCGATGCCAAGGCTGGATTGATTGAGATGGCCGAGAAGACCATGAAGCGACGGAAGTAACGACCCATACTTCTTGTATCATCTTTTGTAAAAATATCTCCCCCTTTGTCGAGTTTTTTGGCCCTTTATTCCGCGAAAGTGCCTTCTATGTACACCTATCTTACCTTCTACACTTTCCTTTCTCGTACTTTGGCTCCAGTTATAGACGGCAATTGACAGGGTGGTGTCGTGCATTGTTTCAGCCTCTTCTCTGATTCAAACCCATAGGTAATTCATATGGAAACTGCAAATTACTCAGATCAACAGCATAGACATGTACTTTTGGTCACCAGATCCCATCACGACTTCGTGCCGTGCGGATGTTCCTGACAGTTGGTCAGATCGTGCGGGGGCTGGTAAGCTCGAGCGGGTACTCTTACGTCACTGGATCTGCTGGTATTGTATTTACGGAAAGATCTCGTGCAACGACGCGATGAAATCTCGTGCCCGAGGGTTGTACTGTCAGGACCAAACGGTAACCTAACGATCAACCGAGCGCCAGGACCTTCGTCATGCCGGCGTCTCTAGGGCGGTTGCAACTCCACTTCATTCCTAAGCTTTGGTGTCGATTCAGCGTTGTACTCAATCACTCATTCGGCCACCTCGTTCGGCACTGGAGCTGGTCTCTCCCTGCCTATCGCTGATTTGTCTGGTTGTGCTTGAAAGATAGGCTTTCTTATTCGAAATATGGAACAGTCCCGTTAATCAACAATTACCGATGGGTTCGCTCGTCAGCTTCATTGTCGTTTACGTCTTGGGGGGCATCACCTTCATCCCCTTAGTCCTTTTGGGAGCCTTCCTGTATACCTACCTGACCCTCCCGGATTCGCCCTCCTCCGACCAGTCATACAACCGCAAGACTGATGAGCTTCGCCGGCCCGACGACGACGAGCATAGCTTGAAGTCTGGCACTGATCAGCTCGCCGAAGAGTTTCATCGTGCGCATGACTCCGAAGTTGCGACTGGATACTTTGCGGTCTGTCGTGAATATGTACCGGGCGGAGTCAATGGAAAGCCGCCCGAGAGGACGACGCCTGCTGGGGAGGTCGTGGCCACTGAGAGCCCCAGTGTCTACCAATCAATGTATCGGAGTTTGTTTGAAAGAAAGCAGACGCCGAGTATTGAACCAGCAAAATCAAACGGGAAGAATGTCAAGCGAGCGCGCAATGTATTCTACATTGTACTTCGGTATGCTCATTCCACCACTCACATCTTCGATGAACGGGCAAGACTAACCTAAGGTACTCGCCGGAAGTCACGGACACCTCATGCTTTACGACGATGCTAACCAGGTCGACGTTCGCTACGTTATTTCCCTTGCCCACCACGATGTGACCATTCACAGTGGCGAAAGTGATATCCCCGAAGGCGAGCTTTGGATAAAACGCAACTCCATCTGTCTGTCGAGGCGACTGGACTCCCTTGGCGACCTGGGAGGTCCAACGCCGCCGTTCTTTTTGTTCTCTGAAAGTTTGTCGGAAAAGGAGGATTTCTATCTTGCTATGCTCCGCAATCAATCAAAACTCTGGGACTCAGCGGATCGTCCGCCGAAGCGTCAGGAATTCGACGTGAAACACGTTGTCTCGTTGGTCCAGCGCCTGCATTCGTCCGAGGAACAAATGCAGACCAGATGGATAAATGCGCTTTTTGGCCGCCTCTTCCTTGCTCTGTACCGCACACCAGAGTTAGAACAGTTCATTGGCAGTAAGATCGCAAAGAAGATCTCACGAGCGAACAAGCCAAACTTCATCAGCAAAATTGGGCTTCAGAAGATCGACATGGGGGAAGGGGCACCGTTTATCACCAATCCCAGGCTCAAGGACCTGACCGTGGATGGCAACTGCTGTGTAGAGGCAGATGTTCAGTACTCAGGGAACTTCCGGCTGGAGATCTCAGCCACTGTGCGCATTGACCTGGGCCAGCGATTTAAAGCTCGTGAGGTTGACATCGTACTCGCTGTGGTTCTGAAAAAGATGGAGGGCCATCTCCTCCTCCGCTTCAAGCCTCCTCCAAGTAACCGGCTGTGGATGGCATTTGAGAGCATGCCCAAAATTGAGATGGACATCCAGCCCATCGTCAGCTCAAAGCAAATCACATTCAGCCCTATCCTTCGAGCCATCGAGAGTCGTATCCGAGAAGTGGTGGCCGAGAGCGTGGTCTTGCCATTCTGGGATGACATTCCTTTCATGGATACCCACGGGCAGGCGTTCCGTGGAGGCATCTGGCAACGAGAGCCTGCAACGAATGTGCCTCCTCTGGACATACCGGACGAATCCGAGAACGCAGCTACACCATCGCAAAGCCTCCGTGGTGCATCTTCACTTGAAAGTCTGAAGGCCAGGGACGAGCGTGTGATGAGTTCGCCTGCACTGTCAGAATCGCACGCAGGAATTGTGAATGTGAAGTCTCGGAAGACGCCCCGCGTTTCTGCTGCGGATTTGTCGCATGGTTCGAGCGCTACCGCTACGGGCGTTGAGAGAGTGTCTGACAGCCTGCCACTACCCCGTGCCATTCGATCGCAGACTTTTTCGAATGCAGCAGATCCTATCGTGACGACAGATACTGCCAATAAAGTGCTCGCAGAGGCCAAAATTAGCGATAAGAATAGTGCCACCAGCGCCATGATCGAAATCGCCAAGCGTTCTCCACCTTCTTCACCAAAGCGGACTCCAAGTAGCTCGCCACCAACCCTAGGGATCACAATGCCTGAAAATGCTATACATAGCCGAAGCTCTTCGATTGCAGACTCTATCGATGGTGTAAGCCTTCATAGCGATCATGTCATCCAGACGCCATCGTCCGCACGCCTGGAAAACGTCAATCCACTTGGAGTGCGCAGTCTACGAGGCAATTCGAGCTCTTCTTTAGCCAGTGAGAAGTCCCGTCGTCGCAGCACAATTGAGACGTCAGGCAAGTTTTCAGAAGAGAAAACAATCGGGAATACTGCAATCAACAATGCGGCAGCA
Organism: Penicillium oxalicum; assembly: GCF_001723175.1. NCBI lineage: Eukaryota > Fungi > Ascomycota > Eurotiomycetes > Eurotiales > Aspergillaceae > Penicillium > Penicillium oxalicum. Next base: position 1,389,682 of record NC_064656.1, read on the forward strand.
GCTGCGAAGAAATGGGGCTGGAGTGTATTCGGAAAGGGGGAGTCCAACAACGACGAGACATCTCGTTCCTCGGCGGATAGCTTGAATGTACCCATCGGCCGTGGACACCCTCATCCTCCCCCAGGGGCGCCTTTGCCGCGGCCGGACAAATTTGCCCTGAAACGAAATTCTGGAACCCTGCCAAAACGCAAACCTGTGGGAGCACAGCCGTCTTCTCCTGAGAGGTTGATCCCGGACGTGAAAAAAACGGAGCTTCCTCCACCATTGCCTCGCAGAAAGACGAGTGCTGGCCTTTCTCGGCCTGTTCCACCTCCCCCTCTTCCTCGCCGAAAGCCTGTTGTGCCACCTGATGGTGCTGGCACCCCTGCGGACGATTTACTTGTTGTACAAGCACCGCATGACTCTGCTCCCGACAGCCCTGCCACTGGAGAGCTTGAATTGGACGACAAGCTCACCCAGTCGTCTCTCGCGAGGGAAGATATGCGTCGAAACGCCGCAATCACCAGCGGCGGCTCATACCGGGATCAGCAAGCTGACCAAGACCTTGAGCCTTCGCCGCCCACGGCCCACTCGCTTCCTTCAAGCGTTGACTCGAGCGATCTTTTGCCCCAAGCAGGCCCCAGTTCAGTGCGTTCAACTGTCTGAGGGCGGTACACTGGCACGCGAGGTAGTTTCACACGCCGACCAAACGTCGGAGACGGGGCTGGGACTGAACAGGTTTTGTAGTAGTCCATGGCCGAAATGGATGTGTTAGGCAAGATATCCACCCTGCATGTGCTCTCGCTTCCTTTCTGTGGCTTACTCTTGTACCATAGCCTGCGAAGGGAGTTTAATTTTGTTTGAAATACGCATCGACAGCGTTCTATACTATACCGCAATTCACACTAGTTCCTCGTTGCCCAAAGTTCCTGTAATCGTTCTTTTGTTCGTAGACTGGGAATCCGTAGATTTGAAAATTCGGACCAAATAAGTGAAATGAGCGTCACTAGGATATGATGCGTATGATCTGGCAATTATGCTGCCTGACTCGCCTGGTGGGCAAACCTGAGCGGACGACCCGAGGCTGTGAGGCTTAGACGCTTAGGCGTCGCCAAGACTGACAGGCGCCAACTTTCCCCCAACGTCATTGCGCTCCACGTGCGGTGCAATCTGTTCGCTCCTCAATTCCTTCCCTGCCCCCCCCCGATTCCACAGTCTACTCGTCTTCGTCGGCATACGACTCTGAGTTGGTGATTCACGCTCTGTGAGCACTGAGGATCCGTCTTTGAACCCTCCAGACCGTGGTCGGGCCATCCTACCCCCCCCCCCTGAGTCCGCATTGTGTCCCGCACTGCGCTACCATCACCATGAGTCGGTACGTAGGAGTCCAACATGCTCCCATGACATGAGCAGACTTACAAATTCAATTGCGCAGGACCGAGGCCGATCTGGCCATAAATATCCGCAAGGCGACAAGTATTGGTGAGTGACCTTTTCCGGGACATGCCGGTCTTGCACTCAGGAGACATCAGCATCGAAGCTAACATTTACTTGCGATAGAGGAAACCGCGCCCAAACGTACGTTCCGCCGAGACCCCGATCCGATTTCGCACTTGAAAGATTACATATCAGGCTTTCTTCAACAAAAGACAGCTAATCCTGCGCCGTGAATGTAGGAAAGCATGTGCGAAGCTGCATTGTGTACACGTGGGATCACAAATCGTCAGCGGCCTTCTGGGCGGGTATGAAAGTGTAGGTGGAATCCGCGATCGCAAGGACTATCTCATAACAGGAGTTGATGAGAGTGTCAGCTAATATGCTTTTTTTTCTTGTCTCCCCAGACAGCCTGTGCTCGCCGACGAGGTCCAAACGTTTAAGGCACTTATCACCATCCATAAAGTCCTCCAAGAGGGACATCCGATCGTGGTTCGCGAGGCACAGCAACACTCCAACTGGATTGATAGCTTAATGCGAGGTGTTGGGGGTGAAGGGGTCCGAGGTATGGATCGGTTCTTTTATGAGAGGGGGTTGCCGTGGGCCGTCGCAAGGATTTACGGCAAACTGGTGAGAAAGTTGTGCTGATGATAACTTCACAGGATATGCGCCATTGATCCGCGAATATGTCTTTTTCCTCGAGTCCAAGCTCTCCTTCCACCGCAATCATCCTGAGTTCAACGGTATGCTCGCAAACTAGGCGCATCATGGGATGAGAGGAAGGGATGGGCTGACATTGCCAGGTCTCTTCGAATACGAGGAATACATCAGTCTCAAGAC